>NC_044011.1:45893998-46230456 GCF_900496995.4 Aquila chrysaetos chrysaetos
TGATAACGCCTTTCACTATGGCCCGTGGAAGTGTTTTGGGTACCCAGTGCCTGGGCAGGAGTCTTGCTTGCCTTTTAACAGCTGGGAAACTGAGGCACGGAGGCACTGGCAAAACTAGGAGCTTTATTTTCCAAGCTGGATGTTTCCCTACACATTTGCTGTAGCTTATGGAAGAGAGCTGCCCCCGTAGAGAGGTGGTGTTCCCAGCTCCCTCTGCAAGCGAGGAGACAAAGTCGGCGGCTGGACCCTGTGTTTTGCCAAGGAGTATTAGCACCCCAAAGAGTGTCCTTGGACTCATGCCGCCAGGAAGGGGAGACTTCGGTTAATGCAATGCCAGAGCACGTTTCCAAACGCTTTGCGCTGCATAACATTTTCCCTTGCCTCATTTCAAACCCCATTTTGAGCCGGGAAGATAATCCCTTGGCCCAGGCATTTTGGTGTGATCAATAAGTGGGAGCATCTGATTTTTTTTTTTTTTTTTTTTTTTTTTTTGCCTTGCTTCACTTGGGAAACTTTAAATGAGGAGAGGAAAATCAGAGGTTTCCAGAATCAGCAGTCACTTGGAAATCCTTGGGCTGGAGCACTGCTTCCTTGCTCCGAAGGCTGCTAAGCAGTAATTCAGTCCTCAAACCGCCACAGCCTGCATTTACCGTTGGGAACGATCTTTGGACAGATGACCTTTGCAGGCATGTGACTCCAGAGATGTCCTCTGTCCCTTTTTAAAGCCTACTGATCTGTCAACACCTTACATTTTCTGTGCAAAGGGAGCCCAGCACGGGTGCAAAGCCAAGCCAGGTTGCTGTGAAAAGCAGGTCACAGCGAGAGCATGTGAGAACATGTTGCATTACAAACTGGGACAACTGGGCACTCTCAAAACTGTTTTGTACTAGTGTATTTCTGCAAAAAAAAAAGAAGTCTAGGCTGGCCACTGAGAAGTGCTGGACCTCTTTCTTGCGCCAGCTAAACAAGGAGTGTGGGGACTCTCAGGCAGAACTCCTAGGTCCTTATTTTTTTGCTTTGCTTTACATTACAATTATTTTACTCAGGGGAGGAAGTGCTGTCTACAAGCTAGAGCAGAGGAACTCAAAGTTTGGGCTCTGTTTGCAGCTCTGGTGAGGAGGTGGAGCCTCCAAACGAGCAGAGCAGGGGATTACCAGCCCAAGGTCCCAAAGCAGCCAGGACCCCTGCTTTCCTTTTTTTGCTGAGACGATGCCTTGAGCACATGTCCAACACCAGTCCCCAGGCAGCGGAGCACCCAACAGACATGCCATGGTGTGTACGTTTTAGGACTGGAAGGGTGAAGCCTGGGAGATCGTGTCCTTCATCTCCAGGGCTCTCTGGCTTGACTTTAAGAACTTGACAATATTGTTCAGGTTTTGTTACCAAGGGCCTGTTTTGCTGGTGGCCCAGGGAGGTGGCACAGTGCTTTATCGCAGCCACGGCAGATCTCTGATGGTATCTGCCCTAGGAGGCGCATGCTTTGGTGAGAAGGTGCATTTTGGCGGAAGCTCCATTTGCGTTTGATGTGTTCTTCACCCAGCTCGCAAGCAGCTTTTCAAAGCTGCGTTATCTGCCCCCACATCTTGACCTAATTTAACAAGTTGCCATGGTTGCTCAGATAGAGGTTGATGCAATTTTCTTATCTTTTTTGAAGGAGAAATGTAATTGCTCAGGAGTTGGTGAACTTCACTTTCCATAGCTGCAGGGAGGGCCAGCTCTGGACACCTCTGGTTTTGGGGCCAGCTCTCAGAACTTGGCCAGCTTGAGTGTTACATTAAGCCAGGTTTTATTTTTTTTGCCATGACCTAGGAAACGGAGACAGAATGCATCTCTTAAATTTAGGCAAGCGGTGTGTCAGGATGTGTCTTCTCTGCAGACAGATGTGCTAAAGCTCACATTGGCTTAGCTGAGCTCAGTTTAAGCTCCCTCATTCATGCAGCAGTGCAGTGTTTGGTGTGGCCGGGCGGCTCGTGCTAGGTGCGTGCTGGCACATGGGTATAGATCCCGCCATACCTGAGCCCAGCTGGGCTAAATCGAGCTCAGCTTTGCCTCCGTGCCACCTGCAGCCCTGTCTGTGGCTTTGCCATAGCTGGATCCTGCAGGCTGCTGCCTCCGACGGGTACCATGGCCACCCGCATCCTTCATGAGACCTGATGCCATGTGAATAAATGCAGAAAGTCTGTAGCAGAGAAGTGTGCAGCCCATGCAGAGGGCAGGTGGTGTGGGTCTGACCGCGTTGGTCTTTGGTCTTTCTGCCCTATATTCATTTTTCCACTTCGCTGACCTACTTGTGCTGCTGCCCTCCTGGTGATGCAGGTCCAGCGGACGTTCAGACCCTCTCTCTGCCCCTGTGGTTGGCGATACCCACTCGGGGCTGAATTGTTTTCGGCTTTTCTTGAGCGCCCCAAAGCACCTGTGTGGGTTTATAGCCAAGAAGTGCTGTTTGTTTGCTTTGTGGCACATAGGACCTCAGCATTGTCTGTGCAGGCCGGGGCTTTCCATCTCATGGTGTTGTCTGCATTGCCACGACACCAGAGCTGTGATGTGCCGAGCTGCTGCTCCACATAGCTGAACAGACAGAGCAGAGCGATTCCCCTCGTGTTTGAGAGGAGAAGGGAGGAAAGAGGGATGAGAAAGCTGAAGTAAGTGCACACCAAACCTTGAACCCTCATCTGCAAGGCTGGTTTTGCATTTGTGATGCTGTCCTTTCTTATGGACCTAGTTAGGAAGTTGCTGATGCCTTTACAGACAATCCAGCTAATATCACAATGTGACCCTAGTGTCTCTCTTAGCGACAGATTGATGCTATCTTCATTATCATGCTGCCCTTAAAGAAGACAGAAAGTAGTGCAGGGAATAGCCATCTCTCGCAGATGCTATCTTGCCTGAGCGCCCAGGACCGCTTCTGTCTACCAAACGGTTTTGCCCAGGCCAGATCCAACCCTGATCCTTGCTATCAGTATTCGCAGTACCATGCCGATAAGGCCCAAATTTGCCTGCTAAACCCACGTACCCTGTCCAAATTGTCTGCGGTGCAGAGCCTGAAGCCTTTGACGAGCCTCTGTTTCTGAGCGATGCTTATCTGTGACACAGAAGTGAAAGCACGCAGGTGCTGTTTTGCAAGAAAGTCAAGTTGGTGCCAAAGAAAGTGGGTCTCTTTCAAGAGAGCTTCTGTACTGCTTCTCCTCCTCTTCTCCTCTTGTTGCTTATGCTGCTGGCCTGAAGCTTCCAGTGGTGAGCTCCCTGGATGTGTTGTGGGCATCGGCATCCAAAAATCCGCCCAGCAGCTGCCTTCCCTGCCCCTCTCCCACCATGGTCCAGTGATCCGGCTGTCCTTGACATGCAGAGTCTGTGCAGTAGTTTTCCTAGAAACATCAGCATCCTTCCTGCCTGCTTGCCTGCACTTCTGGAGAAGTGTGCCTGTATGGGCATCCGTAGCCACTTGCATCTTGGTTTAGGGGAATTTGGAGATGAAGTCAGCTGCCCCAGCGATCAGAAGCAGCACAACAGCACCTCTGTCCCCTGTGCAATGCAGGGGATGTTGTTAGCTTGCTCGTTCTGGGTCATACCCTTTACCTGCTCTTACAGGGTGACTTCAAGTGTGACCAGCCAGCAGCTCCTGCCCGTTTTCTGCTTCCAGTGCAGAGCCCGCATGGGCTCAGCAGCCCTTTTCGCCTCCGCAAGGTGGGCAGCTCAAGGGTGGGGCTCAGGGCTGGTTCAGTGGCTCCTGCTCCACCTGCCAGACATGTGCAAATGACAGTGAAATGAGCCCCACGCAACGCTGCCCAACCGTGACGGCAGCTCAGCTCTCACCAGAGCTGCTGCAGCCGCTGGCAGCGGCTTCTCAGCAGCCCGGAGGTAATGGCAAAGCAGCAACTGTGGCTTCGTCTCTCCTTCGAGCAACGAGCTGGAGCATTGCACGGCAGCTCTTGGCCTGCAGGACCACCTTCAGGGGGAGAGGTGAAGCTCACGAAACCCCTTGTGCTTTGCCAGATGCCTCTAGAGTGAGACCAGTCCTCCCAGCATGTTCTTCCTTGAAATAGAGGAGATGCGTTGGGAAAGCAGAACTGGCCCAGAGTGGCCTGCCTGGCTGCTCTCCTGTCTATAAGCATGGCCAAAATCATGTGGCTCCCCAAGGAAGGTGCTTTCTGGGTCCTTCCCTGCTTTCTTCACACCTGCTCTTTGGAGATGCTTCCATCCGAGCTCCACCACTGCCTTCCCACCCATGCAAAGCTGGCACTTCGTGGTGGTGTGACTGCCTGCACCAGTCTGGGCAAGCGCTGGGGAGGAGGCGGTTGGGCTTGGTCTAACAAGGGAGTGATGGGGACAAGCTTTGCCTTCCCCCAACACGGTGGGGGAAATTGGGGACCTTTGGTGCCACAGTACCATCGAAGGGGGCTCGGGCAGGGCAGGCACATGAGTGGGGCAAAGGCTGTTTTGGAGATGTTGCTATGCCCAATTGTTCTGTTGGGTTGGAACCACAAACCACAGGGTGAAAAGCATAGGTGCGCCGCTTTTTTTTTTCAGTAGGGTTTTTTTTCTTCTTCTTGTTTGAAAGAAGGAAAACAAAACAGAGGCCGTTGAGAGGTTGAGAGGGGTGGGGGTGTGAAACTGTCTTGAGAGAGAGTGGGGATGACGTGTTTCGGGCCGTGCCTTCCTGGGTACGGCGTGGATGCCCGTCTGCCCCAGCCAGGTGGTACCACCATCACTGTGACAGTGAAAGTGGCTGTCGTGCGTATTTTGGTTTCAAACCGCTTCAGAGCCACCGGGTAGGAAGGTGGTAGGGGACCTCCAGTCCCGACCAAGGGAGAATGGCACAGGGATGGAGTGGCACCAAACCCTTTGCTCTGAGGACAGCCACGGGTGCCATCGAAGGACTGGTGCCGAGGAGGCACCGCTCAGCCAGCGGTTCCCACTGTAGCAACCATCCGTCATGCGGCTTAAGAGGCATATTTTCCCCCTGACGTGGGAGAATTCCTGCAGTGTGACACTCCCCGCTGAAGGACCCCGTTCAGTGCCACCGAGGCCAGACAGGGCCCCCATTGTGGCACCGGCGGGCAGGCAGGCGAGCCCCTCCGGCAGGCACTATTCTTAGCAGCCTTCATGGGTGCTGGAGGTCGCGGCGGGGCGGGGGGACATCCCACCACCCTCTGAGTCCTCGCCTTGTCTTTTGTGGAGCAGAGGCTGTCCCCGTTGCCCAGCCAGGGCTGGGAGTGCTCTGGGAAGATCCTGGATGTGCACAGCAGGACCTGCGCCATAAAAGGTGAAGTGTGTCCCTCCACCCCACACTTGGGGCTGCATCCATAAAAAGGCTGCGAGAACACTCACTGGTGGTTGTTTTTGGAGATAATCAAGGCAACAGGTTGTGTGGTGGGATACACTCGCCAAGCTACGCCGGCCTTGGGGCGGTCGGTGCGGCTGTTCGTGCTTGTACCATGAAGTGATTCTGGACTGGGCGTTGCGGTGGGGATTTCCAGCCACAGCTGGGGATGAGTGGAAGGGTTGAAGCAGAAGGGATGGAAAATGGGCGCTGCTCCCAGTTCCTGCGGGGGCGGAGGTTTGGGGTGCGGAGACAAGCCCGGCAGCTTCATGCTTGCCCTGGTAGCTTTGGGGACACGACGTCGGGGAGGTGGCATCTCTGCATGAGCCAAGGGTCACTTTGAAATCCTTTTAGGCATTGGGAAAAAACAACTCCCTGCTCCTTGCTGGTCTGCAGAGCAGGCAAAAGACGCTCATTTCTGAAGACGGCCCTCCCAGCACTAATTACCGCTGTACTAGCCTACCAGATGATGCATGGACCTCCAGCACCCCTTCCTTAATCATTTCACCTTCCTACCCTGCCATCTCCCCAGAGCTGTTTTTGTGCACGCAGGCTCAGGCATGTGCCGGGGTTTGGTTCCTGCCACCTCGTGCATCGCCTGCCTCGCTGACATTTCGGAGTCTTGCCCCAGCGGCAGTGGCACATCTGCAGGGCCTCCGCTGCCTTCCCCTCTGGCAGGGTGTGTGTTTATAGGAGCTGAGACATGCCTGCAAGCCCTGCAGTAAACACATTCTTGACATAATTGCTTGTCCAACACAGAGGAATTTGGGGTTTTACACGTGTTCCGCAGGCGGCTCGGACTAGACCTTGGGAATCCCTGTTCCAAGGATGACACTGCTTCCTTCAAAATCCCAAAATACCCAGCAGAGCGGCACCTGGCGCAGAGGCAGGAGCCCTACCTCGCTTGCTGGAGAGAGGGCGAGAAATTGCTGGGTTTCCCGACACCTCTCCATGCCAGCTGGCAGCCGAGCTGTGAGCACCAAGCATGAACTGCACTGGCCACTCGGCTCGGGGTTAATGACATTTGAACCTTAAAAGCCTCCTGCAGAGCCAGGGTGGCTCAGGGGTATTTTGAGGGCAGTTGCTTACCCAAGAACCTGGTGCCTAGGTGATGGGTTTCCATCCATCTTATTCTGGGGAAGGAATAAAAAAAAAAATCCTTGTTCTTTGGTAGGGCAGGAGAGAAATCAATGCGAGGTGATGAACCTGGTCTTGCTTCAGTCTTGTCTCCTAGCACTGTTTCTCTGTTAGCCTGACTTGGGTGCTGGGTGCTCTCTGTATGTGTGAAGGGAATTGATGTAAAGTCAGATGGGCCAAGAGAAACCAGCCCCATGTGAATTCACCTGCAGTTCCCAGTGGAGGACCTCAGGTGGCTGAGATAACCTTTTTGCCCAATGTTTTCTCTGTATTTAAAGCTCGCTGCTATAAATAGGTCTAAACTTTGAGATGCGGTGGCATTTCAGGCCAGGGTTTTGGCTCTTCCCTTTTGGATGAGAGGCAAAGGCGTCATCTGAATTTCCTCCCTCGTTTTGGCACAGATAATCCAACTCCATCCCTACCGGAGAGCGCGGTCGCAGAGCCAACATCTTGGCAAGCTCCTGCCGAGAACGACGGGCTGGAGCCTTTCCCCGCTGACTGTCGTCTTCCCATTTACAAGCAGAGAGATGCTCTGAGCTCCCTGCTCTGTCCTGCCCATGGCTGTGCGATAACCCCCAGGGCTTGGCGGAGGAGCCGGTGCCTGCAAAACCCTGGAGCGGTTGCTTAGGGATAACAGGAGGGAAACAATTTGGGGAGGGCTGGACAGGGCACAGCGATTTCCCTGTCCTGGAGCCAGCTCTCTCATTTCCTCCTCCCCAGCAGCTTGTCTGCTTTTGAGTCATTTTAAATCTTGTGGAAAAGGGGGAGCAGCCCTCTCTTCCCTCTGCGGGTTATCCTGCAGCCACAGCTCTGACAGCCTTCATTGTCATTCTTGGAAATAGGCTGTTCTCCATCCCTTTTTCTGAGTACATAACTCTTTTTTTCCCTGCTTGAAGATTCTGCTCATTGCTGTCAGCAGGCGGGTTTACCCCAGCCTGCCATCCTAATCCAGCCTGGGCAATTCTTTTTGTGATAAATCATTTCCTCTAACCTCTGGCTTTGTTTATTATTATTATTATTATTGTCATTCTTATTATTAGTGATATATTCTAAGCTGTGTTTAAAACATGGTAAAATCTCTCCCGAAACACGTTGCCCAGAGCTAAGTGCTATGTTTTGGGTGCGGCCGCATCTGGAAGTTGCTCATCAAAGAGGTTTTGGCTTGAGGGCTTCTCCTCTACCTTTGATTGGGACACAAGCGCAAAGAAGAGATAAGTATTTCGAAATCGCTCCACGTACACCATTAATCCAGCCAAAACCAGGCTGCAAAGCCGCAGGCTCTCAGTGGGGTGCACCGGGTACTGCAGGCTAGATGTGTTGGGCTCAGGACCCCGTGCCAAATTGCTGTTGGCCAAAATTAGCACCCAGGGGAAAGACGGAGAGCACGGCGTTGTAAGGAGAGGCTGAACGTTCGTGGCATGGGATGCTGCGTGCTGCCTCATGCCTCTCCGGCTGGATTAGGGGAACCAGCAGCCGCAGGGAGGTTTGCTTATGGCTTTGCTAAGACCGTGACAAGACTGTGATGGGGAGATCCATCGGTCCTGAGCTGGTGAGATCTGTCTGCCAAGCCAGCCAGCCCCTTCCTTCCCTGCACTGAGCTCTGCAAGCCGGCGTAGGCCATTCCTGCAGCAACACGCCCTGGAAAGAGGCCAAATAATTTTCATACCTGGGTCCCCCCTTATCTCGGTAAACAGCGATGGAGCAAAGAGTCAAGGTTGGGAAGCGGGAGTCTGATGGAGTTCATGCGATGGCCAGCAGCTTTTTGGCACGGAGGAAGTGGTGGTGCTCTTGTGCCAAGACAATGACTCCTTGCTGTTTGGATGCCAGAAAAATAATCCTATTTATGTAACTCGAAGTGAAACATTCCAGTGCATGAATATTCAGCTCTCGCTGCAAATAGGAAGCTCTTTTACCTGCAGGATTTAACTCTTAAGCTGTCATCTCAGCCCAGATCTTGCCCTGTGGCCACTGATGGGGTTTTTTGATAGTAGAAGGTTTTATTTTTTTCAGTGAGCACTGTTTGCATGCGATTTTTTTTTTTTCCCCCTCTGGGATAGAAGGGGCTGTGCTTTTCCTGGTATTAATGTCTCATGTCTCCTTTGTCCTTCTAGGCAGTGGACCCATCCAACTGTGGCAATTCCTGCTGGAACTGCTCACTGACAAGTCCTGTCAGTCCTTCATCAGCTGGACAGGCGATGGCTGGGAATTCAAACTTTCTGACCCAGATGAGGTAGAGTGACCTGGAATTAAGTGTACAGCCCAAATTCCTCTGAAATATCGGTGTGGATAACCCTCCCCTCCTCCCTTCAGTGCTGAGATTTGGGCAGTCACGTTGTTCTGGTCTTGGGTATGTGTGGGAGAAAACAATGAATTAGAGCCCAGCTGAAAACTTGTTAAAAATTGGGCTGCAGTAATACCTAGGGAGCTGTAATTTGTGCCCAGAGTTGGTGTGAAGTAGCTGAAACACCGTAGAGAGAGGCATATTGCCAAAGCTCTTCAAATAGGATGTGTTCAGGTGAGAGGGGGGCTTCCCACTGATTTTGGGGAGCAGATGGGACATTCATTCCCTTCCCTGACTTATATATCCGAGTCCTCTGCAACATTCTGCCATTGCATGGAGGTTGCTTTTCCCAAACTTTAACGCTTGTGACCCATCCGTGTCCATCTTAAAGATGAGGAAAGTCCTCTCCCTTCCCTCCTGTCCGGCACTGCTGCTTGCCGATGGCTGCCCGACCAAACCAGATTGATTTTTTCCTTCCCTTCCCTGCGATGTGCATCCCCCCCCTTGACTCTCCTCACCCCTCTCCCAGGTGGCGAGGCGATGGGGCAAGAGGAAAAACAAACCCAAGATGAACTACGAGAAGCTGAGCCGTGGCTTGCGCTACTACTACGACAAGAACATCATCCACAAGACGGCCGGGAAACGCTACGTCTACCGTTTTGTCTGCGACCTGCAGAGCCTGCTGGGCTACACGCCCGAGGAGCTCCATGCTATGCTGGACGTCAAGCCGGATGCCGATGAGTGAAGGTGGCCGGCCGGGGCGGAGGGTCACCCCGTGTCATCTTGGCGAGTTGATGGGACTTTTTCTGTTGGTTCTTTTTTTATTTTTGCTGTTATTTTTGTTGTTCGTTTTTTTTTTTTTTTTTTTTTTTTAAAGAGCAACTCCTATTTGATGCTTTGAGGATGTTGGGAGAGAGGGTGGTGGAAGAAGCAAACTTTTGGCTGAAACCTAAAAAGTTTGGTTCAGAGAAGGATGGGCTTTTTTTTTTTTTTCTGAAAGCTCCAAGACAGGCTTTTTTGGGGTGAAATTCTGAGTTTTAAGAAAGCCAGAAAAATGTAGCTCACTTAAAAAAACCCCAACCCCTTCCCCATCCCTTGCTGTTTAGAAAAAATATTATTGAATGGATCCCTTCGGTTTTTGTGTTATTCGCACACAAACTGACAGTTCAGGAAATGACAGTGTTCCCGAAGATTTGAGGATTTTAAACTTTTGGGGGGGGGAGGGGGCGGGGTGGGAAAACCAAAGCAGGTGAATATTCCTGCTTCGGGGAGGGGCAATACAGGAAAAAACCAAGAACTGTTTGTCGTTCTTGTTACATTGCCTTTCTGTCGGTTGTCGTGTTTTCTACAAAAGACAGAATTTTTGCTAGGAGGGATCAAGACTTTTTGTTTTTTTAAATTTGTTAAAGTTTTATTTTATTAAATTTTGTGCCAGTATTTTTTTTTTTTTAAATAGTCTTAAGCTCTAAGGTGGTCTCAGTATTGCAATATTGTGTGTGTTTGTTTCTGTTATGCCAGCAGAGAGTTTTATCACAGTGAGGAAAAAGAAAAAAAAAAAACTAATTAGTTTATGTAGACCCCACTGGAGAAGTGTAGTGCTACGACTCGGCATCTCCGAATCGTATGTGAAGGAAAATTAACTCCAAACTAGCTCCTAGTGATGCTGGCTGGGTGTGCCACTCTTGCTTCCAGTCCCACATGCTTTGCTCCGCCATTTGCTGATAAAGCTGGTTGAAATTTCTGCTTTTTTTGTTGTTGTTAAAAAAGGGGCCTTTTTGTACGGCTGCATTTTGTGCACGAAACCTATCAAGCTTTGCGGGGAGAATGTCTTTCTGCGTTTTCCAAATCATTTTTTTGCTCAAGGAACACTTTGGTGCTTTCAGAAAATTTGGTGGGGGTTTTTTTTTGGAGGGGAAAGGGGAGAAATTCCCGTGTTTTGAATGTCGTAAATGGAAAAGATGTAAGTTGATAGGGGGGGGAAAAATGAGGAAAAAGTTGAAAAACCAAAGGGAAATGTTTTTTCCTTCCTGTTTCGACCAGCTCTATCTTTATTGCTCTATGTCTTAACCAGCCTGGGCACACGCAGAAAGGAAATTGTCCTTGCAAATGGGTTCTTTACTGTTCTTTGTAAGCCTGATCCCGCAAACCCTGTCAGGGTGTGATTAACATGAAGCATATGACTGGTGTCACCGGGGTAAATGAGAGGTCTCATGTGCTTGCCCGAGACGGTTGCAGGATCAGTCCCGTGGGGAGCTGCTCCATCTCTCCTCCAAACCTTTTGCAACTGGTTTGTGTTCAGAGGGGTAAATCCTGCTGCACCGAGCACGTCCCGGGATGCTCTGAGCAGACTGAGGCTGACGACCGCCTTTGGCGTGGGCTCAGTGTGAGTTAGGGGATCGGGCAGTGAGCGTTTCCATATCCAGATAAGACCCTGAAGCCGGATCCGTGCAGGTCCGACTGCTGAATGGCATCTTTCGCCCCTGAGAGCCACTGAGCGTTTTCTTTTTAAAGACAGTATTATGCGTTTGAACCAAAAGTACCTTCTTTTTGTGTTGTTTGTCTGTCCGTCTGTGTGTTTTAGGTAGTTGCGTTCATTACAGAGGCACTGTGAGACAGTAGTGAGGGGTGAGGTTGGGAGAGGCTTTCCAGAGATGCTCGCTGGGTGATGCCTGCCTGATACAGGCTGGTATATCGGGTCGGCACGACAGGACTCTGCGTGCAAAGAGCCAAAATATTTGGGCATGTAGCCACCCTGCACAGGGGCAGTGTCGGATGGGGAGCTCAACCCTGGGGCAAGGTGATGCTCAAAGGTGCTGGGCTCTCCTCCGCTTCCTCTGGAGCTGGGGGTACCCAGCACCTCTGTATCCCTGGTTGGTCATTTTGGGGCAAATCAGCCCCCAAACTGCTGCGTGCTTAAAAAAAGGTCCTGGTGGAGGAGAAATGAGTGGGCCAAGAGGGCGCTCCAGCCAAGGGGGATGGAAGCAGATGGTGGTTTAGGTATAGGAGGTTATTAGTTATGCTGTTAGCTCAGGGGGCTGGGGCTGCGCATGATCCCACTGAGCATACGGAAAGAAAAGGGTGGGATGGACAGAAAGGAAGGAAAAGGGGATGAAAGGAAGGCGAAAGGAGCATGCACCAAAGGAGGAAAGGGACGCTGCCCACTGGGAAGTTAAACTTCAGCTCATCTCCTCAGGTAGACAGGGAGTATGGGAGAAAGCAGCTTGGCCAAGCTGGAGAGAGGAAAGGAAAACATGGGTATCGTGGATGAGGCCCCTCCACCGGCGAGGCACTGGGGCAGAGCTCTACCGCAGAAGCAAGGCTCGCAGCAGCTGCTGAACAGGCTGAAAAGGGAGTTGAGTAAGATGTGGCGGCACAGAAACGTGCAGGGGAAGAGTAGTTAAAGAGCATCCCAACAGGACACGCCGTATGGGTTGGATTTACAGCAATCGGATGGGGTTTTTTGGTGTTCAGGGTAGCTGTCTTGCATGCAGCTGCAAAGTGCCCTTAGCTTACCCTTCACGGGCCACTTCTAGGAGTGCTTTGAAAAATCCCCCTTACACCCTTAGAAGGGGTGCTGCCAGGAGGCCAGGCGCCCCGTCTCCTGCCCTTGGCACCAAGCTGTGTCCCAGGACGTCTCCTGCGGTGTTTGGATGCTCCACTGCAGCTGAAGTGCCTTTTTCAAGCAGAAAACAGGGATAAAATTTCCCTCGACGGAAGGAACTGCAGGTTCGGGTACCAACCCCATCCTTCGTGCTTATTTTTTCTGGGTTTCCAAGCCAAACCTGTGCATGCCCAGTGATTTCGGGAAGATGGTTTAAAGGTTAGAAAGGGCGAGTTGTGGAAGGCAGCTCTGTTTTTTGGAAGCAGCTCCTGGTTGGAGCTTCTCCGTCGTTTCTCTCAGCCATTTGCCATCCCAGCTTGCAGCCTGTGTGCAAGTGCAGCAGTGAAAGGGCAGTACAATCTTAGGGACATCAGGTTCATAATTTTCTATTTTCCTCTATTTTTTTATTCCCAATCTAGAGACCATCCCGGAGAGGGTTGTGTGCTGTTTATACACTGGAAATTTGCAGATTTGTTTTTGTTCCCTTTTTTTTTTTCTTTTTCTTTCTGCTTTTTAATTGTATGTTGACTTTTGGCGAGGGATGTGCTGGAACCCAAACCCTCTGACCTCCTGTTCTTCGAGGCCATGAAAATTTGGTTAACCGCCTCACACGTGCTGAACCAGAAAGATGGGTTTGAGAGGGATGATGGAGATCTGCCAAGGACGGGACTCGCTCCTGTGCTGGTTTCTCTGCATGGGGGCAAGCTTCACCCTCGGCAGATACACGTGGCTTTTGTGAATGGGGTAATTTTGTCTTGTTTTGGAATGTCTCAGGTGCTTTTGGTGATTTTTTTGGGATATTTTCTGTGTCCTGCTCATGATCTGCTGTTCTCCGTGCGGGGGGCATGTCCCCTTGGCCCCCTGGGCAGAGTCTGAGCCCTACCTTGGGAGCGTAGCACTATCAAACAGCTTTCCAGGGTCTCGGCAGTTGATATCTGGGACCTCGGTAAAAGAAAAAAAAAAACAAAACCTGATGAAAAATGGAAGCACTTTTTCTGCTGCCTTTCTCTCTCCATCTCTGTGTGTAGGATGACCATAACCCATGGACACTCATGTGTGTGCAAGTGTAGATCGGTTTTATTTCCACACTACCACCATCCCGCTCCAGACATGGTCGTTGAGGTGGAGAAATAGCCAAACGGGGCAAGAAATAGAAGATATTGTAAGATTTAACCTTCTCACATCTTTCCAAACCAACACCTCCTCTAAAAAACGGCACCGATAAATTCCGATGCTGCGGGAAATGTCTCCATCTTCTGACTCTTGCTCTTCTGGAGGGGTTTTCTGCGAGGCTTCAGGGCTTGGTTGCTTGTTCCTCGTTAATGTCGCAAAATTGGGATGCCTTGGCGTGCTCTGCTCTCTGGTAGGGTCTAGATAACATCCATGAGCTGTTGTCTACATTCCAAAGAGGTTTAAATAAATGATAAATCTATGTATACATATATGTTAAAATGGAATATCTCCAGGAATTAACTGCCTCAGTTAAAAAAAAAAAAGTTCTTTGTTTTGTTCTGTTTTGTTTTTACACATGGGATTTTTTTTTAAGCTGATAAACATAGAAGAAGAAAAAAAGAAAGAGATTGTTATATTGTGCTGTTCGACTATTTTCCAACTTGTATTTTCATATAATTTATATTTTTTAAAAGTGGAAAAAAATTTTAAAAGCGAGATTAAAAAAAAAAAAAGGAAAAAGCAGGTGCTTTTTAAAAAAACTGAGCTGAGGTAGCTTAGAGATGTAGCGATGTGTGTGTGTGTGTCCGTGTGTTGTGTTTTGTTTTGTTTTGTTTTGTTTTTAAAAGATACAAAAAAAAAGTCCCTCCTACATTGAATTCTTAAAGGAGGAGGGGATTGGTTTTGTTTTAATTGCTGATGCTGGCACATCATTTTGCTGGAGAGTTTTTTATATACTGTAGCCTTATTTCATATCGTATTTTAAACCATGTGAAATTAAAAGAAGAATAATTCATAACCCTCAGTGTCGGTGTGCTTATTCGTTGCCTTTACTCTCTAAAATCAGGGAGCAAAGTGGAAAACCAATGCAAAAACTTAGAAATCCCAGCAACTTCTATGGGTTTTTTTTTCATTACTAAACAAAATTGCATGGTTATAGGAAATAAGGGTCTGCCTGGCATCGCAGCCTCTGGTCTCAGGGGCCGGAGAAGGGAGATGCTGCATCCCGCCAGCTCCCTCTCGCTTTGGGAGCATGGGTTGTCCTCTCTGGCTCCTTGGAAACCGTCACCACTCCGCCTTGCTGTCCCAGGGGCAATTCCAGTGTTTCAAAATGATCTTTCATCCTGAATCATCGCTGGGAGTTTGGGATATCTGTGGTTTACCACCCCAAAAGACTTTTATGGTAGTATTTTCTTCAGCAGGCTCTTGTGAAAGAGGTGTAGCCAACTCGCAAAGCCCTGTGGCCACCAGCTCGCCCTCGCTGCAGTGTGGAAGTGCTGCTGGGCATACTCGAGACCTCGGGCTGTGCTCCATCGAGAGGAGAAAGCTGCCTCTGGGCTCCTAATAGATCAAATCAGACCATTGTGCTTCAGATCTTTGAAAAATACATGTATTTTTATACATGATGTTTTTCCCAGTGAGTTTTATGCTGGCTCGGGTATCCCCTGGTCCTCATCAAGCCAGGAGGAAATCTGTGTTGTGTCTAATTGGACGAAGGTTTGATTGGAGCCTGTTAGCGTGTAGGTGCTGATTAATGTAGCCAACATCTCAGAGAGGTTCACGGTCCGGGAGCTGACGCTTATTCATAGGGCTGGTGAGTTTGCGTGATGGTAAATTCCCAGAGGACAGTATCATTGACGCTTGTTTGCTTGAGTCAGCATGAAGTGGATTAGACAAAGTGTTCAGAAACCCGCCGCTCAGATTTGTCAAAAACAAGAAGGGCGGACAAGTCATCGGAGTAAAGAGGATGCAACAGATGAATCCAGGATAAGGAATATTTATAACAACTCCATGTATAGTAACTCAGCTTGCAGCCGGGCAGGAAGCAAGATGTCCCAGGCAAGAACTGAAGGCCAAGGGGTAGAGAACCACGATGGTCCTCATTGCAGCCGTAGCGCCGTCCTGGCATGCCGGCGGGACACCCGTGTGTTTCGAAAGCTCAGCTAACCCCCCGAGCTCAATAACACCAGGGTCCGGCGGAGAGGCTGGGTGAGACCCCAAAACGGGGACAACCCTGGGGACACCAGCCAGGTGAGCATCCAGCCCGCTCCATCCTTGGCTTGGAGACACAGAGCTCCAAGCAGGAGGAGAGCCCGCCTTTGCCGCCGGCTGAGCCGCTGCGGGACCTTGATCTTGCCGTAGCTCTTTTCATCGCAGCTGGAGCCGCCGGGCCAGGCGGTTTGGCCTCGTGCTCGGCTGAGCCCGGCCGCCCTGGGTAAATAAACAGTGAGCGCAGCTCCTTTCCCATCCGCCGCTTTCAAGTCTCTGTGCAGCCGCTCCACGTCGGTGGCTTTTTCGGTGCGGGGGGAGCAGCTAAAAAGCAAAGGGGTGACCGTGCCCCAGCTCTTCGAAGGGGTTTTGCCCCCCCCCCCTTGCAGAAGGGCTGTGCGTGCAGGGGAGCACGCAGCGCTCTGCGAGCCTTCGCAAAGCCAGAGGATGCCGCTGGTCCCTGCAAGCGAGAGGGAAGGAGAGGAATTAAAAACTGAAGGGGAAGCTGAGCCACAGGCACCCAGCGTACCTTGTCCCCACCCCAGCAATTGCAGACGATTGCTTTAACGCTTGCGCTAAAAATACCGGCCGGTGGCCTACCGGGGGAAGCCCCCGTGCACCTGGGGTACCCACTGGGGAAATGATGGCCAGCAGTTAACGGCCCCCACGGTCGAGCACCCCACCTCCCCGCTCCCCCAAAGGAAGCACCGGGGGCTGCAGACGAAGCAAATGCTCCCCCCTCGATGCCCCCTGCCCCGTTCCCCCGTCTCCTTTTCCCATGCCGAGGGTCTCTGGGCCAGCACTGGGTGCAATAACCTGCTTAGGAGATTTGGGATGGGAAAGCGGAGTTTGGGGAGGGAGCCAGAGCTCTTCCCGTGGGAAAAGCATCACCACCGCAGCTCTGCACCCCCAAAAGCAGTCCCTGGTTGCTGCAGCAGTGCATCCTGCGAGCAAGCTGTTAATAAAAGAGCATCGAAATGTAGCTTAAGAGGAAGGGGTTTGCTGGCGGGGGGGATGAGTTCCCCAGCAGGAAAAACTCGCCCGTGCGGGGAATTGCACCTTTAGGAGGATTTTGCACGGCTTATTGGCCCCAGGTGCTGTTGTGTGGCTGCTCAGGCGCGTGATTTAAACAAAGCCAGAACAGCGAGCAGGGTTTTTCCAGACTCTAGCGTATATGTGGCCAGGGATGTATGCATCCAGCAGCACAGCGGAGCAGGAGGCAGCGTATCCCCGGGGCCGGGGGCTGGCGTGGGTTTTGCACGCTCGAAAGCAGCCGCACGCGCCAAGAGCTGCTGCTCTAAATAGAGGCCGGAGAGCAAACGGGTCTTTTTCAGGTTGGTGTCTTGAAATGAGACATCTAAACTGGCGCTTGAGGGAAATAAAGAGAGATTGAAACAGGAACCGAAATTACTGAAGACTAAACTAAGGGAAGGGCTCTCTAGAAATCTCTGAGATAGAACAAGAGAGGTGGAAGGAGGCGGTGAAAGAGGAGAAATGTGAATATAGGAGCAGGCAGCAGGAGGATGGAGAGGTGCGAGGAGGCGGAACGGGGTGCAGCAGCGGCGAGGCGGTGAGCTTTGCTCCTTCCCACGGCGATGCGGGGCGCGCGCCGGCGTGCAGCCGCACGCGTACGCGTGCACACCCTTGCACACGCGTGCACGCCCTTGCACACTTGCTATTCATGGCCGAGTGCTTGCTGGCGACGGCAAGGGCCTTATACCAGAATAATAAGATTTAGGGCCACTGGAAGGTATTTAGACTCTTGGGCCCTATTTACCCGCCTGGGGCTCGCTGTGCCCGGGGTGGTGCCGGGGGTGCCAGGGCTGCCTTTCGGAGTCAGCACTTTCCGCTCCGCACGCTGTTTGCTTTCCGCGGCCGGTTCCCTCCCGCTGCGCCGAGGCCTCTGAACGCCATCCAACAGCAACTTTCCGGCTCCTCCAAAGGCCTTTCCCCCACGCCGGCTAGCGCTGCTGCCGTTCCCTGGCCTCGCTTGAAAGCCATCCCCACAATGAGCTATTGTGCCAGGCTGCTCCGGAGGAGAGGCGGCAACCGGGGCCAAAACCCGGCTGCCGGGGGGGGGGGGGGGCGGACCTTGTGCCTGCCAGCACCCAGCTGCCTCGTGGGGAGCCCAGGGCCAGGGATGCTCCCCAAAATGCTGCGGCCCTGCGGTAGGGATGCTCTCCAAAATACTGTATTCCTGGGGTAGGGATGCTCCCTGAATTGCTGCATCCCCCTCTTGCCCGCAGCATCCTTTGGGGGTTTGGGGTGGCAGCAGGACACTCGCAGCCCTGGCCATGCTGACCTGAGCTTATTTCTTCCCTAAGACAGCACTGTCTTTGCATGGGAGAAAATGGCGATGTCCTAATTCCTTCCCCCCCCCCGCCCCCGGCTTGAATTGCCCTTGGCCCCAGCGTGATGAGACCCCGCTTGCGTCCCCCTCTGTGCCCCAGCCCAGCTCTGTGCTGTTTCTTAACTGCCTTCCTACACCCCCCTCTCCCTCCCATCCCCTTCTTCTTCATCCCTCCTGGCATCCCACCCCCCCCATCTCCCACTGTCCCTCCTGCCCGGGGTCATCCCTGGCCCCCTCCCATCTCTTCCATCTCCACCTCTGGCACCGTGGCAAAGACATCGCAGGAACCGTGCCATGTATTTTCAGCTTCAATTAATGACATTTACCAGCTGGAAAGGACGAGGCGAAGCCAGAGCCATGCAACCCGTTGGCTCGGTGCAGACCACCAGCGTGCCCGCCGCAGACCACCGGCGAGCCCGGGGCTCCGAGCCCAAACCCAAGTAGCCCTGGGGCTCGCGGGGAGCTGGGTGCGGGCGGCTGCGTGGGCTGGGAGGGATGGAGGGGAGAGCAAAGTGCTGCCGAGCAAAAACCCCAGCAGAGAAAGGGGTTTCTTTCAGAGGGGGGAAATCATCCTTTCAGGGACTAGGCGCTCCAAGGAAAAACGAAAAATAAAAATCCCCGCATTGGGTTTTTTTCTTTGGCGTTTTTATGTTTCTTCCCTTCTTCACCCCGGTTGCTCCTGCAAAAACCCCAGCCGCAGCTTTGCGCCGGTGATGGCATCACTGTCCTCGTGCCGGGGGCTCCGCTCGAGGGAGGGCGAACCCTTTGCTAAATGAGCTCAAGAAATCAGGCACGGGGATTTGGCAGCAGGAAAGGGGTTTGCTGCCAGTCTGCAAGGGCAGGAGGGGTTGGCAGGTGTCCCACAGCGTAGGTTTAGGAGGCAGAAGCTGTGACTTGCGGAGCTGTTAGGAAGTTTGGCCTCTTTCACCCTCCCTGCCTCAGTTTCCCCAAGTGCAAACCTGTTTCCCCAGCCTTCCCTGCCTGGCTTAAAAAGACCACAGGAATGCTGGGGGTTGGAATGGCTGCTCCTGCCAGCCCCACCACTGCCACGTTGTTTCATCGAAGCCTTTTTCCAATTACCCGTATACCCGGCCAGAATAAACCCGGTGCTGCAGAATAAACCCATGCCTGCATCTCTGGCAGCCTTTCCCTGGCTCTACCCCAAACATCTCCCAGGATGGTGGGATGGGGGTCACTGGGGAATGTCGTCTGGGGTTTCCCTGGGGACACAGTGCACAAAACCTGAGGGCTGGGACCCTCCGCACAGGGCTGCAGGGATCAGGGTCCCGCGGGAAGGTCGGTGGGATGCTGTCTGAGCAGCTCAGGGCGCTTGCTTCCTATGAACAGCCTTTGCAAGTGGTTATGTTTTTCCAAATATACACCCACCTGGGTTCCCAAAATGCTCTTCTGGGAAGACGGGGGACAGCTGAGAGAGCGGGCATCAACACGGAGGATTAAAAATTAACGTGGGTGATTTTGGACCTTAACAACGTGCAAAAGCCAAACCCCGTTCTGCAGAGCATCGCTTCATCCAGCTTGGACCCATCCTGCTATTTCAGGGTCCGGCGGGCTGAGGGACACTCGAAATGGGGTCAGCGACGGTGGCTGCACCTCGGTGAGGGCAAAGGCAGATGGAAGCACCGTGTCCCCCTGCAACTGCCCCAAACCCTGGGTGAAAGTAGCTCTTTTTGGCCCGGGCTGGAGGCTTGTTGCAGCCCTTGGTTGTGAGCACCATCAGCATCTGTTTCCAATCCGCCTGCCAGCTTGTGCTCCTCTCCCCCCGCCCGAGAAACCCTCCCAAAACGCCTTCTCCTCCGCAGCCCCCCAGTCTGGGCAAGCGGAAAGCCCTTGTCGGAGCAGAGCTCCCCGTAAATCACCGGGCTCTGCATCGCTGGGGGCTCGTTTTTCATCACGAAGGCACCAAAAAAATAGCAAGCTGGGGAAATATCACTCTCGGCACAGAACTGGCACAGCCCCGTTTCGACTTTTCCCTCCCCCATGAGAACCAGCAACCGTCCTGGCTGGCTGGCACAGGGTGATGTGTATATTTATTTTTCCTTTTCCCCTTTTTTGGGTCGTGATGTTGCTCCTGTGAGGTCTCACGCGGTGGCTTTCATGGCAGATCCAATCCCCGCTGATAAAAATAGGCCAAGGGCTTCATGCCAGCAAGGGAAAGAGGAGAAAGAGGGGATGAAATGCAAAATAAATAATGAAAGGCAAGTGCGCGGCACTCGCTGGGCTGCAGGAAGGCTTGTGGATCCAAGGCGTTGCTGGCTGCCATGGGTATTAATATGGGGGAAGGTCTCAAACGGTGTGATTTTGCCACCATCCTTGGGCGACACAGGGGAAAACCCCTTTGCTGGTGTCCTTAAGTGTGAATCTAAATCCTACAGCCCGTTTCCCAGCTGAATTTGGAAACCTCTGTCACTGTTGACCTATTTAGAGGCAATGCCAAGCTCTTGGCTGGGATGTGCCAAGGGGTCTAGATCCCACGGTGGCAAATCTGGTCTGGTTTCTTTGGGATGCCAGCAGCTCCTGCGGTGATTTCAGCCGCCCAGCACCTGCCCGAGCCCCCCTGGGACTCCCAGCACCCATGGGTGCCTTTGCAAAGGGCATCTATAGGTGCTCTGTGCTGGCTGGGTAATTCAAAGTGGTTTCAGCATCTAAGGAAGCAAGATCCAGCTGATAGTCTCAGATGTTACAGAAATGATGATTTTTTTGCAAGATTTTGTTCGCTGTATGAGATTTTGTTTGGTGCTGCCATGGGGTTTGCCAGGTTTTGGTAAGATCTGTCCTTAATTTTAATGTCTGTGCGCCCTTGTCCCCAAGGACAAAAATAGGATAACAACCAAAAATAAGGATAACAACCAAAAAAGGGTGCCTGGTCTCATGGCTCTGCCAATATATGAATCTGATTTTGGGGTGAATAAGCAGGGGAATATGAACTAGGAGCAGCAAGGAACATCCCGGTGCTGCGACAGCTTTTGGGCTCCAGCAGCACCAATATTTACAGCCGGAGTGGGGGAGCTGCAAAATTGGCCGCAGTTCAGGGCAGAGCAAGGAAAATGATTGGAATGAGGCTCCGGGAGCTTCATTTCTCTCCCTACGGGTAGGAAAGGGCTTATCCGGCTCACAGGCTCCCTCCCTCCACAGGGAAGAGAAATTTGGCAGCAGAGGGCTGAGGGATCCGGAGGCAAAAACCAGGCAGTGAACAAATTGAAAGTGGAAATGAGGAAGATGTATTTAGCGGCGAGGTTCGTTAACCGCTGGAAGGGCTTGCTCACAACTGCCATGGCTTAAATGGAGCCTGGGGGGCTCTTGTTTTGCTATTCCCCCCCTCCGAATATTTGCTCCAGCTCAAAGAAATGCATTCATGCCTTGTAGCAGAGGGCACGGCAGCTCCTTGTGGAGATCCTATGAGGCTGCCAAGGCAGAGGTGCTGACAACAAGCCTGGGATTTTCACACGAGTTTTGGGAGAGTTTCTGCAACCGAATCTTATTTTGAGCTGGAAACGTACCTCGGTGCCAATGGGAAGCCCATCCCTCACTAATCCCAACATTGCAATGTCGTAGCAGTAGCAAAATGGGATTTTGCATCTTTTCCTTCCCAAGCACGTAGGGCTGCACCAACCCAGGGCAAAGCTGGTGCCCGTCCCCAAAACCTCACAACCCAAACTCGAAATGGTGGTTGCAGCCAGACACGCAGGGAAGAAGCTAGAGCGATGTGGCCACCTTTGCTTGGTCACGGTGAGTCATCGGCAACTCAAGACCGGCGAGGCTGTGCCAACTGCTTGCTCACCCACCAGCAAAGAGAAAAAAAACCCAAGGCAAGCCCAACAAGTCAACAAAAAGCCATTTGCAAGTCTTCTCAGGAAGAGCCACCCGGTGCACATGCAACATGCTGGCAAGAAAACACAATGCAATTTCCATAGGAGCATTCCTGACGGCAGCCTGGGGATCTGTGCAATCCTTCTCCCTTAAAATTAGCAACGAGGAATGTGCAATTCCTACTGGGATGGCTTATGGAAATGATAAACAGAAACAGAACAAATAAAGTTTTATGTGTGGATTTAGAAATCTCGGCAGCTGGAGCGTTCGATTCCCCCACCATGAGCATCAGGCTTGGGGGGGGTGAGAATAGAGCACAGGCTGCTTCCAGAAGTTACACATTTCAGCTAAATTACTTTAATAAACAATTTGGTTTATGATTCAAACTCGCTTAACCACACAAGCAAAACTGATACAGATCAGTCGTAGGCTGGTATGCGCTCGCCGGCTGGGTTTGCACGAATCTGCAAGCCGGTCCTCACTCCCTGCGTGCACGCGTGGAGATGACCCATCACAGATAAGGGCTGGATTAGTTCGGGAAAGTGGATAGAAGAAGGATTTGAAGAATTTAGCCCCAAATCTTGCCTTGACCATGACCAAAATGAGGTGGCACAGGAGGAGCACCAGCACAGGGCAGATGATGGTCCTCCAGCCCTGTGTTGCATGAAGACCTGCATCCTTTTCTCTTTGCTGAGCACACCCCTCCTGTACCTGGATGGTCTTTCAGACTTACTGACAATTTTCTCAGACATTCTTTTTAAGCCGTAGAGATCTTAGTTTTGGGTTGCCATAACTACAGAAATAAACACAGAAGTTTCTGGTGGTGGATAAAAATGCCTTGTGGTTTTTGACTGACCAACTTCTGTGCGTTCAGCTTCCAGATTCTTCGAAGAGGACGGCTTTTCAGAGAGCACTGATGACGTCGTCTGGGAAAAGCAGGGCTGTTTAAAGCCATTCAAAGTGGGGTCCCAAAATTTAGGGCATGGTGTTACGAGTAGGACCTGATGGAGCTACGGAGAGGGGGGGTGTCTAAGCTTAGCAACATGCGTGAAGGTTCAGTGGGAAAAAATGCTGGTGCCTTCCCACGTGCACTTTGTATGAATGATGAAGGTGGACTGCAAGGGTTGATTTATTCAAAAAGCACCTCGTAGATATGGTTCACATCCTAGCAGATATTAGATGTGCTGACAAATGGGAACTCGGTTCTTGCCTTCCCCGTTTTCCCCCCAGAACACTGAGAGCCATTGGAGAAATACCCAGACTCAGTTGCCCATTTGCTTTTCTTGTCGTGCTCTGGTGGCATGGAGAGGTCCAAGCCACGCGTGTCCCCATTTCTGCTGGATGAACCCTCTCCGTGAGCTTCATCTCCCCCAACTGCAGTCACCAAAATCACTGGCATGGTCCCTGACTCGGTCTTGAAGCCCCTACACAGGGATGTCATGGATGGTAAGAGCAAAGTCTTGGGGTACTCCAGCCCTGCATGTCCTGATGAGGAGTCCCATGGTGTCCTCCTGTGGATGAAATCCCAGCCACCAGCAGATGTGGTTTTGGGAAGATCCCTTGAAAAACCAGCCAGGGAGAAGGCCGATAGATCTTCTTTGGGAAAAGCAAAGCCTGTAGCAGAAAAGCTGGTGGTAAATGAATGAAAGTCCAGCAAAGGAACTAGGAGCTGTGAATATCTCAGCCTGCTAGTGGGGCTGCCTAACCTAAACCAGATTTCTGTATGAAATAACTCTAGGACATTTCCACCACAAACTATGCACTGCTGCTGCTTGGATAAGTCCGTACACCGTCATCCCAGTCTATTTTTTCCCCATCTTCCCTTCCAAGCATTGTTCCAAGCCTGAAGACGCTGCCGCAGCCGGCTGGGTGCCCTGGGAAATAACTTTCCCACCACTTTCTCTCTCTCCATGAAGGACATGGGGGGAAGCAGACAAGAGGTCTCGCCGAAGTCAGCGGGAAGTACGCGGTTGTGTGTCCGTGTGTTATTATTTAGGAGCGTGGTTGGGAGGAGGCAACGTTGGCTCTTCATCCCCATCACCAGCAGAGCAAAGCTGGGGTTGAACTGGTTACTCAGGCTCCACGCAGGAGACCGTGGGGCGGGCTGGGAAGCAAGAAGCCTGGCTTGAAAGTCAGGATGGAGAAGACAATATCCATCTGCTTTCCAGGAATGGAGGATGAACACAAGGGACCGTGACCTCAAGCAGAGTTGAACGGGCCAACGCAGCCCCAGCTTGCTCTCCTCTTCCATGCCGGATGCTTGGAGGCGCAGGACATGTTTACCCTGCAGCCCCATGGCTCTGCCAGCTTCATGGTCGCTTGAATTGCTGAATGAAAGAAAAGACTGAAAAGGGCATAATTTGCATTCCTGGAAAAGGCAATAATCCCGCAAGACAATTTTCTAGGTGAAGAATGGGATTTCTGATAAATTGGTAGGTTTTCTTAAAAAATATCTGCTTTCCATAGAAATTCTGGGATTGACATTACAAAAGAGGGGAAGGAATCAACACAGACTTACACAAAAATACTCACTGTGTGGGAGTAAACTGAGTAGAGTTTGACTTTTAGCTGAAAAATAACAATTTTCTGGGGGTGGAGAGGAACCAAATTAAATCAAAACATGTTTTGACCAGCTCTCCAAAAAATCCCAGCATCTTCCTCTCGCAAAGGCTCCCAGGTACTGGAGTCTGTGACCCAAGCAGCTTTCCCGGGATGGCACAGGGGCTCTTCCATCCTTTCCACGTCTTGTAGCCCCTTCTGGCTGCAAAATCAAGCCCTGATCTTGCTTTGAGAACTGTAACCCTCCAATAAGATGACTTGAAAAGCTTAGAAATAGCTGACCATGGGCAGGTATAAAGAGCTGCATCTTCTGAGATGAAGGTGATAATGCAACATTGGTAAGATTGAAGTGAGAGAGAAGTTACCCATCTCCAGTAGGCAGAGGGGTAAGCAGGTAAAGCAGTTAAACGTTGGCTGGAAAAGTAAGTCAGATATGATTTGGTTGCTTGCATCTCCCCCAGGTCTGTAAGCAACACTGTGCCGATATATTGGGTGGCACAGATCTCTATCTGCAAAGACAGCCCAGCCCTGAGGGTTCTTTGGGAAGGAGCAGGGGATGGAGGTGAAAATGGGAAATGTTCAGAAAAAATCATAGTCAATGGGACTTCTAAAGGGTTTGCAATCCAGAGCGATGGCTGTCGGAGGTCAGCGCTGATGGCTGGAGTTTTTGGTGGCCGTCCAAGGCTTTGGAGGCAACCGAGAGGGATGGATACCTCCATCTCCCTGGGTGGAGACAGTTGACCCAACCAACCTGCTGAGGTCTTGCTGGTGCATGGCAGTGCCACCGATGTACCCCGAATAATTCAGGCACTTCCAAGGCCACCTTGTTTTTCTGGGCAGGGAGAAGTCTCGTTTCCAAGAGCTGGAAACAGGGCAACCCCATGGCGTTCCAAGGCATTTGGGGGTTTTCCCCCTGTAGGTCCAGGCTGGCTGGTGTAAGGGCAGCAGGAATTAACTCTCCGAGCATCTATCGGCCCCTCAACAGCAGCTGCCTTGGCCTGAAGCCCAGGAAAGGATTTATACCGTCAAGAGCAAAAGGATAAACTTCACCTCTGCATCGCTGACAGCTAAAGCTACCTGGAAGAGGAAACTTTATTTTTTAATGCAGCGTTATTTGAACATCTGTTGGAGAAGGAGTTTGGGGAGCCTGGGCATTTCCTCCTGGGGCTAATCCAATTAACCCAGCATGGGGAAAGCTTTACTAGTGTGCCTAGGATTGCCATGGTCCCTTTGGGTGAGAGGAACGTGGGGTTTAACCCTCCGAGGGGAGATGTGGCTTCACCTCTGAAGGCCAACCGCAGGAGCATGGGCACTCCTAACCCCGAGCTTGGTGTGCATGGACTGGACAGGGTTGCTTTCATCTTCTGGGAAGATCTTCCCAGCTTTCCTGATTCCTTCTAAAATCCCCCCATCATCTAGGATTTTGGAGTAGCCAGCTCCGGTCTTTACAATTTGAACAAAGTAAAGCAAATAGAAGTATAAGGAATAAAGTAAAATTGAATTTAGTGATCTTTTTAATAGGGAGGGGATTGAAGTTAGCTGAAAATTGCTTGGGGTGAGGAAGATGCTGGTCCTGGAGGTGGCTTTCTGGATGTCCCCAGGACTTTATCGGCAGCCAGTGGGGCAGGGAAGGAGGAATACTGCTTTGATCTCCTTTGTTTTGCGATTGCCATTGCAAATCTCTGACTGCCGCTCTGCCCCGTTTCTCCCCGTATTGCACCACTGGGTTTCCCATGGAAGAAACCAGGACCAGAGCAAGAAGAAATCCTCTGCAGAGAGCAGGGAAAGCGGGGGGGTACCCTGACAGCTGCCGGGACTTGGGGCGCCCTGCCCTGCCGCCTTGCTCCCACCCTCCCGGGGAGCCGACTTCAAAATGCCGGCCGGTAACGTGAACCCGGCTGCCCCGTAGGAATGAAGGGTTTTACCAGAGCTGGTACCAAAAATTCCCCAAGTCCCTGAGCAGCATGTAAGCCCTGGGAGTCTAAACATGTTCCCTGGCATTAATCACTGGTAATAGAAACCAGAGCTGGCTCTTGTCCCCGCTGAGTCAATGCAACCCTTGACAACGCGTTGGGAAATACGCACGCAGGCTGAGAACAGGGCATGAAAGAAATTCCAGGCAGGGCTTTTTTTTTTTTTTTTTTTTTTCAAGTGGAATTTCAAAATTGGAAAAACATAAAGGGAGTAAAAATAGAAACAACAGCAGCAGAAACCTCAGCAATCTGCTGGCCTTGAACCTCCCTCCTCTTCCTCCCTCTTCTACCTCCCCAACCGTCCCATCCCAATCCCTACACAAGGTTTGGCTGGGCTGGGGGGGGGAGCAGGTAGCCCCTTGAGGCAGAGAAAAGCCTCCTATGATCCAGCTGGCGAGTGGCTTCATGGCACCCTGGAGCAGAGGGTGCTGAGGTGGCATCGGATCAGCACCATCCTACGAGACCTCCGCGAATCCCACTGTGATTTCAGGTACCCCCGCTTGACGTTAAAGCATCTCATCCCAACCCTTTTGCCATGAGAAGCAGAGATGTTACCCAGGGTATTGGGTCTAAATCCTTGCTCCTGACTCTTCTCCATCCCTGGGCATCTCACGTTTGGATCTTTCCCCCTTCTCCAGCTGTGTTATATGGGATGAGCTCAGCAAAAGATCGCTGCGAGACTAATTGCAGCTGCAGGGACTGTAGGAGCATTTAGGAGAGATGGACTCTCCAAACACTTAATGAGGTTTCACTGAAATGGCAGCTAAATGATCTCCTCTCCCCAGTATTTAGGAAGCGATTGACAGAGGCTCCTGATGGGGAGATAAAACTCTCCACAACTTTATCGGAGGGTATCAAAAAGCGAAAGGATTGTTTTCAAGTTGGTGTCTGTAAGCATCTGGAGTCACTGGGGTGCTTTGGAACATCAGGGCTTGACCTCCGTACCAAGAAAATTGTAATCAGGAGAAAACCCACCCCAGACCCCCTAAACAACCATCCTCCCTTGCTGCAGATTTTTCCCACCAGAAGAAAACTTGGATGTTTTATAGAAACGTTCAAAAATGTGATGACAATCCCAGCCCCTGCTGCAGCCTCATGCTGATCCCTGGGGGGATGCTGAACTCCAAATATCTTGAAACTCCCCCTGGTCCCTTGTCTTGTAGGAGTTATCCCTCTAACAGAGGTTAGCATAGCGGGAGCGTTTTCTCTTTCTCTTTAAATTCCTGCTGGTTTGACGCTGGTCCGACGGAGGGAACATCACTCCTGGGGACGGCACGTGGAAACGTTGCTTTAAACATCAGGGTTTTTGGCAAAGCTTACCTAAGCATGAAGTTTTAGCATCTCCTTAAGATAAACAGGGAAACTGAGGCACGCAGCCATGCACAGGAGTTGGCAGCGAGTGCCTGTATCTCCCAGCGATGCTCCTGGGGGAAAAGGAAAGCTGAGCTTGCCTCCTCCTTTTTACCTTCAACATCATCCCCCCTTTCCCAAAAATATGACAAAAAGAGAATGAACATCAGCTATTTTATAAAAACTTCTTTCTTAAAGGCTCCATTGAAAGCACCGTAAGAATAATACTGTGTGTTTGCATTATCGTAGCATTTAAGAGCCTCTCTGAGGGAAGAAGTCATGTTTATCTGTGATCTGTGAGAAAAAATGGGGCAAAAACCAATGGTTCCTGCCCACGCGCTGCAGCGTTGAAAGAGATACTCCGTCCCAGATGGATGCAATTAGGGGGAAGGCAGCAAGAAAAAATATTACGCAGGTGCTGTGGGACGTTTCTGGAAACTTCAGACACTGCTTTTCCCAATGCTTCAAATCCCACTTCTATTTACTGAATTATTGCTGTTTTCCTGCGCGCGCAGCTCGGTCCAGGAGGCTTAGGAAACACTTGGATGGTGCTGGAGGATATTTTACCTTTTTTCCTTTTTTTCTTTTGCTGCTTCTCCCAGTCTTATGCCCAACTACATCCCAAAACCACGGTTCTGGCGGGCTTGATGCCCAGATGTACAGCCAGGCATCGGTCCCTCTGTCGGCACCTCCCTCTTGCCATGCTGAATTCGTTTTTCTGGCACCTCTCTCTCACTGTGGCACTTGTGGCTTTGAAATAAGCCCTTTTTGTTGCACTGATTATCCTACCCGGATAAAACAGCCTGAGTTTTTCCAGGGAAAGCACCACAGGGAGGCTCCTCGCTGCCGGCCGGTCGCTGCTGGCCGTGAGAACATGGGCTTTTAGGAGAGATTTTGGTGACTCAGTTTGTTTGATTTATTTATTTTTCCTCCAGCAGAGAGAAAGGGGATGCAAACCGATTTGGGCAGCACAGCGGCGGGTGGCATTGCTCCAGGTGAAGGGCATCGCACGTGTCCCCAGGAAGCCGGGCAGCGGCTTTTATTTTGGCCAGGATTGCGTGAAAGCTTGCACGAAATGCCCTGTCTCATCCCCAGGATATGAAGGGGAGGGCAATATCCATCCCTGCTCCGTGCCTCAGTTTCCCCACCTTAAAAATGGTATCAAAAAGCACTTCTCTGTGGTATTTTTGGCAGAAGGGATCCCCAGGCTCTGCATTTTAGGTCCAGGGCACAGAGCTGACCAGTACCAGTGGAAAGGAGGGATGAATGGGAAAAAACCAACCCCAAACTGGGGGAAAGTCCTATTTCCCTTGCCATGCAAACAGCACAGCAAATTACCGATGGCACCGTTTTTTGCAGGGATGGGAGGAGCCAGTTTTTCTGCCTCCTGGTATTTTTAGCAGCTGCTGCCCCTGGGCAGCTCATCCTAATCAGTTAGCTGCCATCTCATGTTAAGAAATTTCGGTGACAATGCATCTTACGCGGGGTCATTTCCTCCGGGGCAGGCTCCTGCTGGCCACAGCAACACTGCGAGCTTCTGTTTAACATCTGGTCCTACTTCTCCTGTGGCCTTTTGGGTCACTGGCTCTGCCCAGCACATCTCCCCTTTCACCCCGGCTTGCTTGGCAGGGATGGGGAGAGGGAACATCGTTCCCTCTCCCCATCTCTCCCTGTTGCTGCCTCCAACGCCCCCGCAATGAGTTTTGGCGTCTGGACGTGCTCCTTGCCCCCGTGCGAGGTCATCTGTGCGGGTCACATTTGGTGGCACTGGCCTTTGACCCCTTGCTCCCAAAGAAAGCAGCTTTCCCCATCGGATAACTCTGCTTTAGTGGGGCATCATCGCTCCAGCACGGTGCAGTGCATCGCTGAGCCTGATGTTGTATGAGCATGCTGCCTGCTTGACATCCACCTTTCTACCCAGAATTTTGGGTCCAGCAACCAAATTTATCACGAGCACAGAGGTGCAGGGCTGTAGCACAAGCTCAACCCCTTATTAGACATCAGAGAATCTCCACTACAGCTTCCATAAGCCTGTTGGAAACTCTATGGTTCCTGCTTGGTAAAATTAAGGGTTTGGCTCCCTACCAAAAAATGATCAGCTTTCTGCTTTCCAATAAAATGGCTTTGGTAATGACACGAAGGTATACGGTCCTCAGAGGAGCCGCCGAGATGAAGGTTCAGTGACAAAGTTTATGGCTCCGGAGCCTTGGTTTTTTACACAAAACCTCAACAAAATGTCAGTAAAAATTTCTTCCTCGCTAGTTTTATAGGGCAGCGTCTCACCTGGGTGAAACGTCACCCTCACCAGTGTGTGGACTTCACCTCCTGATTTATGTGGGTACCACCGGGTTGGGACAGGCAGGTCCCCACGGCCACCTCCATGCTTGGGCAGGAGGATGGGGCACCCCTGGGAAATCAAGCGCATGGTTTTAATTTTCCTCTCGATCCATAGAGAAAAGAAAAGCAAAAAGATTTATGGCCTCCCTTCTCCTCCGCCAGGTTTATAAATAGTGTTTATCAGGTGCTGGGCACATGGTGGCTTTTGGGGGAACGGCAGAGAGGGATCAAAAGCAATGTTGGGTCCCTCCTCCTCTCCTCTTTCAACATGTCTAATCTCTGCTCCCATCTATAAATGGCCACATTAACCTCTCCGGTTCAAACTGGAGATTTGCTGGGCGGATTTTGGCGCCTGAAACCCTGGAAACCAGCCCCCGGCTTCTGTGCACCAGCCCTGATTCCCCACGGCTTTGATGTTTGCTGTCGTTTGCCCTGGGAAGTTCAGGTTACCGCATTGCTGCGGGGGAGAGGGAGAAGTTCCAGGGGTCCACGCGAGGGGACCCCACTTCCACAGGCTCTTCGTGGTGCTCACACCATTAAAAGTGACCTTGAGGTGAAGGAAGGCAGCTTGGGGAAGAGAAAAAAAACCCAACCCCCCCAAAATAAACACACCTCCCTAAAACTGCAACCCCGTGATGAAAAGAAAGGACCCCAAAAATCCACATCAGGAGAAGTCACGGGCTGCCCCCAGAAGGTGTCGTGCAAGAAAAACCCCCAGTGATGGTTTTCCATCAACCTTTTTAATGCTTTTTAGGGAAAAGGGAGTTTTTCCCCAAGCGGTGTCGGGTGCAAGGCTGGGGCTGTACAAGCCATGGCACAGAAACCAAGAGCATTTATCTTTCCCTGCTCCGAGGCAATTATCACACAATCGTTACCTCCACCATTAAAAGGAGTTAAGGTGCAAACACAACGCAGGGGCTAATCCTCATCCCTCCCTGTAGCAGAGCACCCCGGGGGCACCCCAACCCAACCCAAGATAATGGACCCAACCAAAGACAACGTTTTCCATGGGGATATGTCTTCCAGAACGGCTGATGGTAAAGTTGTGCCAGGATTAACATTTTCAGACCCCTCTTTGAGTTTGGAAAGTGGTTGGTTATTGTTTTTTGGGGGGGGTTGGGTTTTTTTTTTTTTTTTGGAGATGTCAGGCCCAGGAACAAATAGATGAGAGAAGTTTTCCAGCACTCGATGATTCAAATCTCCTTCCCCTTCCACTTATAAAGGGTTGGTTGTTTTTTCTTTTTTCAGATGCCTTTACTGATTTCAGCATAGCTTTGCATCAGCAAAGCTGTAAATGGAGGATTAAGAATCTTCAGTAAACAATGCTGTTCGACACATATTTGGAGCAAATTTCCAGGTGATATAACTCCACCAACGTCAGCAGGAATGGACACGAGGTTGGAAAATCATTGTCAACAGAATTGCAAAACGACCAGCTGCCAGTTTCAAGTTGCTCTTTTAAAGCAAAATGATGAAACAATGGCTTTTTAACTGATTACTGTGTTGTAAATATGTTTTTTAAATGCTTTTTTGCCCAAGTGCTGGAGTCCTGTGTCTGACCCAACTTGGCAGCCCTCTCTTGTGTGCCCCATGCTCTTGGCTCACACGTAGTGTTGATTTTGATGGGCATGGAGCATCTTTTGGTCTCACAAATAAATGAATCACAGACTTTCCACTGCTGCTGTGCGCCTAGGGAAAACAGGCTTCGTATACCCACTGAGGAGTGGGACTTTCCAGCCTCTCTCAGAGGTGACCTTCTGGCCAACTGGATTTAAGGGATTTGAGCCCAGTTGCACGACTCTCCCCAAGTCCCATGGCCTTTGCATCTGCTGTTTTGCACAGTGTCTTCCCTATTTAGTTCAGACATTTTCCAGACTAACATTATCTCCTGGGGCTGGCTATTCCCACCATTACGGGTGCCCTTGTCCAGCCAGGGCAGCTCTGCGTTCATGTGGTGAAAGCAGTAGCTGAACCCTGCTACCAAACCCATCCATCCAGAGCACAGGGGAAGAGATCGGCCATGTGTTTGACATCACCTCGATGGTTGACATGAGCCAGCAGATGCTGAATAAAAACTCCAGCGAGCAGTTTCAGTCCTGTCTATCTGTCCAAGAGGTCCAACGCCTCCTTGCCAACAGCTTTGGGCTGTGCAATCTCAGGCCATCGCCCCCAACAAGCTCCTTTGAACTGGGCCACAGCGGCCACGAGCGAGCATTGTTTGAACATGGTTTGAATCTGGTTGGATATATTTAATGCACCAACATGTCTTAAACTGGAGGAGATCTAAGCCGTGCCTGGCTGGTGTGATGGAAAGCAGATGCCGCCTTTGTTGGCTCTCTGGTTTCGGAGGTCCTGGTGGGAAAAACAGGATGAGAAGCACTTGCCCGGACGTTTTGTCGTGTGCAAGCATCCACCAAAGCTGGGCGAGGTGAGGGGGGAAGGTGAAAAACCACAGAAAGTGGAAAGGATGCAAAGGAAGGTAAAGAGAAAAGGGCACAGAAAGACGAGATGATGGGGACGAGGCACAAGGGGAAGGCACCAGCTTCTCCACAAAAGATGAGGGCGGTGGAGCCGGCACTTTCCTGCTGACTTCTTCTTGAGAGCAAACATTTGCAAAAGAAATTGGGGTTTTCTTGCTCTTCCCTGTTTCTCTTAAGAAACCCACTCATTTCTAGCAAAACCCAAAGCCAAACTCTTTTCCCACGTAGTGCGTATTGTAAACAGTGCAATTTTTATGATAATTCTTATTTAACCTGAGCATCCTCGTTTTTTTAAGTCAAAAAGTAATCTTACAAAAACGTCGTTTAGATAAATGGCAAACACCATGGAAATGGTTGTATATTCTGCATAATTTGCTGTGTTGCCAGTTTTTGTCGCCTTCCAGAATAGACTATGGAATTGGGGAGCTACTACCCATTTCTACCCCCTGGCTCCCTCCAGCCCCAGTGAATTAGTGCTGATTTATCCCAGCAGAAGACCCGGATTGTGGCCTGGAAATGGGGGAAGGAGGGGGTCTGGCCCCTGCAAAGGTGAGCAAGGAAAATCTCAGCTCCTTTTTCTGGCACTCCCACAGCTGCAGTTGTCTCTGCACAAAGTCTGTGTGATCTATTAAACATCTCAAATAAGGATTTAATTTAGTTTTAATAAGACAGTTTGGGAGATGTTAATTAAATTGAGTTATTAAAAACACATGGGCTGGACTTGGCTAATACATTTCCTTTTTTTATTAAGTCCATTAAAAAATAAGGGAAGATAGAAGGGGGGAAAAAAAAGCCCTCTTTAGATGCAGAAACTTGTTCAAAAGGCTTCTTTTTCCTTTGCTGAATTAAACACATCTCAAGTGTACTGGGAGGTGAACAAATACCAAAAAACCAGCCAGGTGAACTTGAATCCTCCCAGGCTCAGCAAGACTTGGCTTAAGGATGAAGCCAAAATGTTGAATCCCCTCGAACCCAAGTGTCCAACAGGTCTCTGCATGCTCAAACCCAGAATTTCCCCACATCTCCATCCCCGCTGCTGCACGCTGCTGGATTATGGATGAGAGCAATGCTGGAGGGATGCAGCCACACATCGCTTCCACCCACCGTGTTATGGTCAGGAATATACCTTTTTATCATCTTGCCTAATCACATTTTTCCTACCTCTGGCAAAAAGGCTGTTGGGAATCTCTTTAGTTCAAGGGATTGTCAGGGTGATTTGGTTAAGCTGAAGAAAAACTCCCACATGCTTTAAAAATGACAAATATTTTATTAGCTGGAAGTGTAACCAGCCATAATTAGCTTAGCAGTCCTGAGTTAATAGATTTATAAGCTTTACAGGATACAATGCGCTGGTGAGACCATCTGAACTGACCTGTGTAGGAAATTTACCCTGTAGTTCCCAAATTAACCTGTTCTTTATGTCTGGGCTATGCATATACAACTCCTGGAGAGGCACGTGGTCCTGCCCCAAGGGCTACAAAGGATGGGGAACCCACCGAGGCTTTGTCCCAGCTCTCTCCAACCTGCGGGGCAATTCAGGGCATTGCATTATCCTCTTTACTCCTTAATTTTTCTGGAATTTCTTCTTTTTTCCAAAGCACCTTTTGCTGTTCTTAATGATGTGTCAATATTGCCAGGTCACATCTCCTAGCTGCAGATGTGGCTTGGCAGATCCATGGCCCTTCTACACCCTTTTCTGCTCAGCATGTGGATGGAAAAGGAATAAAATGACCAGGGTAAAATCTTAGGGACTTGTTTATATTCACCAAAGCTTTGAAGTGCACTGGAAAACAAAAGAATAGACTGGAAAACAAAACAAGACAACCTGCTCTCCATGCCTGTCCCCCCCAAAGACCTTCACAATGGGTTTCTACTGGCTCGCGGTGCAAAGGTGCCCGTCTGCTGGCTCTGTCGTTATGAAGATTAAGATGTTAAATGCCAGAATGGCATTAAAAAAGCGTATTTATTATATGCATCCCTTGTGCCACTCAGACATTCACTGAGCCAGGGTGGAAAAGATCATTAATCCCAACTGAATCGTTGGGGAAACTGAGGCAGGAATGGGGCAAGCTCTCTGCGGGGTGCTTCTCCACGTCTGGTGGCATTGCAGTGATGCTGGCGTGGAGACATTGGTGAGTATTTTTGGATGTGTCCCCAAGGAAGCTGGATTTAATCTAAACATCCCCAGAGCCAGGTTTTGGAGGGGCTATGGGATTTCCATGACCTTACGCTGGGCTTTGGCCGACCTGCCCAGAGCCACCCACCAAGGGTCCCACACCGATGTCCCTATGGGTGCATACAGTGGGGAGATGTCACTGTACCACGCACATCTCCTCCTCGCAGCGGTGTTTATCCTCCTGTCCAAACAGTCTTCTGTTTATCCCGGTTCCTCATAGCCTGGACGATCCCGGAGGAAATAAAGGGGGAAGGGATCAGGGCTCAGGAAGGTTTCTGGAAGGACTGGTGGGGAAGTGACTTTTATTTTCCTAGTGTAGGGAGAGGGATGTTGCGACGCAAATGGATGCAAGAGGGTTTGGTGAATCTGAGGAGGGGCAGGGATCTGGTTTTCATTGAAATCTCATGAATTTCCAGGGGATTTGTTTCCTTCCCCACCAGAAGTAATGGTTAATTAAGAAGAAAAAAAAAATTTTTTTGGCTTTTTGGCCAAAAAAAGTGAATTTCTTCCCCAAATTCCCCCCTTGCAGGGCTGAACAGCTCTGCAAAGCCTCCCCATCCCATGCCAGCCATTTTCCCCCCTCCGACCCTCCTTGCTCTTCCTCCACCGTCGTTGGCCACCTCTTCTTTGCAGTGGGGAAAAAAAGAGGATGGGTGTTTGATTTGGTGTATCCCCCCATTTTCCAGCTTCTAAACATGCACAAATGTTCCCACAAATCCCCATCGTTGGTTTCTTCCCATCTTTGCTGCTAAGAACTCCTGTTTGTCCTCACCCCATGTGCCCAGAGCTCTCTGGCTCCTCTAAATCCCTTTCCCCACTGAATTCCTGCAATGTTCGTGTTTACCCTGGAGCTTCATCCCAGGCTTGAAGGGCAGCAGAGCCATACTCAGGCTCTGTTTATAGGAAGAAAAAGCCATCCTATAAACCATACTTCTTCCCCAACTGTGGGTAAAACAAATCACCCCCCAGACAACTTCAAATTGCCCTGGGGAAGCTGATCCTGGAAATGCTCCATGAAGCCATCCCCAAGCATCTGCCACGGGCTCTCCAGGTCTGGGATTGCCTCCAATGTTTCTTGCCATACCCGTCCTGAAGCCATCTCTTCCCCAGAGAAGAAAAGCCACCTTAGTGAGTGCTGCAGCACTATCCGAAGCATCTGTAATGTTCTATTAAATATAAATAGGTGACCTCACGTAGCAGAAATTGCAGGGCCAAGCCCGGGGGAGGATGGGGACGGGTAGACATGCCTCGCAAAGCCTTTGCTCTCTGCTACGCCGCGGTGGAGACCACAGAGCCAGCAACCTTTCAGCAGTGTGAATGAGAGCACAGTGTGGTTAGGCATGAGCCAAATTGCTTTGAAAGCCTACCTATATTTGGAAAAAAAAAAAAGAAAACCCAACCAGCTTGTCTCTGGTGAGAGCCATCAGCCTGGACCAGATACACAGCATTAAGATGGCTTTCTAAAATAAATTTGGAAGATTAGGCAGGATTTTCAGGCCCTGGAGTCTTCCTATGTCCCTTGTAACACCTTGCCTCAGTTTCCCCATCTGTAAAATGGGTGAGTTTACGTGGGCAGTGTCGCATCTTGTGGACTCCACGAATCCAGCTGTGGCTTGGGGGTATTTTTTAGGTCTCATGCCGTTTCCTTTTTTCCAGCTTGCCTGCACAACAAAGCAGCCTGTGTCCTCCCCCCGCCCTCCCTGCACTGGGGCCCGGGCTCTGATAAAAGCTGCTGAGTTTACAAACAGGGAGGCTCTGGTTTCCTGACTCACAGCAGCAAGGCGAGGGGAGCGCGTGGGAGGCTGCGACGTGGCTTTGTGCAGACGCTGGCTTGGGATGTGCAGCGAGACGGGCTTGGGAGACGCGGCGGCTCCGAGGGCTTTGGGTGATCCAAGAAGAATTGAACCCCGTGGGTGTTACGGCCATAGAGCTGAGATTTATTTCTTTTTCATCTCAGGAAAGGCTGGGAGAAAATGAAACCTGCGTGCCCCAGCAGTTTTCTCCCCAGGTAGCCCATACCCTCCTGGCTCATCGTGGTGAGGACGTGGCATGTGAGACCACCTTTACCCAACAGCCTTGGTGGTTAAAAAGGACTTTGAAATTACCCCAATAGTTTCAGGGCACAGGTTTTGGAGCCGTGTACCCGTGTGCCCATGGGATCCAGGGCGTCATCCCCACAGAGATGTCTCAACGCAAGGTGACATGCACCAAGCAAGATGGGTCCCACCGTTAGCAAACAAGCACGAGCGCGCACCTCACCGAGCACTTGTCCGTCCTTTCCTCTAGACGACCAGGAGGTAAAGAAACCCAGAACTCTGAGTGTTTCTTTCAAATGACCTGAATATAAATAAAGGGAAATTCTACTTCCCATAACTAACGCTAACCAGTCAGTAAAAGAAAGAGCTTTTCCTGTTCAGTCACATTATTTCAGATCTTTTTAGATGTTAGGTATGAACCCAGCTGGGCTTGATGTCCCATGGTGCACGAAGGCTTTGGGAAGTCTCCAGACATGGAGGAATGGTAGGTATTTTCAATTACGCCATCAATGTGTGACCCTGTTCTCTCTCTCTGCTTGTCCTTATTAATTAGAGATGGAGTTTATCTCCCCTGACCATAGGCTTCGGATCTAGGTAGGAACTATATTTTTCCTCCAAATAAGGGAAAAAGTGATGGGGGCATCTCCAGAGACCTCATCGATAGCACCAGGAGCATCGGTGCCGCTGGGGACTTGTGTAGGGATTCAACCAGGAAAGGCCAAAGGGAGAATTAAGGCAGGGAGAAAATATTTGGTGTAAACCAGTGACAGGGTCTCACAGCTCTTTCAGAAGCATCCTGGCTACCATCTGGAAGGAAGGTGGATCTCCAACCTCAACTACATCAGCTGTGATTTCCCTGCTCGTTTGAGGTGGGTCACCGCCACCATCCTTTCTTTTTGTCCTGAAAAAATACATATCTCCCTGCTGTAAACTCCCACATCACACAACCCCCATGTTCCTGATGCACAATTTCTTTCACCAAAAAATGCCGCCCTGCTTGCAAGAAATCGCTTCCCTTCCCCAGCTGCTGCCCGTTCGCAAGCGGAGTTTCAGGGCGATGAAGGTGATGCAGGATGGGATTTATGCTGGCAAATGGATGCACGGTGCTAAGGCAAAGCTCCTTTTGCACTGACTGAAGCAGGTCTAGCAGATGAGTAAATAGTCACAGGGCTGAGAAACCTCAGCCTACGCTGGCAGCAGGACCTCCCTCCTGCCAGGACGTGGGTGGGATGCTTTGGATCTGGTTTGCCAGCTCCACCTCGGAGACAGTGACATCCCCACACGGGCTTTCCATGGAAAATGCATACGCTGTTTTGCTTTAGAATTAAAATAAAATTCAAAATGAAAACTAAAGGCTATTTTTTTTTATTTTTCTCATGAGATCTAGTTTTGCCAAAACCAACACATTCAAAATCATACTGGGAGCTGCTTCAGTCCCTTCCCTACCAGTGATCGGTGAAACCTATTGAGTGCATGTGCAAGCCTTCAGCTGGGTTTCCATTGTGTTACCATCCTCGGCAAAGGAAATTTGGTTTCCTTGCAAAGGCCAGCTCTGATGAACGCTGTTGTGACGTGGTGACATTTCTACTGACTCCCTTACTGGGGATTATCCATCCCTCTCCACTGCCCCAAACCCCACAAATAGTGATATCAATGACCTAGTAAACAAGAAAGCATATGAGATTTTATTTCGGTATTAAATAATGATTAATAGGAGCTCTATGGATTTTTTGTTTTGCCTTTTTTTTCTTTTTTTTTTGTGAAGAAATCAATGTTTGCAGGCAGCTGCTCCCTCTTGCAGACGAGCTCACCACCAGCCTGGCCGAGCGGGCAGCCCAATGCCGAAAAACCCAAAAACCTTGGGCTGGGCTCCGGGGTAGGAAACATCTGGAAATATATTTGCCTCGCCTGTCATAGCCAGATAAAGAATAAGCGTTAAGTGACAGCCGTGGGCTCTGCACATCTGACAGCCCAGCCGGGGCTCCAGGTGGGATTTTGGGGGGTAATTCTCCATCGGTGGGTCAGGACTGGGGAAAAAAACCCCCACAAATATTGAAGCTTCATAAGCCACGGCGATGGGACCGGGGGCTGACGCAAGGCTATTGTTTGCACATCGCTGTTTGCACGTCGGAGGGGGGAAAAAATGACTCCTGTTCCTCCAGCGATGAGTAGACGCAGGGATTGACGTCCCCACCTGGACCCAGAGGTTGAGGGCTGGGGAACCGGCAGCAAAGATAATTATTTATACAGCGTTTTGACTAATGAATGGCTTTGAATGGGGGTTTCCTGGAGCGCTCGCTCCACCCAGCTTTTGCAAGGGTTAGATTAATGCTGGGAGGGTTCTTGTTTGGCTTTGTTTAATTCCCGCTGCTGGGACTGCACTGGGGGGTTTCAGGCAGCGGGAGGGAACTGGGCTAGCGAGGATGTTGGATGGGGGACGGAGTTTGGCCCTGTGGGTAATCTTTGCAGACTATGGGGCTAGCAATGTCTCCGTTTAGGCAGAAAAAAGTGGAAAAAATGGGGATAAATCATGCCCCTGCGCAGTGCAGAGAGGACGACAGTGGGAACGGACCACCCTTCTGCCCACCCTGTTGATGAGAACTTATTCAGAGCAAACCCAAGGGCTGGTTTTCCTTCTTTTTGCAATTTTATACCTCTTTCTGGCATGAGCAAAATGCCTTTTCCCTATGCCTCGGCTTTCCCTCTGCCGAGACAGCATCACGATGATGGCCGGGGAACCCTCGCACTCATCCAACCACCCAAGCAAAAAGAACTGAAATTGGGGTTGGGTGTTCATGTTTTCTTGACACACCTTTTCTCATTAAACATCGAGCTATTTTTTTTTTCAGCCTGAAATGAATCCCTTCAGCAGAGAGAAGCCCAAACCCCATCCTGTTTTGGCCCAGCTCTGTCGCAGAGGTCACTGGCAGGGGGGGAAATGCCTGCGAGCTCTTGGCAACACCCGCGTACCAGCAAAAGTCCTTTGCCAGCGTTGTTAATTTACCTCCCCAAACAATAAAAGGTATTCGGGCAAAAGGTCTCTTTTGCTGTAATAAACTGTTTTGCACATGATACCAAGACAGAGCGTAGTTTTTTTTTTTTTTTTCCCCTTTCCTAATACAGCATGCATATGAGATATGCCTGCATCGAGGCATGGCCGTGGCTATGGACCACTGGGCTACAACTGGTCTAGGAGAGAAGAAAAAGCCCATTTGGGGCCCAATTCTGAGCCTGGATGTTGTTTTGAGGTTACACAGCATTTCAGGGAGGTAAAAGGACTTGAGGTAGCCTAGACCTTACTGCTTAGTGCAAAGCACGCCTGTCCTGGAGGAAGCGTAACAGCAATGAATACAGAAAGGGTTTGATCCGACAGATGGGCAAACAACACGGGAACTGCTCTCCCACTGCCAGCACCCATTTTTCCTCTGCAATGGGTGACCAGCCTCCGGACAAACCCCTCAGGATTTGCAAGCTGGTGGCGTGCATGACCCGTTTGCAATAGCAATGGGATGTCTTACAGCACATCCCGGCTCAACCTATCTTTTCCCAAATTTTGGGGGCCTTATGGATTCGCCAGACCCATCCCAAGCCACCGTCCCTCTCTTCACTGGAAGGATAAATAGGATTTCACGGAGGTCTCTGTGGAGTGGCCAGGACCAGCTCCTCCCGAGCCCCGTAAACAGGAAAGCGAGGAAGCGAGGAGTCAAGCCCCGGCTCATCCAGGACGCAGGGTGCACGCCGGGGCTGCCGGCACACAATGCCGCGCCGGAAAGGGGGATTATAAATACCCGGGGTCAGGGCCAGGCTCCGGCGAACAATAGGGAGCGGGAGGATGGAAAAGGCCGGCGAAGACGAGCCGCTCAAGCCTCAGGGCCAAGGCTGCCGTGCCGGGCGGTAACGCGACGATGCAGCTTGGCTCCCAAGGGTTTGGGGGGGTGCAATTGGCCTCTGTGGGGTGGTGGGTGTTGTGGGGTGGTGGGTGTTCCCCGAGCCTCACGGTGACGCTCCATCAGCAGAGCTGTGCTGGTTTCTTTGCAAGGTTGGGTAGTTTGGTGTGGGCTGGATGCCAGGGGTTTTGGTTTGGCAATTGGAGATTCCTGTTGCCGGCTCTGGGGTTTCCACTCCTGAAAAAGGGATGCATGTACCTCCGTGGATGCCGTGGTGGGGGTGGCAGGGGACACGGTGCCTGGTTGATGTTGGATGGAGTGATTTAAGATGCCACCATGGTTTCACCCTGAGCATCCCAAGAGCCTGGAGAGGAAGGGTCACACCTCCTGCTCCACATCAAGGCTTGCAGGATTTTGCAAGGACACCCTAAATCTAGCCAGGACCTTACACTAAGGCAATTTTAAATAGAGGTGTTTGATAGCGAGGGAGCTGCTCACGAACGATGTGGGCATCTTAGGTTGCTCTTCCAGAGCTGGCTGGAGGCAGGCAGGCTTTCCCACCCTGCTCCAGCATCTCATGGGGTTATCTGTGCACGTTGCCGCAATTCCCGAGGACACAGGAGGCTGCGACGCTCCCCAGCTGTATAATCCACCCCGCAAAGCCACCTCTGCTCCAAGCTAATCTAAAGACGTCAAAGGAAGCGAAAGCCACGGGCAGATAAACCCGGATAAAGGGGGATGCTGCAGCTCAGCTCGGCTTCAGCGGCGAAGGTCAGCGATAGCCAGCTGCTGCGGGTGCTGAGCATCAGGACCTTGCTCGATAACGAAAGCCAGGTCAGGGCCAGCAAGAATTGCAGGAAACATCTTGGCCGCTCATGACCGCCGGCGAGAGCATCGTGACGGCGCTGGAGGGGAGCCCGGCCCCTTCCTGCGCCCCAGACGCGGCGTGGTCCCCCGGCACAGGGATGCTCAGGACGGTGCTCCGCCGGGAGCTGCCTCTGGAACAGCAGCCCGTGGTTCAAATACCTTCCTCTACAGTGTTTTTCCATTCTGGTCCTTCGGAGAGGCACGTTGGGCATCAGAACCTCCCCTGGGAATTGTACTCATGCCCGAAAGGGCTTTTTAACTCTGTGTGTGAAAGTGTTTGAGCATCACCGCTAGCAGCGCGGAGAGCTCGATGAATTTGGCCCTGGAAATCCCCTAACTTAGGTCAAAAGCTGGTGCTGGGGCGATTGCTCTGGTCTCTGGACTTTGCACCCTGGCTGCTCGGCTCTGAGCTCGCCTGCGAAAGAGCATCCCATGTTGAGAGCTGGCAGGTTTCTGTGAGCCAAACCCCCATTTCTAGTGGCCTCCTCCGTGAGGCTAGCACCTCACTGGAGGCTCTGCTTCTCCTCCACACTCGCATTTTTCCACGGTCCAGAAATGATTCCACGCATCTCTACTGGGGCTGAGCTCGGAGCAGCGTGGCCAAATCGCCTTCTCCAAGACAGAGAAATCCCTCTTGGCTCCCCCTCTCCGCCAGCTCTTCCCTCATCACCGCCTCTATTAAAGCTTGCATTTCCCATCTCTCCTCCTTAATGGTGTCCCCGAGGAGATGTCTCTTGCTCTTAATGCCTCTGCCCGCCCTGGGAATTAGCTAAACGCCAGGGTTAATTTGGGAGGGGGCAGAGGATGCTGGAGGTGCAGATATCAATTAGCGATGACAGCTTGGCAATGGCTGGGGATAACATCTCCCAACATCCCTGCCTCTGAAGCATCCTTTCAGGTCCTTATGGCTGGAGCCGAAATACCCCCAGGTCCGCTCCTGTGGGGTCTTAACCTCTATATTTTATAAGTTGAAAACCAAATATTGCAACGGAAGAATGCCAGGAAAAGCTGTTCCCTTTTTCACTTCATCGAGGAATGTGGAAAAGCAGTTTCAAAAACCCCAGGAGAAATAATTATCAATTTTCAGCCGCAGCTGCCCGGAGCCAGTGGGGTCCCGCAGCCCACGGGCGTTAGCTGTGGCAGGAGGGTCAGTGTGGGGCTGTTCCAGCCCTGGAGCTGAATTCCACCCCCAAGAAGGGGAATTACATCCATGCAAGTTGTATTGATATGAAACAACTTTATACAAATACAAATACACCCAAAATATAGATTATAAATATGTATAAATGTACTGGCAATTGCAAAAGGGGTCTAAAATGCATGAGATATATGCTGTTGCAGGAGACTTGGAGGAGTCTTTATAGCAAAATCCTTCCAAATAACCCCTGGTAGCTTTCTAATTTCAGCTCTCTTTTTTTTTTTTAAACTGTAATTTTTTTTAGGGGAGGAGTTGGGGGATGCACAAACAGCCCTGCCACTTTTAAGGCAGAAAGCACATGCAGGAAGGCCTCAGCATCACTTGAAACACTTTTTGGGCCATCTAGTGGTGTTGGCTGTGCTGAGGGTCAGCTCCGCTTCCAAAAAAACCACCCCCCCAGAAAAAAGCAATTTTAATATTTTGCCTATTATTTTTCCTTAAATGAGGAGAAAAAAGCCCCAGTCCCTGTTTTTTTCTTCTTTTCTTAAAGCACACCTATGGAAAGAGCCGTGCATCCGAACGGTTGAGACCTTTCTCTCTGCACCTTTTGAACCAACGAACAGCAAGCGAACAGTCATTTCAAAACTGAAAAAACCCTTTTGAAAAGCTACAGGAGGAGTGATGCAGCGGGAGGACAAACAGGGCTATATGGGGACCGGGCTCTTTTTCTAACTTTTATTTTTCCCCCTTTCCATTTCAAAAGAAAATGATGTTACAGGGGTCTTTGGGAGCTTAGAGGGATCGTGGATTTATGAAAAGCTTACGTGTTTCTTTCCAAGCCATGTTTCTAAAATAACTAGATGCTTATTTTGGTTGCAAGGGGAAAAAATATTTGAATTTTATTTCCTGGCTGGAAGGTGCAACCATTTTAACAAAGGGGACAATGGGAAAAGGCGACTTGAAAAGCATCCTCCTTGTATATTTGGGGGTTGTTTATCAAATAAACCATAGATAATAGAAGAATGTCCCTCCCCCAGCCACCCTGTCCATCATATTCTATCCCAGTTTTTCATAGGAAACACGCAGCTTTAGGTTCTGCCTATACATTAAGTACCCTCCATCAGTATTTACGCTGTTATAGCTTTGTCGGTCAGGGGTGTGATTTTTTTTTTTTTTGCCAGAAATAGCTGTTTCTAGGGGTTGCAGCGGGTGTAGGCAGAGGCAGCGTTTTTAGTGTGGGCTGTGAAAGGTTTCAGGGTGGATTTCTGCAATCTGCTACCCAGACGTCTGTCCACCCTTCTGGCATCTCTGCAGGCAGACAGGAGGTAGAAAAAGAGGATGCAGGGGGCATTTTGATGGATATGCAGGGGGAATAACTCCCATGGAGGCCCGTAGCCCGTGCTCAGAATAGGTTTGAAAGAAATCTCCCATGCCATATTGAATTAGGAGCCTAAAAAAGACTGACCCATTCCTTTTCCATCCTCTCCGATGTTGAAGGGGCTAGGCGGTGCATGACACGAGGTGGCTCAGTCCTCAGCAGCTGGGCAACTTCTGTGCGTGGTTTCTTGATGCCAAAACCCACCGTTTTCCCCCCGTGCACAGGTTGCAAAGGGGTTGCAGAGGTGCAGGGGACTGGGACGGGGCGATACCCCCAGGCTGGGCAAGTTTTCCAAAGTCAAGGTTGTTCTGGGGAGATACCTAAGCTGCAGAGTTGACTGATTTGGGTGGGTTTGGGTTCAAAATGTATTTTCCCAACGCAATTTAGCGCGTGCACAGCGGTGCCGTGGTCCGAAGCGCTTTGCATAAGGGGTCCCCATATCCAGCATCCTTCAGCTCCCCACCCCGAGCCCCAGTCTGTCCTTTTTACTGGTTTGCAAATGCACACCAGTTCAACAGAACTGCTCTGACAACCCCCGTTGGCTTCATGGGCACGTCCTGACGGTGTTCACGAGGTTTGGGTGCTGGATGCCGCTTCGAGAAGCCCACGCTGAAAAGAGCAGAGCAAGACCTGAACGTGTGAGGATGGAGGGATGCCCTCCTCTCCTTAATTACATTATGGGTGATAATAACACTAATAATAATGATTACTATGGATGAATGCGGGGGGTGGGGACTGTGCTGAGCATCATGCAGACCAGATCAGTGATCATGCCTAATTGCCAGCGTAAGGGACAGGTGGCAAGAGGTAAAGGAATCTTCTTTTTATAGATTTTTCTCTTTTCTGGAGGAGAAGGCAGGTGGGTGGGGAGGGGGGGAGGCAGCGTCACGCCATAGATGAGCAAAATGGAAAGAGAAGATAAGGGACACTGGATGCCGAAAAGGATGAACTAGAGGGGGAGGGTGGATTTGCCAACACACCCACTTCTTTTTTGGAGGAAAAGTGTTTTCTCTTCGCTACTGGCTGGCAGCGCAGGCTGAGTCAGTGCTCCCGAGATGAGTGTGCGGGTGGACCTGGTAACCTGCAGCTCCTCCACGGCAGGGTTTGGGGGGAGCCCGGGGTACCTGCTGGGCTCTGAGACACAGCGAGAAGCACAGAAGGTTTAATAAAAGCTTAAAAAAAATAAAAATAGGAAAAATGCTATTTTAAGTGCATATAATCCACCTCGTGCCGGGGTATAGCAGTGTTTCATTGGATTCATCATTATCACGTGAATTATCAGCATCTGCCCACACATCTGGACACGGCTGGGGCTCTGTGGTGTTGGGCACAGGGTGAAATAAAAGCAAATAAAAGCATTTGCTTTTCGCCCCTTTTTTTTACAAGGAAAATGTTGCCCAGCTCCGGTTCCCTTTCACTAGGGTGAATCCACGGGGGTGTGCATCTGGCCCAACATCTCCCCTGAAGCACAGATATTTTGGGGAGGAAAAAAGCCCGGACCCAGATGTTGCCAAGATCTCTATGGGGCCAAAGCTGGTTTAAGATGCTTCCATCCTCACCCGCTTCATTTTTTAATAACCAAGGGTTTCTTTAAGTGTGTAACACTCAGGAACAGTGCCTTTGGGATAAATATACAAATATATATATATATAAATCTTCCTCTCAGATGTGTGCAATGCAGGTCCTGCACCACAGGATGGGTGTTTCGGTGCAGGGTTTTACCGTTGATCTCCATTTCTCCATCTCTCCGGCCACGCTGTTATTTTTGGATTGCATTACACATCTCCCCAGATGGAAAGCCTCACTCCCCAGGGGGCAATAAAATGGATTAAAAAAAAAGAAGAAAGGTCCCGACCCCATCAGTAAAATAGTAACTGCATTTCTTGGGGAAAAAAATCCTTTTATGAGGCAGGGAAGAGGAAATTTGGGGCTGGAGGGATGGAGCCGGAGGGAAAATGGGGATCAAACGCACTAACCCCATTCATTTAGGGACTGGTGAAGGTTACAGTAGCACAAGGAGGGGATATAATTACACCAGGCTTCATTAATAAAGCGCTTCTCAATGTGAAGACGGGCAAAGAGGGCATGAACGTGAAGTCCTCGGTCCCCAAGATGCTCCAGCCCTTTACTGCTTGTCAAAACAGGCTGAGAAAGGTGGAAGCTCTTTGCTTTTTTATTGGTATTTGGGTTGAATCGAGCCCAAATTGCTCCTTTCTTCTGAGGCCTTTAAAATATTTTCTCATGGAGAGGAAGGTCTCGTGGCTGATCGAAAAAAAATTAATGTATCCGTGGAAAATTGGGATTTTACTAAATGCAAATTGTCACTGGGGTTGGATGCTTTCTTTCCAACTTTCCCATAAAAAGAAAGCTGGAAAGTTTGAATATTTCTGATCCTGGAGGTTTCTGGTTTCTGAAGAAAAGCCTGCTCTGGGAGGAACACTGAATGGAGAGGAAGGGAAGAGTTTATTTTCATCTGAAGTTGCTGATGCTCCAGGGCAGACCTCTCCATTTGTCCAAGAGACAGACAGGGACTCGGTGAGGACACGTATATACGTTCTTTATTGAACATATTCTTTATTATTTATTTATTCAACCTTTATTGGGATACTTGAACAGGCAAGGCAGCTTCTCTTTTTAATGGGCAAAATGCAACTCTACATGGGAAAATATCAGCTGCCTTCAGAAAAGGGGGACTTTGTCAAAATAGACAATGGTTTTTTTGGAGATGAACTTGACCATTTCAGCATCGTTTCTTCCCCTGACTCATTGTCAGTCAAACTTTCCCTGGACTTGAGACTATTTACTTACTGGTTTATTGCCAGCCCATGATTTACTCCACTAAAACCATAACAACGAGCTCCAAAATCCCCCAATAAATGTGAAATACTGTAGCTGGCCATGATTTATCCCATCCACACAAGCAAGTCACGTCCCCATGCTGTGCCTCAGTTTCCCTATTTCTACAAATAGGGGTTTTTTTCCACCCTTGCAAAGCACATCATGACTTCGTCATCCTCCTGTGAAAAATGATGCGATTAAAGGCTTTGATCTGCAAATGGATTAAAATCCCCCAAAATAAAGCTTAGTGCAGCATCTGGGCCAGCAGCTCTTGCGTTTTCATCTGCGACCTCAACTCCTTTCAACAGATTTGCATCGATCTGCAAGTTTTTATGGGGAAGATGCTCCATCTCTACTTGCAAATATAATCTGGAGGAAGGACTCGAAGCCCATAAAGGCATTTTCTGCTCCAGCTGAATCATTCCCCAGGTTTATCCACCATATAACTGCTCAAGAGCCAGAGCAAAAGCACCAACGCAACCACCACCCCAGTATTGACTCTTGCGGTTCCTACGTCTCTGCACCTATTTATTTTGTTTTGCCTATCGCAGGGTCCTCCGTTGCTATTCAGCCCTTTATCTTGATCACCAGTGTTTCGCTCAGCTTCTGGGCAAAGCATCTGCAAAACAAAACAAAACACAAAAAATTTAAAAAAACCCAAACCCTCCTGCCTTTAAAAAAGGAGGTGTTACCAACCTGACCTGCAAGCAGAAGCGAGTCGGGGAGCTCTTTTCACATCTACCCGAAACCGATATCACACATACCTCTGAGTCACCGCACTGTTTGCCTCAGTTTTTTTGGGTGTACATGGTAACACTCAGGATCTCAGCATGAGAGGACTCGTAGAAATCTCTTTGCTGCATCTACAGTATTTGTTTTTCAGAGAGATGCAACGTAAAAGAGATGTTTAAAACAACCGACACGTCTCGTTGCATAGAGAGCATCCTCCCCAAAAGCTTCCTCTACTTCATTGCTCAGCATCACTGACAATATGGCCTAATATGATAAGAAATGTGGGTCCCTTATTAACTACTCGAGATGCAGATTTATGAGCCGAGCGTGAGCTGCGCCCTTTTGAAAAGTTTCAGTTTGCAATGGTAGAAATGTTGGTTTTAACCAGATTTTGGCTATTAAAAGTTTGCTGCAATGCTGGATCTGAAAGCAATCCCAGATGCTCCATCACCAGGTTGAGCTGAGCAGCTTCATCCAGCTGAGACCTCCTTTTTCTCTCTTTTTTTCTCTTTTTCTCTCTTTTTTTCTCTCTTTTTTCTCTTTTTCCTTTTTTTTTCCTAGTAGCAAACTACCTGCAAAGTGGTTTTGGAGGGGCTGAACCCATGTGTGTGAATCAGGCGTGGGAGGACCATCTTTCAGTCCGTGGGCAGCAAACTGCTCTTTGGGCATGGGGTTTTCAGAGGCATCACCAAAAGTTGCTCGGACTTGGGCAACAAACCACTGCTTCCACCCCTGCAACCCTCCCATGGTGGCCACGGGTGGGATTTTTTATGAGACCTTCGTTGCTTGTGGAGCACAAGTTCACTCAACCCCGGGTGAGGTTCAAGCTCCTAAATCATCCAGAAACTTCAATGCTTTGAATTATATGATCTTCATAATATCTATGATTTATTGCAGGATTTATTTCTATCCCCATGGTAGATAAGTCCCTTTTTTTCTTTATCCTCCCCCTGTACTGCAAACATCTACCCAGGGCTGTTCATCCCAAACCATGGGAGGAGAGAAGGTGCTGGAGAAGAGTGTGAAAAAGAGGAGGGGTGTGTGTGTACAAAAAGGAGAGCTTGAGTTTTGGTCCTCACTTGGATGATTTTTGCTTCTCTAGCCTTTTCCCACCCTGTGCAGCAAAACAAATCCACACATTAATAAGAAAAAAGCCTCAATTAATACAAAATATCCTCAGCAGCATGGTACAGGGTGGGGGAAGATGGTGAGAAGAGGGGTTTGAATGCACCGCTTCTGATATTTGCCTCATGGGCTACTGTGCAGCTTCTTAATGGGATCCATTGGGATCTTCTCCTGTGGGAATCTTCACGTCAACCCTTTCCCTGCCACTGCTCAGAATCACAAATGCTGTGGCAGAGTTGGAGCCTGGCTCCCACCGGGATGGTCTCAAAATCCTCTTTGTGTCAGGAGACGTCAAAAAGCCTTTGCAAAGCCGCCCTATACTATGCATAAAGAGCCAACCCAGAGCATCAGCCTCGACTCAAGTTGCACCAAGGGAGGTTTAGATTGGATAGTAGAAAAAAATTTCTTTACTGAAAGGGTTGTCAGGTATTGGAACAGGCTGCCCAGGGAAGTGGTGGAGTCACCATCCCTGGAGATGTTAAAAAAACGCATAGACGTGGCACTTCAGGACATGGTTTAGTGGGCATGGTGGTGTTGGGTTGACGGTTGGACTTGATGATCTTAAAGGTCTTTTCCAGCCTAAACGGTTCTATGATTCTATGACTTTCCATCCACACCTGAATTTATTTTAAGATATTTTTGCACTGCACGCCTACCAAGAGCCAGTGAGCTGTGCAGGGAATATGCACCGGAAAACAATACTTGGCTGAAGGCTGCCACCAGGCAACAACAGCAGCCAAACACATAAACTAATTATGGGGGAAAGCCAACAATTCCTCCTTATACCTATTTTTAAAAGCCTCGTCTCCACAAGGTGGTTAATTATAGATTGAGCTGCAAGTGGTTGTAAGCAGTGCCGGCCACCCCACACCGCTGCTGTGCTATATTTCCAAGGGGATTTATGTCTCCCGGTTGGATGGGAATGGATGTCCATCATCTCGGAGCCAGGATCTGGAGGACCAAGTCCGCAAACTTGGTAAAAAAAAAAGGGTAAATCCCATCTGCATTGCTCCAGCCGCTGCGGGGAGGCCACGGTGGGGCTGGGGGTCCTGTTTATTGGCAGGGTCCTGACCTCCCCCCCCCCGTTTATGACCCCCCCGGGACCTCTGCATGGAAAGGGGATTTGTAACGTAACACTAACAATAACACAGCGCAGACAGCCGTGACAGGGTCGTTTTCTCCTACACGCTGCAGCTGGCTCCCCGGGATGGAGCCATGCGGGCGAAGGGGCAAGGAGGGAGATGCTCGGCAAGCAGCTTATTAACGGAGGGGGTTTTGTCCTGGAGTTTTGGCTCCAAGCTTGATCTGCTCTTTTTTTATTTGATTTTAAAAGAGAGGAAGCTCCTGGACACTCGGGATGGGAGTGTGGTGGCACAGCAGAGCCGAGCCGTGGTAGATGGCTGTTCTGTGCTGAGCCATATCCGAACATGAGTAACAAAAAAGAGCTTCCCTGGAGGGTTCTGCCTTGTCTTGGTGAGCAAGTTCAAGTGGTTTCGTCTTTGGAAGCATGTTGCTCTTCCCCCCTACTGATTGCAGGATAAGGGATTAAAAAAATGAGAAGAAACTACCTATTTCTGGGAATGCTGTGGATGGAGAATCCAGCCCAGCACTGCTTTCATGTCCATTTTCCAGCCCAGATGATACAGGGTGAAGAAAGCAAACCCCAGGACTGCCAAAGAGAAAGGAGAGGGATGGAAAGGGGCCTGGAGACACATCCCCATGCCATGTTTCCAGCTCTATTTACTGACTGCAGGCAAGTCCTGAGACATGCCCATGCTGCAGGCAATTTTTTCTCACCTATTAGGATGAAAACACGTGGGTAAAGGGTGCTCAGCAGGTTTACATGCAGCCACCAGCTGTGCTGCAGATTTCCGGTACAGCCAAATCCTTCCGTGCCTCAGTTTCCCCAGGAAAGCATCATGCGTGGTCATGTGGATCCTCTCTCTTCATCTCTGTGTGCACCACAGCATTATTCTTTGATCTTCATTATTGCATGGGAGATGCTGAACCATGGGAAACCCAATACTTTGGCTTTTTTTTGCATTTTTGGGCTGTTTTCCTACTCCAGTTTAAAATTGAAGCCTTTCATGTGCAACAAGTCTGGCTCGTCCAGCATGGCTGGCTGCGATGAAGCTCCTCTCATGGTAAATCAATACTGAGGGCGAATGCAAATGGCATCGCCAGCCCTCTCCTCTTCCCTGCAGTGTGGAGAGGACCTCAAAGTTCATGAGCAGTTTTTATACAACCTTGGGGAACGAGCAAGGATTTTCTGAGCCTCTGAGGTGCCCCGAGGCTGTGTTTTTGAGATGGATTCAGGTCTAGAAACCTCCTTAATTAAAAAGAAAAGAAAGTTGAGCTTCATCCATAATGATGGGATTCCATGAACTGGGGCTTTTAGGAGAAATATAAAAAGTGTGAGACACAAAAGTGACTTGGATGATATGGCATGGACGGGCAAATTCAGCAGGCTGACAGATACAGAGAAACTTCACTCAGCTTTTATAGTTCATTCAAGCTCCCAGCTTTCATTGAAATGAAGCCAAACGAGGTTTGGTTTTGATCTTGAAATGCAACTGAGAGATGCTCCCCAAATCCTTCCAGGCCTTTCACACCCCAAATTTACAAGGGGGCTGGAATATCTGCAGGTCCACCCAATGCATATACATCTCCCCCACCCCAGCAGTATTTCCATCCATGCTTTCTCCTGCAGCAGGAGCCTACAAGGATACTATTATGAGCAATCCTGGCGTGGCCAGCCCGCAGCCACATCTCTGGCTCTTGGTTCAGCTGAATTTAGGTAACGTGTAGTCTGAGTGACGTGGTGGTACTTTATCAGGCTTCTCTGAAATGTCCGCCGGAGCTGCAGATGCATTGGGTTGCTGCAGAGGTTGGGCTTTGATTATGAGTGTGGACAAGATGGACATCAAGAAATGACAGTGATGGAGCAACAAACTGAGGAAAGCCAGGAGCTGGTTTCAGAATAGCTGTGGGTTTTTTTACCAGTAGGTCACAGGTAAAATAGAAATGGGAAAACAGTGGGAACTGCAAGGAGAGGGACAGGGTGGGCTGTTGAAGAGCTGGCTGCAAGGGAGGAATAAAGGAGATGGTATAACAGATTGGTTTCAAAAGCAAAGGGATCTGCAAATGAAAGACCGGCTGGTGACACTGTATGATCCACCTGAGTCTTCCAGGTTTCCAAATTATGTGTCGGTGGAAATGGCAAGTTTGCAGCCCGTAGATGTCTGTGGGGAGGATACTTACTCTGTAGCAGGAGAAAATGCCCTGACATTGCACGGAGCACTTCATTTCCTTGGGCATCTCCATAGGCAAGTGAGTCAGGACCCATCTCACCACAGTTACAAGTTTCCATCCTGATACCTCCCTCTTTCCATGCATCACGTCTTCTCTGGTTGAGGAAACCAAGAACATCCGATGGGGACAGAGACAGGAGGAGTGCAGAAAGCACAACCGCATGCAGTGAAATCAGCCTGCAAACCCAGTATAAACCAACCAAGGGCTTTCCCACTATACCTGCATCACCCAGCACAGCCATTGGATAGGTCCTAAATGCTCCACAGCTGAGGCAAAGCCTACCACCTCCCTGTGGACACAGTCTGGGAGGTCTTCAGCCCACAAACTGTCCATTTTTTCGGTGCGAGGCTTGGCTCGGCAGTTTGCAGGCGCTCTCCCGAGACTTCGATTTGGCAAGGATGCTCAACATCCCCCATCCCCAGGGGATTTTTGGTGGCTTGGATACCCCCCCCCCCCTCTCCTTCCTCCCACCCTGTTTCTCCCACGCTCTTTCTCTTGGCACCATCTAGTGGTTATTGGGATGGAGATGCCTTCCTCTGCTTTTGGGTTGGGGTGAGAAGGCCACCTCCTCCTCTTCCTCCTGCCTCCAGCCTGGCTTCACTCCTTTGGGATGCTTTGGAACGCCTTCAGGATGCTGGAAACGTGAAAGCCAAACCCTAAAAGATGAAGGGGCTTAGGGAAAAGGAAAAACCCAACAATTCCAGCTCGAAGGGTCTTTGAGAGCTATTTCCAGGTGATCCAAGTGGTTAAGTTTCAATGCACGTGTAATCTGCTGTGAAACACTTATTTCTCGGGAAACATCTCTTTTGCTCTCCCTCTCTACCAGCCCGTCAACAAATTCTTACTGATTTCTGCAGAAATAAATTTTCCACTTGGATAACTGCTTAAAATTGTGGGGTGGCTGAGTTTTCTCGCTGTGGATGCGTGTCTGGGGTTTTATGTCCAGATCAGTGTATCTTCTTCAGTGCCGGCACAGTCCATCCAAGCCCTTACAGACTGGTTTTGGGGCATCTTAAGCTGCGAAAAAAGCCATTTCCTCAATCCAACACTGAACTCTGTCCTTCCAGCGTTGTTTGCTAATAAATTAAAAGAAAAACACCCACCTTCTTGTAAAGATGTATTCCTTGGATCCGATGTTTGCAAATGATGCTGATTTAGGAGCCTTAGGGATAACGCTGCAGCTCTTAGAAGAGTTTCCGTAGAAAGATGCTGGTTGCATTATTTTTTTAATGAAACCTTTAAAATCTTCCTGCAAAAAAGTTTTCCTTAAAAATACAGAACTGAAGAGATCAATTATAATTTTTCAAACCATGACTATGGGTTTCTGTACTCCTCTCATGAAATTCCAGATGAAGGAACATATTTCATTTGGGGAAGAAAAGCCAAATATGAAAGGAGAAAGCTGCTGTAAAATTTTCACTTAACTCAAGGGCTTTGAAACCCTCTATGACTCTATTTCTTATAAGCCTAGCAAAGGACTTCCACTCATCCCCAAACCAGAAGCACTGCTGAAAAGATCTAGAGATGCATTTCCATTTGCCGTGACATCCTCCAGACACAGAGCATCTTTGCTTTGCTGCTTATGTTCCATGTAAGCAGTAGCTCTGTAGCACCCAACCCCCCGTGATGAACACAAAATAGAGATGGGTGGTAGGAAAGTTGGCTAGAAGGAGGGTTTTTTTAAACAGAAAATGTGATTTCTGCTGAATCCGAGGGAGATCAGCACTGGCTGGGGGCTTGCGGGGGGAGGAAGGGGGATTTAGCTGTGTGTCTGCAAGGCATCAGGAGGATGCTGCGGGCAGAGGGAGCTCCTGCAAATGATGGATCTCCTACAGGGGCTGGATCCAGGGTGATGAATGGAGATGGCCAAGGGTGTCTGCAGGCAGGCCGCGAAAGCTTCATGAGTGTTTTCATCCCAATCCTTGCACTCTGCATAACCCAAAAATGAGCTCCCGTTCCCCCTCCAGACAGGGAGAGGCAGGCAGGGAAGTATCTGGGTGAGGGGAGATGGGATCTGCAACCCCTCTGCACTAACTGGGGGGAGGAGAAGATGCATCTTTTAAGTCCCAAAATAAGGTCATGCAATGGATGCCACTGGCTGTCATCTTACCAGACCTTCTTCCCATGTCCTCCAGGCTATTTTAATCGGTCACTAAAGTGTGGCAGAAAACCCCAATTCCGTCATTTCCTATTATTCAAAAATAAAAAACAAATGTTGGGCCGTACAGCCCAGAGTTCAGATCAGGGGAAAATCCACAAATCTCTTGGCCGTCTGGGATCTTTTGTTTATCGCTGCGCTTAATCCCATTTTTGGGTCTCCCGGGCTCAGGCTCGAAAGAAAGATAAATGAGGTGCGTCAGAAACTCACCTGATTAACTTGGCTAATTCAATGATTTTATTCTTTTCCAAGGCTGGTTTGGAAAGGAAGCAGGAGGAATTTGTGCATGAAGAGTCCCAGCCTCATGAAGGCAAAAGAAAAGACCTTTTTTGGTTCGTGGTGGTTTTTTTTTTTTTTTTCATAGTCTGCAGGGAGGATGTCAGCAAAAAAAAACACTGGGTGAAGACTAGATTTCCACTGCACTTCAGTTTTGGCTGGAGCCAGCACATCGTGCTGCCACCCCCAGCACCACGCGGCGCTGCAAAAATAGCAGCTTTTCCCACAGATGCCCATGAAATCTGTGCTGTAGATGGAGATCAGCCATTGCAATGACATACCCACCCCATTTCCTCTGCTTTTTAGGAACTAAAGGGTAAAAAGAGGAAATTTTGCCATGCTTTTTGAAGGCCTTTTTCTGTAAGAGCCAGCCAACATCCTGCATGGTGTTACGGCCCTCCTGCCAACCACCAAATCCTCCGCGGTATGTCCAAATGGAGGTGTTGAGTTCACGTGGGCACCATCATCCATCCCAGCCAAAAAAATCCCCAAATTTTCCCTGGGACCAAGGGAGCCAGGACTTCTCTTGTATTTTTTCCCGTGTGAAATCCAAGCCCTGCAGCGGGGAAGGAGGAAGATGCAGCATTCACGCCTCGCTCCTGCTGCAGGATCCGGGTGAGGGATGGGGAGAAAATATGAAGGCAGACCTGGGGACTGTCAAACCTGCCATAAGTTGGGTCTTGGAAAGGAAAATGGTTTAACTTTGGTTCCCAGGATGGAAAAAAACCCTGCCTTCCAGATGCTTGACATATATGCATGTATTTAGGCACCCAGCATCCCTGCAAGGGAGATGCAGCAAAAACCCCATAGCTGGAGGCTTTATCCCAAATTTTATCTCCCATCCCTGGGGCATCTCTGCACTCTTTCTGCAGATAATCTATTTTAATCACTTTATCTCACCAGGTCCTCATTCCCTCCTTGAAAAAAAGCCATCCCCTCCCATCTGGTTTGGGTTAGGAGTCCGTCTACCAAGCGCATTGCCGTGGGGGCGGGCTGAGAGTTCAGCCCCACCTCGAGCGACGGGAGCCCGGGGTTGCCGGTGGGGGCTTGGCCCCAGCCGCTCGCACCCCTCGTCGTGCCCCGTCAGCCCCCGTGCAACAAGCTGCCGCCTCCAACATCTGCTTCCAATCGCTTCCTCATCTGACCAGGGCTGGGAAAAGCCGAGCTTTTGCTGCAGTTCGGGGTCTTAAAGGCACCGTGTGTGGACAAAACCCACCCCCCCGTGCCTGCTCTGGAGCCATCCAGATTAAAAAAAAAAAAACTCCAGCAGTTTTTTCCCCTTATTTAATAGCAAAGCAAGGTCTTTTTATTCCAGGTAAGCAAGACAGATTTGAGATTGTCTAAAAAAATTTGGCTTTTCCCCAGGTGTGCATCAGCACACATCCCGGGTGGTGGTCCTCGGGCTTTGTGGTGGACGGGTGATGCATGTGCCCATGCAGGATTTGTGCCTTTGCAATTCCTTAGGGATGGTCCCGCATTGAGAAGACAGATCTTGGAGCTGCCTTTAACTTTGCCCGATGTCACAACAGCCCCTTCGTGCTCAGCCCATCCTCGGTGTGGAGCTGAGACCCGACGTGCCGAACGCAGCATCCCACCTTCTCGCAGAGAGCCAGCTGGAAACCCTTTGCAGGCCAGTCACAAGAGGGAGACAAAAAGCCAAGAGCAACCACAGATTTGGGTTGGAGACCTGGTTTTGTGGGGAAAAAAAAGGAAAATGTTGCGTTTCTGTGATGAGAAGCACAATGTTTCAGTTCTTCTTGTATTGGGGGTTGAGTAGGGAAAAGGTATGGACCCAAACAGCCCCTGGAATTCGATATCCATTTTCCACTGATCGATTGAACTGGGGTTTTTTCTCTCGGTGAATTAAATCTCTTAGCTGAGCAACCCATGAGCCTGACCCAACTGTCAGAACTGCAAGGATAGAGACAGAGGCCGTTTTTTTCCATGCACAGAATACACTTGGCCTCTCTTAAAGTCAATTTACGCAGCTCTGCAAGAAGCAGGTGGCTGTATCAGGGTCACGCTCCCATCGGCTTGATCCTCTCCCGCACCCAGTGATGCTCAGCAGCATCCATCGGCCTCCTACTCCAGCGAGGGAAGCGGTTCCCGGCACGGATCCCATTTCACGGTGCAGCATTGGTGCACTGAAAACCACCGTGGCCCTGTCTCCCTCGAGCATTAAAAGCTGGAGAGAGCATAAAAGAGCCATCTTTAAAACACTCAAGATGTACTCAAAGCGTGGCTGCAATGAGCTGTGAAATCTCAGGGCAGAGCCAGGACTGGGAAAGAGAAGGGGAAAATCTCTTCCAGAGGTTCAGAGGGCCCAAAACTTGCATTTTCATAGCAAAATAAGAAACAGAGAGTGACTCCACAGCAGGAAAACTCTTCCTTCCCCCTGCCATGAGTGGGATTAAGCCCCGGAGAAACCTTCTGGTGGGGCTGGTTGCTAAAATTAGCCTGGAGAAAGCTTGGGAGATGGGAGAGCGAGAAAGCATCTGCATTGCTGGAAGGGGCTGAGCCGACTGTGGGCTTCGTGTGCGGGGTCCCAGAGGGGCTGGAGCCATTTGGGCTCGCAAATTTTGCTTTATTTGCCCCAAAATTGAAATGCTGGCAGATGGCTGGTCCTACCTGCGTCCTGCCTGCTGATCCGGTGGGGAGAATTACTGTCGATATTAATAGCTGCCCTTGATTTCAACTTGCTGACACCGTGAAGATGGTTTTAATTAAAACTCGTTAGCAGCAACCTGTTCCTGAAAATTAGTGTAGCTAACCCAATTACAAGCCAGTTCCTAGACGATGCTGCTCTTCCCAGAAACCCGTCATGGGCACGTGTGTAAATCCTCACCCCGCTCCTATTCCCAGTGCTAAGGAGGGTGGAAATCCTGAAAGGAAAGCTGAAAATTTGGGGTGCTGCATGGCTTGGGGTGCCGGATGGCAGGGAGGGTTGATGCTGTCGCATCCAGAGGACAACCCTCTCCATGGGAGCAGTCCTCCTTGGAGACCTGTGGTCTGTGCAGAGCAGTGATTTGAGCTCTGCAGGCAGTTTGGGTCATGGAAGGGCTATTTTGGGTAAAAATTTGAGCTTGTCTCCTGGGCATGACCTTGAGCCTGGGAAGCTCAGCTCTGGTGCTAGATTGGATCTCCTCCCTACAAAGCTTTCCTCTGATCTGGGGCAGGGGGATGCTGTCAGGAACCAGCATCGGAGCCAAGACCTACTCAGGGGAATGGGAAGCCCCATCGAGCTGGAAAAACCGACCCCAGCGCACGTGTCAGCTGCATCCACAGGTAAGCAGGTCCCAAAAGCCGGCTCCGAGGGGTCTGAGCATCCTCAGCATCCCCACTGCCAGGCTTTTTAGGTGCCTCCTCCCCATCCCTGCCTCACGCCGGAGCCTTGGGCAAGGAGCAAAAATTATGAATGGTTCCTTCTCTCCCTCCGCCAGCCCCTTTCACTTCTGCTTCGCCATCCCCCACAAGCAGCTGTTTCCTATTACCATAAAAGCTGACAAGGTGCAGGGCTGGAGCGGAGCCTCCTTTGGCAGGTAATTTTGACGAGAGGCAGAGGGCTGGGGCTGGGTGTCTCTGATGGGTTTCCGGGGCTGTTATCAGTCCGGCGTGACCCCCTCCCGTCTGCGGACCTGCTCGCTGTGCCGAGGTGGGTAACCGCAGCGTCTCGGCAGCACCAGCTCTTTCCTCGCTTGGGAATGGGGATGGGACGTCCCCAACGAGCACCTCAAGCCCACGGGATATCTCCAAACACTGTTGCTTTTTGGTTCAATCCCCACCGGCGAGCGTTTCACCTGTCTTCAGGAAATATACCTCTGGTGCACCTAGCTCAGACACCTTTACAACTTTTATCTGCCGGTGGCAGAAATAACACAGCTGTGTGCTGGAGATGGATAATCTGCTCAGGCCTTCAGCCATCCCGGTATTTCTTGCTATGCCAAGAATATGGTACCCTGTCCTTTCACCTTGGCCATGCACAGCATCCTCACCCGCACCAAGAGATGCAGGCAAGCGGGCGCTGCCGTGGTTTGGGTAGGATGCACAGCTCAGCCAGCTCTCCAGCTTTTCCCCAGTACAGCACCTATTCATGCAGGAGGTCAACTTAGGCTGTGAGGCCAGCCAAGGCTTAAGGATTAAATATATTTATTAAATAAAACAAATAAATAGATGCCTCGTCTTCTGGTTCACTTCCATAGCCCTGGACAAAAGCAGCACCATCGCTTGAGATACAACCAGTACCCCTGTGCCCCCAGACGAATTAATAACCTCCTTCCCAGTCAGACACATTAAACATCATTTTGTAGCTCTGCCCAGGGACTAGGAGACGTGACTGAAGTTGCAGCGGCTGGAAAATGCACCGTGCCGTGGGAGAGAAGGAATCACTGGTGGGGTACGTGGGCAGCAAATGCAATTTGTCTTCACCCTTTTTTGAGCAGGCTGTAAGAAGTTGTTGCCTTGCTTTAACTGAGTTTGGGGTACATGAGCATGTGCGTGATGGCTCTGAGATGGTTCAAAGTTAGGGATCCTGAGTCAGAAAAGACCTCGTCCTCCCTGGCTTGGCTCGGCAGGGGTCTGCATCCTCCCTTTCTCCTCCTTTAGCTGAGATGATGACAATTTGGTTTCCCTAGAAACTCCATGGTCAGCCTCATTTGTTTTTTCCAAACACAGCTTATACATTTCAATTGTCCTTCATTAGCCGGTAATCATATAATTGCCTTCCCTTTACCTTCAGCCCAGGCTGTGCAGGCAGCTCCCCGGTGCACTGCACATTCCCCATTGCCAGCCTCATTAGCAGGGAGATGCTATCCTTCTCTAACGAACTTTCCAGCTCTGGCCACCCTGCCTGGACCCTGCTCCCTCATCCAGCACCCAACCAGCAAAGCCCAGACGAGGCAGATTTTGGGCTGCAGCGGCTCAGCAATGGAGGGGTTAATGCACTCACTTTCTTTCTCCCAAGGACATCTCCCCAAAGCAAGCGTGTCCTGCTCCCCCCTTCCTGCCACACACGCTTAAGCCTTGGTTGCAATCCTGTTTGCATTTTGCTAATAAAACCTGCCGGTCCCCGTCCTGCTTAATGTCAGCCAGACCCCATTTCCACAAGCCTGACAGCTTCCAGGGCTGGGCAATACCTGGGTGTCCAGAGGAGGGAGGAGAGCTCCGGGCTCGTTTTTTTCCAAATTTGCTTAATTTTTCCTGGCAATCCTGCCTCAAATTGCAAGGATGCTTCTCTGGAGCCTGCCTGGAAACATGATGCTCCAGAACATCCTCCTTCATCAGCACAAACTCACGGCTCTTGATGGACGCAAAAGCATCTTCTCCCACCTCTCACACACCTTGGCAAATACCTCCCTGCACCGAGAAGAAAGAGGATTTGGGGGCCAATTGCCTCTTTGTGGTGATTTTAAGGAAAACAGCAGATTAAAATCTCAGTGAGCTGGAAGGATCAAGTCCAAATGCAACATCTGAACGGAGCCTTTTGCACTGAACCCTCTTTGTGTGGCTGTTGTGACCCATCGCCATGCTGGAGGTTTTTCATACCGGTGTTTGTTGAGTGTCGGGTTTAATTATGGGGACAGGAGTGTTTTTTTATCCAAGGCGTTATCTGCTTCTAGATAAACAGCATTACAGGGAGATCTAAGTTCTGCAGAAATGGGATGAGCTTCTCCTTTTCACTTACACTGGGTTAGAAAGAGGAGTTTAAGCACTTGGGGTCTGGCCAAGGGCACACAGATGGAAAAAACCAAACAAGCTCAAGGTTAATTTGTCCTTGGGAGGTGCAATGCGAGAAGCTGTGCTGCCTTTGCCCTGTCCCTGCATCCCTATCCTGTGGCAGACTGATGGCTTGAGAGCTCTTTCACCACTAAAACTGCTTCTGAAGCCTGGAAAGCATCGCTCTGTCTGGATCCAAAGTGGCTCCGAAGGTAAAGGTGTGTAGGAATCAACTCTAGGATGGTGGTTGTCCTGCTTTGGGTATTATTAACAGCAATGCCCTCCCAGCCCATGCTCCAAGAGCCAAATTAAATGTCCTGGGGTTTGTTCATGCATTTTTTGGATATATTTTTTATAAAGGCACCATTTTTTCCAAAAGCAGGACCACTTTCCTGTGTTCCCCAACCTCTTTGCAGTAGCATCATCCTGGCTACATCCTCACGGACGTGCAATGTGCTGAGCTCTCACTGATTTTAGGGGGATGGAGGATGCATGGGGGTCCCAGGCTGATGTGGGATTTGATCCTTAGGGAAAAGCCCCACTGTCCAATGAGAAGTTTGACTCCAGCGGTGGTCTTGGGTTTGAGAAGCACTTCAGGATGAAAGGACTGATAGAAGTGTCAAATATTATGCTAAATAGCTCTGCGAGAACTTCTGGATGTTTTAGGAGCGCTGCCAGGCAGTGAGCTGAATAAAGCCAAACTCTTCCAGTGTATTTATTTTCTGAAGGCTTAAAGTTGTTTAAACAGAAAGGTCAGAGTAGATAACAAGGCTGGGTGCACAAGTGCCCCATTCCCGTCCTCCGCACATCAGGCGATAACTCCACACAGTGCGGTGCCAAGCTGATACCCCAAAAAAGCAAGGCAACAGTAGAAAATTCGGGGGTCTACCCAGCATGTTGCTGTATTATCCATGATGCATAAGCATAGCAGGTCTTGTGCTGCCCATAATGGGCGACCTACAGCCCCGTGGCCCTGAGATGTTCCCGTGCTCCCAACGTGGCCCAGGAGCCCCCAGCCTGCTCCTGCTACCTTGGGCCACCTCATGTCCCGACAGCGGGGTACAGAGACGTAGCTTGGGGGACCCAGAGGACACGGAAGCAGCTGAGCCGGGCTGAGGTCGTGCTTGCAAAGCTCTCTCCTGTCATTTACTGATCCTAATCAGGCTGCAATAAAACCTGTGATTGCACATCTCATAAGCGAGATCACAGGGAGAACAGGAAATGAGCTAAGTTAATCAAATTAGATGAAAGACAAGGAAAAAGGAGTCTGAAAATCCCATCTGGGGAACAATTTTATTAGTGCTTTGCACTCCTGTAGAACATTTTTGATGGGGAGCGCTGGAGCATTAATTCATCCAGGCAGTGCCACTCGGCAACCGCACTGTCCCAGGCAAGCAGATGAAGGTAAACGTTGTTTCCACACCAAAGTCCTGCCACTTTGGGCTGTACGAGAGAAAATCAAGACATGTTTCTCATTGCAATGTTCTCCCTTTGGCAAAATTCAAATAAACCTGCACTTCTCATCCTTGTAGATCAAGAAGGAGTTTTTTTGTCCCTTCCATCAGAGCCCTTGTCCTGCTTTTGCTCTTCGCTTGTGCTGCTGTATTCAGCATGGCAGTGAGGAGTCAGAGATCTCCTCTCCCTGCTCTGGGTTACAGAAATGCAAATGAAACGAACAGGACACATCTTCTCGTCTTGATCTCACATTTGGTTCCTTCTTCCTGCCTTTCTCTGAATTTCCTTAACAGAAGGAATGAATATTTCACTACATTCCTTCTGACATTGACTTCTTTTGCAAGTCACCACAAAAGCCTGGCAAAAATAGAGAAGATGAATGCAAAGTATTGTGTATGTAGCATATTAATCCCATAACTTGCAGACCACCCAACAATACAGAAAACAGGCTTGATGCTCAATGGTGATTTTACCTTTCCCATTCTTATCTGTTTTGGCCTCATACAGGCTCATTTGTGGTCAGTGGGTGACACTGAGCTTTGACAGAGCTGGGATCTCATGGAGGCTTCCCATAGCTTTGCAGATGCAAAGCCCAGGCCATATTTAGCAGCATCTGGAGGAGACATCTCAACCAAGCATCTGCTTTTTTGGCATTTGGAAAGCTGCGTGCTCGTCCTTTCGAGGATCAGATGAGAGCCAAGCAAGGTGGTGATGGTTTGAAGCCAGGCCAGGATGTGTTGGTCCCATCTTTAAGCAAAGAAAGGACAAATGTCTTGGAATATCTGTACCAGTGTGTAAAGCAGGTTATTTTTCCCATCCCTGTATTGCAAGGGAGTGGGAGTCAGGCTAAGAAAGGAGGAGGGCTCTTTGGAAAGGCTTCCCATATGCAGCTTCATTAATGCATCTAGGTTAATGTGTTAAGATCCAGGGATCCAGAGCCCCAAGTCAGCCCTTTGGCATCATTTTTGGCAGTGATGGGGCTTGGATTTCATCTTGTTGCAATCCCATCCAGAGCTCAAGTTAAAGACATCAGCAGGGCAGGGGCAGAGGAGCCAACACTGCTCCCAGGCTTAGAGTCCCAGGGAGTCTGTGCAGAATCTGGCTCGACAAACATTGCAAAGCAACCAGGATTTAACGAAGCCTTGACCACCTTCCAGCCCCACACAAGAGCTCCTATGCTTTAGCCCACCATGAACCCACCCCAACCAGTCTTTTAGACCCCTTGACCTGTCTCAGCCCCATTTCCCTCTGCGTGCAAAGAGGGGGCAAGAGTTTGACTTGCAAATATTGTTTCGGTTCCTCATCGAGAATTGAGCGTTTTGAGCAGCACTGTGTTTCACCAGGGTTTCTCCACCATCCACCGCCACCTCCATTCCCTCCTGCATCTCGCTTGCACCCAAAAAGGTGCCACCTGCCCGGTTTTAGGGATGCAACAGAGATGCCTGGGTTGCAATATATGCCATGGACACCTTCACTTCAGTTACTTGCCATGACCTTGGTCTCCAAATATCCATGTCAAACATCCCCATGCCCACCACCCAGCTGCCGTGGTACTTCTATCTTGACATATTACCCATTTATGGGCTTTTTTAGGGGCAGAAATCCACACCCACTTTCAGTACTGAGTAACCTGGCAGAGGGGGTTTTTAAATTTTTTTTGCGTGTGGCATCTTTTTTTTAAAAAAAAACAAACCCCAAACTTTGTCAGAAACTGCTAGTTTTGTCACAACTGAAACCGTTTGCAGGAAAGGGCTTTCAAACGAGCTTCCTGTTTCAAAAAGAAAATTAAAAAAAAAACTTTTAGAATGTCCTGAAATTGTCAAAAACATCCTGTTTTGACATTCAAAGAAAATTTGTCTTTTGGTTGGCAGCAAGTTTGTTAAAAAGAAATAATTTTTAGAAAGAGTGCGGGGAAAAAAAAAACCACCACCCCACCCCAAACCAAAGTATGCTTCAAAGATCTGGGTGAACCTAATTCAAAGCTTGGGTTTTCTGATTTATGGCTATTGAAATGGAGCTTGCTCACTTTAGGAAGCAACAAGGTGTTTGGTGCTTCAAAACATGGAACAAAATCCCATCACGGTTGGGTCACGTGTGTGATTGACCATCTGATACTGCTGGGATCCAGGTTTATGGAGGAAAAATCCAGTAATAACAGCATCTACTACCTGCAGGTCCCAGTTAGTGATGGGATAGTGTTTTATCCTTGGAAATCAATGCAATTCTGCTTTTTAGGAAATAGAGAAGTGTTGGGAAGACCAGGTTTTAGGAGCTTGAATATGGGTTTGCTGTACCTAACGCTGCCAGTGCTTTTACTGCTGGGAGCTGCTTGTCTCCTAAAAGCATCTCTAGGATGTTCAAGACCAAGAGTGCCTTCGGATCAGTGTGAATCAGTCAAGTTTATCCACCCACCTTAAATCTGGGTGCTCAAGACACCCATTTCAGAGCCTGGATGTTCAGAGATGTGGTCCCAAGGCTGCCGAGCCCGAGGTGTTTGTAGCCATCCATGAAATTTCGACCAAACCACAGGAATGAAAGCATCAGCAAGGAGCCAAGCAAAGTTCAGGTCAGGTCAAAGCAAACAGAATTAGTGCTATGTGCCAAATTAATTTATTTTCTGAAGTTAGCAAATGGTTCTTTTGACTTTCAAGAGGAGTTTTTTGGTAAAGGAGTAAACCCTGCTGTGCTGGCTCCGTTTTTAAGACCAAAATATCCTTGAAAAGTATAAAAACCCCAACAACACCCAAACATCCTTTAGGAAAACGGCAAAATGGAGAATGGATTGTCTGGACTGTTTTTTGCCAGATTTTGTCAAAATTGTAAGTTCAGTCTGAGCTGGTGAATAGTTTCCTTCCTGCACCCCACCAGCCTGCTCAAAATCTGCTATGCTTTAGAAAATTTGAACACCTTACAAACACAGCAAACCCTACAGCACCGTCCCTGCTAGGTTTTAAATGCCTCTATGGCACTTTTGATTTTTGGTGGTAAAATGGGATGCTAACAGTTAATTAATTTAATGATTTATAAGCCCTGACATACTAAATTCATTAAGAAACAGTGGACAAAATGCAAATATAGGACTAGGGAAGGAGAACACATTGTTAACCGGATTTCAGATGATGAATATCTAAGTTCACATGTGATGAAAAAGCAAAGCTATGAAAGGTGTCTGCAGTCACAAAACAAAGTCTATTAAGCCTACTTGTTCTGGATAGTATTGAACAAAGCTCGGGAGAAAAATTGGATAAAATAAATGCTTTTGATTTTCTAATGTGTTTTGAGCTAAGGCCAAGGGCTCAGATGGTTTTCCTAAGAATTACACTCGGTTGTGTGCAGGGAAATAGCTCTTTACACTAGAACAGTCTCTGGAGCTGGTGAAATGCATCCCAGCTGTTGGCTGTTGAATTCAGATGTCACTTCGGTCTTAGCAAAGCCTTCCTCCTTCGTAGATGCAAATGGATTTAGTCTTCAGAGTGCTTAATATTAAGCAACAGCCCTAAAAAGTGTGGGTTAGGTGCTTCGTAGAACCAAAAGTCCTCTCTGTCTTAGAGATGTTGCTATAACTTACAGGGCTGTGCAATCTGTAAGCATCTACCCGTGCTGTAAGAGCAACAGGAGGGGACCGGGAGGATGTTGCGCAGCAAATCTGCAGCAGAAGTGAAAAGCTGCTGTTGGAAAATGGGGCAAAACCAGCTGGGTTTGGGTGCCCCGGGGACATGAGCATAGGTATCTATGCCCTTTAGGGGTGCCAGCTTTGATGCAGTAGTATTGCACCCTCCCGAGGCAACCCCAAGTCTCATCTCTTCCACGTTCTCCTTTTGAAGCTTTGTTCTTCCCTCTCATTTCTTCTGTTTTTTTTTTCCTTCATTCGCGCCAAACCCTTTTGCCAACATGTTTCCTGCTTGCAAATGAGAGCAAAAAGGAGGTTTGGGGGAAAGGAGTGATCATATGGACATTTCTGGGCCTCTGATAAAGGGATGGGGGGTGCTGGCAGCTCTGTCAAACCACGGCTGATGGTTTTGTGATGTGGGCTGTGTAATGTCCCATCTGGGAGAGAGCCGAGTCCAAACTCACCCACTCACATATTTTCCAGAGATGTGTTACTGCACATATGTTCAGAGGACAGGAGAAACCTGTTAAAGAGATAACCTCGCCACATCCCAACGCCATCCTCCTCTGAGGTCTGCTCCCTTTGCAGGATCCTTATGCTGCTCTCAGACCTGCAGCCAGGGAGATGGACAAGTCTTGCCAGAAAAAGCGAAGGGAAAGTACTCGCCAGTGTCTGGCCCGTGTTAACACTGTGTCGAAGCCTTGAAGCCTCTGGAGATCGGCCGTGTAGGGAGAGCAGCGGGGTGACATGAGGGCTCCATGCTGGATGCAGCGAGTGGGTCCCTGCAGCAGGTTGTTAAGGGGGTGGCAATGCCATCCAGTAGCTGTTTGTGTGCTAGTTCTTGGCACCGAGGGCCGGATCCTGCCTTCTTATATGGCATTTGCAGGTTTTATACCCGTATCCTTGAGAAAATGACATATGGGGAAGAAGAAGGGCTGTGAGGTAAGGAAGGGCTCACAGCAATGCACCATCTCCTTTTTGCATGGGGGAAATGGTCTATCGATGGGCTCAGCCTAACGCAATGAGGCTGAATAACAAACAGACTATTATTAATTATCTGCCGGAGCAACAGCTCTCAGGTCTGGACTAAAACCTTCTTGCCATAAAGGCTATCCAAGCAGAGCAAGAAACACCACATACTCCCCCAGAGCCTTGGAAAACCCCTCCATTTTCTTGAGATCCTCAGCCGAGATTGATAAATCCCAATTTCCAGCAGCCTTTTGCCCTTACATCCCTCCAGTTTCGTGACATAGCGACTGCCTTAGGACATGATAACAGCCTGAAAATATTTAAGGGATGCAAACAAGAGGAGGGAAAGCGTCAGGGCATTGCTGAGAGCAAACTCTGCTGAACGTACAGGGGATTGGAGGAGCCCCATGGGGGGAAGAGGTATGGCAGGGTTGACACCTCAGATCATTGTGCCAAAATGCTCCCATGGATATTTTCCTCCTTGCACATGGATATTTTGCCATGGATATTTTCCTCCTTGCACATGAAGACCTCAATGTGCATGGGTGCGCATGCTCTTCTGCAACCCCTTGATGACACAGATGGTCTCTTCTGTCAGACATTGTAGAAGCTTTACGAGTTTAGGAGATTTAGGAGTTTTAGGTTCAGAGCTAAAGCTTTCAGTAGACCCCAATTTTCTTTTTAGAAAAACTGAGTGTCCAGCGAGGCAGGAAAGATGCAGTGGCTGCTTCAGCACGTGGATCACACGCGGTGCTTTAACCACCTTTCACCCCAGGCTATGGGTAGTTGAGGTGGTGGCACCTGCCTTGGTGCTATCCAAGAGGTGTCACCCAGCATGTCCTCGATGCAGTACATGGAAATGGCTTGGAAATGGCCCTTGCACGGCCTTGAGAGAGATGCAAGTGCTTGCTGCTGGATAGTCCAGATGGAGCTGGGAAACAAGGGCTTGGCAAGCAATTTTATCACCTCTACTCATCTCAGGGGCCGGCTGCCAGACTGCTCAAAGGTCAGGGAATTAGAGATGGATGTTCAAGGAGTATCGTTTGCATCTTTCACTCTGTTATTATGGAAAAAATGTTCCTGTTCATCCATTTCATTTTACACCAGGGTATAGCCTGGCTAGCCTGAAGTTGGCAGTGACCTCTTCTTGAAGCGCCAAGACTCTTTTGCACACATGCAATAAAATAAATCACTTGAGCTAGTCGCATTGCAACTTATTCTCTCTCCCACCTCGGCACCAGGAGGCTGGAGCCAAAAAGTCATCACAGTGGGGTGCTCAACCTGCGAGCCGTTGGCCGTGCATGGTTTTTGTGCCTCCAAGGCTAGTGATTTTATAACCTCTTTGCTACAAACCATTAGAAGCCCACCCCCCCCGCCCCGTGCTCTTTCCTTGCTCTTAATTGACGTTAAATCATCCTGAGCTGATCTTTGCAAATAGAGGATCTGTGGAAGATGCAAGTTAACGTAAAAAGCGGGAGGTTGCTTAGGCAAGAGGCTTGGATAACACAGTTAGGACTAAGCTTCAAGCCACCAGCTTTAGGGATATATTTGCACTTCAGGCCAAGCTTAAAGAGGATAATATCAGGCACGTACCAAGCCCTGGCTGCTCTATCCCACAATGAGCATCAACTGGGGAGCTGTCCCAAAGTACTTGATCAAAATTTGCCAGGGGGAATCCAAACAAGAGCCTTTGCAGCGTTAAAAAAGCCATGTCGATGAGGATGAGCAGAAAGGTTTGCCAAGAGATCCTGGTGCTAGGTGGTACTCCCTCCAGCCAGGGACATGCAGGCAGGTCAGGACATGGGCACCCAGCCAGCACAGCTGGTCCCTTTCCAAAGTTAATTTGGAACCCATAGGTCTATGTGTTCATATTTATTACGCACTGAGTTGGAAAGCGCCATCGCCAGTGGTTTTGCTGTTTGCTTGCTCTGCTGTCGGGCTGAGAGGTCCCACCTTGCAGCTAGTCTAGCTATCCTAGCAGTGATGCTCGAGGCTGCTCGGGGAAGGACTGGGGGTCCACAAACCCCAGCTCAGTGAGTTAAACTGTGCTGATCACCCGTGACAGATCATATCTATTCTCAGGAGATGTTGTTAATAACTTTAATCAATGAGCAGAGGAGCAAATTCCTTGTGGGCACTGGCAACGCAGCCAGGACCCACAGGCACTTGGATGCCCTGGCTTAGGTAAAATGCTGGCGTGGTGTGGCTGCAATAGAAAATAACACCTAGATTTCCTCAAATCATTCTTCTTGATCATGATAGCTTCAAGGATACAACAATACAGAATAAGAGGCAATGTGCTGGGGCACCAAGTTCCATCCTTGCTATTGCGGGCAAACCCACTACATAATAAATTTATTGTGGTCCACGCTGGTCTTTTCTATACAGCCAGTACTTAAAGGTCATGATTTCCCATATCAGGGCCAGATACTTACCCATTTTTCCATGATAGCACATTTGAGCTGCTGTGGGAATAGCTTTCCCTTCACATGCCACTTACAAGCTCCCTGACCCATCCTTGCATTAATCCAGTTCATCAGGGCCTTAGCACCATCCCATCCACCTTTTGCACTAGCTGTCGGCCAAAAGGCCGACAGCTCAGATAACTCCTTGGCTTGCTTTGCAAATCCATCAATCCTTACTTTTTGGAGCACCGTTCCAAACATCCAGCCTCAGATATTTCTGGCTTGCTGGAAAAGGAGCAAAAGCACCCATTAATAAAATGGTTTCAATGCTTTTTCAACAGCATCAATGCGAGTTAGCAGAATGTTTTCACATCTTGTGCTGCAGAGAGCAGGGGCTTTCTGCAGAGCAAGGCAGTGTCCTTGGATGTGCAGATGTTCTGGGGCTCTCTGCTATGCTAATAGTGCATGAAAGCAGTTTATTAGCATGCAGTGGGTAACTGCAGATCTGGGATTTGTTCACTTAGCCGCCTCTTAGTACATAGATATCTGGTCTGTGAGTTTGCATTAGGCATTCTTTGCATGCGCCTTGAATATGTGCAGAAACGTGCTCACGCAGGCTTTGATGTCTGCAATATTTAACATCATCTGTTTTCCGATCAACTTGTCTTCTGAGCTCAGGATTTCATTCGGGGATACTTCTGCCTGATGCCTACATTTCTTCCGACTTTGTGCAACATCTGGGGAGTTTAACACATGCTCAGGAGGGCAGCACGCTATTAATTGGACATTAAGTGGTGGGCCATGTCTGAGTCCATTGCACATTGTATTAATTACTGAGTGGCTAATAACAACCTTCTGCCCCTGGTATTTATAGAATAATAAAATCTGTCCATGACACTGGCCTCACATCTGGTGAAACTGGCAAACACATTTTCATTTACCTCCCTTTCTCAAGCGTGTTAATAGCTTTCAGATTTCTAGGGGGACAACTGGAGATCTTAGAGTCTTACGGACACATTGCTAATGGCTCCGGAGTGAAGGGTGAGCTGAGATTTGCACTTCAAACAGGACTGAACCCCTCTATTCCTCCACTTGCCCAATGTGGCATCGTGGCTCCGGGATAAAAAGCTGGGATTTTGGTGTGCTTCACTGAATGAACTGTTTACAAACACCGCAGCTCTGGTTTTGAAACTCTTCCCTGTGTTGTTTCATAAGATAAAAGCATCCCTGTAACCATCAGTATTTATAACACCCATGCGAGGGATGCTGAGCGCCATCTCTGCAGGTGCTGGGAATGGGTGACGTGGGTCTATATAAGGCAAATATCCCCCTTTCCATCTCTAAGGAAAGGCTGGAAGGAGAAATGTTTTCAAGAAGGGCTAAAAGAGGATGCTGTGCTATTTAGGAGAGATCTTGCTTTAGAAAAAGCTGTACCAGGCTCTACCTTGTCAGGGACCTCTGCTCTAACCTGTGAAAGCTGAGAAGCAGAATTAGGGGTGGCTGCAGGTAACTGCAAGGCTGATGTTGCTCTGTGATCTGCAGGGCAGGCTCTCAGGCAGGGGCTGAAGGATGCTGCCCTGCAAGAGGTAGGGGAGCAGGGCCAGGGCAGGCTGCCGAGCCTGGGCATCTTGTCTGCTCCAAAAGAGAGACCGGAGAAGGACCTGTAGTGAGGAAACTCAATCTACCCCCTCCTGTTCTTGAAAGTAGTTGTTGCAGATGTGGGCAGTCTCCTAGAGTGTATTCCTGGCTTGAGCAACTTTGAAACCTCACCTTAAAGCAACTGCTGAGGCGCTTCTCCCATGCCCAGCATGCTACTTTCCTCCTGTGTTGATTTCTAAAGGCTCTGAGCAAACCCCAAAGAAGTGGGCATTTCTGTGCTAGTGGCAGACTGGGGAAAATGGCTCCAGGGATGCTTAGGTGGTATCTTTAACCCAAATGAGCAGGGACCAATTATGGGAAGGTAGGCACAGGGAGTACAATGTTATCAGGTTAAATATTACAAACTGTCTGGACCAGTTTTGTCCTGAGGTTGATGCTATGATGCAGAAACCCCAGGGAAATGAAGGTCCCTGAGGCAGTGCATTGTTTGCTGCAGCTTTCTGTTGTAGTTGCGTTCCTCGAGAGCAGTCTCGCTGGTTCAGAGAGCCTGAACTGCTAATCTCCAGGGTCAGGCTCCCAAATAACCTGAAAGCAACGGGGTTGGAGGACAATAGTGTAATTACCGGATATTTATCCATACCTCTGCAAGGACTTAGTTGGCTTCTATAAAGCTTTTGGGGAAAACCTACGGTGGGATTTGTTTTTGTATTTGTAGGGGCAGTGGGGAATAGGTTAAGGATGGAGAGTTCATAAACAGGCAGCAAAACTCCTCATTACCCAGGAGATTGCTAATAATGTCCGATCTGTCCAAGCTGCTCCACACACATAGCTGGGAGGATGCATCCTGCTGTCTTCCCCCCTCTCCTCCCTCAAACAACCACTGTTCTCCAAGATAGAGCCCTAGTTTGTCTCCATTACAGCTCCGCACGAGCCTCACTCGCCTGGAGGAAGTTATATCACCCTCCAGGAATTGCTCGGCGAATGTGACGCGCTGAAGGTATGTGCCGCTCGTAATCGTCTTTGGCGGTGGGCCAGAGTCCCCCCCTCCACGCTATCAAAGACTCTCTGTCTTATCGCCGGTCGGGAGGGCATGATGTCATTCAGACACCAAAGCAGGAGCCACGGGAAAATCGAGCGTTTCTATAATCCCCTCATCTCAGTTGAAATCCGGCAGTTCCTGGCAAAAGGCTTCCCATGGCCCTTCATAGGGGCTTATTATTGGAGAAGTGGCCACAAATAGCCTCCCTGTTGCTGCTTGTAAGCACGAAGGTCGCTGAGATGGGGCGAGCCCCTGCACCAGGGAAGGGAAACGGGTACCAGCGAGACCCGGCAGCCCTGGGATGGCACGTGCTGCCGTCAGTCTTGGGTTTTGCTTGAAGCCTTGAGTGATCAACTGGAAGAAGTGGTGAAAAGCTTTACATTACAAAGGGAAGTAAAAAAAACCTTCTGAAAATGTAGCATGGTCCATCCAACGGTGCCAGAAGGCTGCACGATGACCCTCCTCCCTTGTGCCTTGGCTTGATGAGAACTTTATTTTGGCTTGCAGGAAGCTCACGAGCTTGCAGCCCAACAAGGAAGACCATGGTGCATGGTAGAAGGTGGCCAACTTCTTCTTGACCACTGGAATGATGGCCCTGGGGGGAAAGTGAAACATCTTCTGGCCACCTCCGAGCATCTTCCGTTTTCATGCCCCATACCCTGGTGAGTAGCAGGATGAGGTTCCCATGGGGCGTCAGGGAGCACTTTACACCAATGTTGGTCCTTTGAGGCTTCCTGTCTAAAATCCCCTTTCATCTGATTCCCTCCCCAATGCCTTTCCCCCACACACACTTGTCACCACTTCTTCTCCTAGCTCTGGAGACATCTGCTTTGCCCGTGTCCTCTAGAAATGCTGAGGGGAGGGCGAGATCGTTGGGAGAAATGTCATAGTTCTTGCTGCCTTTAAACAATAACTTCTGAAAACATCTGAAACAGACATAATTCTCCTTTTCAAGAGCCCTATCTGAGCAGCTCCCCAAATGCTTGGCTCTGGCTTCAAAGTTGGTGTTCAGCTATAAATAAATAGCATTTCATTAAAAAAAAAAAAAAAAAAGAGAGAGAGAGAAATTAGCCAAAAAACCTTATAAAAGCAGAAGCTTAACCAATGCCAGATAATGGGGCAATATGGATTTTTATTTTTATCCACATGGGTCCATGTGCTCTTTATCTCCCACTGTAATTTATCCTTATAAATTAGGTTCATTATATTAAAATAACATTATAGCCTTTACCTACCACAGAGAAAGGCAGTGGAGTTTCATCAAGTGCTTTGAGATCCTGAGATGAAAGGGACAACGACCTTGACCAAACAGCCTATTGCTTAATAGTTAAATGCATGCAAGCACTTTGCTGAGTAGGGAGAACGTATTTGAAGATGAACCGTAATTGGTCCTTAATTGGCAGATCTGTACCCATTAGGCTGACGCTGAGTAAGGAGAGTCTACAGTTACTGCTGATGGCTGTCCTGAAGCTGAGTTCTAGTATCCCTTCCAGAATAACTATATGGTCAATCTTAGCATCTGATGGTGTAGTTTTTTTCTCCCTGTGCCTTACCAGTGTGGCATCTTTGCCCAGCGATGTGCCTGGAAGCTTAATTTCCACCCCAAGGGCTCACAAGGGTTATGCAAGCTGTACAAACCTTTCTCCACCTTCACTTCTATCATCTCTTCTCTCGTGTTGCTTAAATGTTGCCCATCCAGGATCTTACATCACTACGGTGTTATGGACAAGGTTATCTTAAGCTACCTGCCATCCCTAAATGATCATCCAAACTCCATGGTTGGGAATTGTCCTCCCCACCCATCCGAGGCACAGCCCCAGGGGACGAGGCAACCCTCCTGCCCAAGCTGGTCTGGTCATCCAGCAGGAACTTTGCTTTTAAGCAAAAATCTCTCGGAGTTGGGCCGGGATACACAGAAGCCAACGCTGCTGGGTTAGAAAAAAGTACAGGGGTTGCAAGTTCAAACCCTCAGAGCTACAAATGGCCACTGAGCCTGACTCTGCCACTTGAATTTCCATTTCCCTAGCTTTTTTCGGAGTTTGGGGCTGCATTTCCCTCCTGTTCAAGGGTTTTCTTGACTTGCTGTCTGCTTTTGTGGATGTGGCACCAGCAGCATTTGTTTTTTCTGCTCCATACACAAGCTGAATTTGCTGCTGCTTTCTCCAAGCCTAAATTTCCTCTAGCTTTAACATTCCCCAAGATCTTTCATGCAAAGGAGTACTTGTTTCCAACTATTTGCCGCACAGACATGTTAGTTTGGTATTTTCCCTTCTCAATCACCTTTCTGATGTCTTTGTCCAAGATGCACCTTTGACTCTAACTTTTACCCATCATCACTGAGAATTCAGACTCAAATATAAAATGGATGTTTCACTGATGGATTTACCCTGCTTGACCCTATTGATTGACCCTGTTGCTTGACCCTATTGATTTCAACAGGGGAGCTGCACAACTTTTCCTAGAAATATTCACACCTTCTTGAGGCAGTTGTGTTTTTTCCATGACAATATACAACCCAAGGAGGCAGGAGACCCCACGCTTTACCCTTTCCATCTGGAGATAGCCTGCGTATTGCTGCACGGTGCCATGTGAGCCTCCTGTTTCCAGCCTCTGATCTCTTCCAAACCTGGGAAAGCCCTGGGGATCTTAACCCTGTCCAGATGCCAATGTGAAACGCATCCACCACTTTCTCCCATGTTGGCTCCTGAGAAAAGATACAAGTAGTTTCTAACTGCAAACATGTCTTGGGCTATTAATATCCAAACCATGGAGATGTGACTGATGTTCTCTAGAAGACGGGCTCCTTGCAAACCTGCCCATCAATCAGCAGTACGTGCACTTGCTACCTAAAATAGGTGCCCTCTTTACCTTTCTTCCTCTTATTTCCCAAAGTATAGAGCATTGTGGTACCGGAAAGACTAAGTACGGACTCTGTGGTGTGGTGCTCAAAGCAGCATCAAATGGTGTTTGAAAGAAGAGCCCCAGAGGAAGAGCATCGCTAGACAGTGGGGATTTCCAGTGACTCATATCTAGTACCAGAAATGCTTTAAGATGTTGAGGAAAAGGGAGACAAATTGCACCGGGCTGTTTTTTTACCTGCAGCCACCTGCTTATCAGATGTGCCTAGGGTAGATTTTTGGTTTTTCTCTGTAAAAAAGTGCTTTTTCTTCGAGTGCACCTCAGACGTGGCTGTGAAACCCCCTGGAGCTGCGTAGCATGCCTGGCCAAAAGTGACTCCTGATGTCAAAGGCTTGCTCAGAGCTTTGCCCGTCTGTAAGCCTCTGCCTCCTGCAGTGCCCCAAAGGAGAAACAAAAAAATGGGTCAAGATGGGCAAAGAAATAGTCTGCATTCCCTTCTCTGCACAGCAAGCATTTTTCACCTTCTCCTAACCCCCCCCGCCTCGAGTCTCCCGTTCAGCAAAGTAATCATGTTTCCTTTACCAGAAAAATACAGTTCCCTCCATTTAATTTAATTAGAGCTGCCTTTGACCGTGGCCTTCAGACCTGGAAGATGAGTGCCACATGCCGTGTGTTGCTCCTAACCCCAGCAGCTCCCCTGCCTCCTCAGGGACTCTGTGCAGGACAGACATGAGATTAGTGCCTGAGAATGCCTCGTCCAGCCTGAGCGCACAGAGATAAGAGATAAAAATACGTCTGTCTTGGGTATGTGCTTGCTTTCCTCTGCTGCCGGAGCTAATAATCTGATTTTTGCTGGATGACAGTCTGTCAGCGCCACCTCTTGGTCCATGGCTCGCTGGCTGTGCTCATCCCACCGCCGTGGGCATCTCCATCCTACTGCCATGGGCATCTCCATCCTACCACCATGGGCATCTCCATCCCACCACCATGGGTATCTCCATCCCACCACCAGAGGCATCCCAATCCCACTGCCTCAGGCATCCCTACCCCACTACTGTGAGCATCCCACCACTGCATGGATGCTTCCCACCTCCCTCCTCAATGTGGTTACCCTGGAGGGTTCAGGCTCAGGGTATGATAATATACCTGAGGTCTGCAAAGCATTAAAGTGAGGATATTGTCAGATATATGAGCTCATCGGGGAAGCAGGCCAGACACATTTGTTACTGGGGAGAGAAACTACTTCTTGCCCTGACCCACTTCTAACTTGCTTTGTCTTTATTGCTATCTATCAGCACCTTCCTTACTCATTTGGAATAGTTGCTTAAGTCCTGTCCTTGACCACCTTCTCCCCTGTATCCTCAGCAGCTGCTGTAGGACCTGGCATGTCAGGGAGAAAGGGAAATTCTTCTCAAAAGAGTCTGTTCTCTCTTCATTCCACCACATTGAGAAGTAGCAGTTATTTCCAGGCAAATTAGTTCACCTTGTCATCGGTGGAGATTTTGGCAAAAACTGAAGGTGTCTCTGGTTTTTCTTGTTTCTTTGAAGGAAAATACCCCATGAAAATTGAGGCCAGGCTGCTGTAGGAAACCAGAAAGAGCTCAGCAGAGCAAGGCTCTGCCTGGCATCGTTGGTGTATGGGCAGAGCTATTCTCCTGAAAGGACTGAGCAAAGTCACTTTGGTGCAGAGACCTCAAAAGACACCTGAGTTTGATCTCTTGCTGTTGTCTAATCCATGAGCTTGTGAACCTCCTCTTCCCCACCAAGGTGTTGTTCCCAGCGGATGCTCTGTTGACTGCCTATAGACTTTGGGAGAGGAAAAAAAAATTGGATCCTCCAAAATGTTTGAATAGTAAAGGAGATGCTTGCAGCTCTTGTACTGCAGCGATGGCCAGAGATAGAAGAAGGATGCAAACCTCTTTGAGTGACAGAGTTTCATGCCTGTGAAGCTATGGAGAAAAATAACAAGAAAGCAAAAACATGGAAAAAACTTGGCAAGCTGTACTGAAACACAGAATCTTCTCAATCTGCCCCCAAATGTATTATCGCCTTGAGCAGCGTAAGAAACCTCCCCAGGTCTGTGGGCCATAACTGATGGAAAGAAATACCATTTTCATCCATGAAATCAAGGAAATGTAGCCAGACAACAGCAGACATCAGCAAGGGCTCAGGGATGTAAAATATCATGAAGACGGTTGTGGGAATGGATTAATTGCTCAGATTTTAAGTCACCCCTGTCTTTTTGGAGATTTCATTTCATCCTTACCCTTTTTCCTTCCTTTCTTCCTGCCTTCTGCATTTTTCTTTCCTAGTATTAACAGGGACTGACCACAGCAAAGGGAAGAAAGGGGCAAGGGCAAAAAGCTAGTGGGGGTGCAGAGGTTACATTTCTAATGAATTTGGCTAATGAGAAAGATGCCTTAGAGAAGATCGCTCAATGGCAATTTAAAGGTAATTTCAAAAGCCAATTAAAGCATTTTCCAACTCTTTCACCCGTGACTCTTTTAAATGCTTTTCTGAACTCTGCTTGCTCAAGTTTGTCTTTCATGGCAGGAAAATAGACTAGAACCAGAGGACCCTCTGGAAAGTGAGGCTGTGCTCACCGATGCAACAGGCATTTTAGCATCATTTCTTCCAGCAACTCACCCTCCCACCTGGGCCCTTGACAAAATAACCAAATAAATACCATTTGCAGACCCTCTCTTGCTTCACAACCATCTCTTCCCTTCCTTGGGGGGACCCAAAGAATGGGATTATCCCATTACAGCAGAACTGGAGGTGTCGGTCTGTCCTGGAGGATGCACAAGGAGGGAAAGAAGAAGTCAGCTGGCTCATGGCTCTTCAACTTCTCTAAGCTGCCACTAAATTAACTTTCAACCAGACTTGGGGACCTTACTGAGCACGTGGAGGGATGTGGTGAAAAGGCTTTCCCTGTGTGCATTTGGGATTAGCAGCTGAGCCTTTGGCAATTTCGCCTCCGCAGGGGAGGTAATGACTCCACCAGGTTGTGCAAAGCTTCAGCCACTCCATGTCCTGGTTATAATGTTATGAAACTCTCAAAAACCGGACTGATGATTCAAATCCTCAAAATACCTGCTGAGCTGGGGTTTTGAGGACTTGTGCTGTAGTCTTTGGGCTGGGAGGGCTGGGAAATGAGCCATAAAACACACCCAAGTGTATGCACACCGTGAATTCATTAAGTGATCTCTCTGTCTCTCACACATCTGTGTGTGTAAATCCTGTTTCCTGGGGTTATAACTGCACCTGAAGAGAGATGCCACCTACCACCATCCTCAAAAATAGACCACATCTCCGAACACCTGAGAAAACTAAAAGGAAAAGGGCTTTGAGATGGATGGATGGATGGATGGATGGATGCCGGAGCCATCTGCCCACAGCCTGTGATGGTGCAGCCGTGAAGCAAGGGTAGATCCGAACAAACCTGCCAATCAAAGCTGCCTCCTGAGATCCTAAATGGCTCTGCTGGTGCTGAAAATCCACCTGTGCAGGCAAATTTCTGCCTGTCCTGCCTTGTTCCCCTGAGCAACCTTGCACAGCTCCCTAAGCATCTCTGTGGGCTCTGCTAACACCCTGTCTCTATGCTTTCCAGGTGACATAGGTTTCAAAGGGAGGTTATGGCTTTACATGACCATCTATGCATTTAGTTTAACACACATCTGACCTCAGGATAGGAATCAGCGTGCTCTGAGGTAGAAAGAATTACAGTTTTCCTGGGATTTTAACTCTTTAAAAAAAAAGACAAAAACCCCACCAACCTTGCCAAAATGATTCTCTGGCAGATAGTGAACTCCTGTGCAAAGCATGTGTTTGGTGCTAAAGTATTTTTGGCAAATCAGGGTGGATTTGAAAGCCCGTGCACTCTTTCATTCTTTCCTCTTGGAAAGGGGAACAGATCCAAACCCAAGCAATTGAGCAGCTGCCTTTAGTAGTTATGACAGTTAATGTTTTTGACAGGGCAAAGCCATCTGGGTTAAAGAATACAGAGAACCTGTAGACAGAAATGAAGGGAAAAGAGTTTGCAGTAGAGACCTGGGCTTGTATAAAGCAATACCTGAGGTCAGGGGTGAGATCCTGCAGGGCTGAAATGCTCTGAGCCAGCTCCCAGGAGACATTAATATTAAACATTAAAAACAAGATGATCAACAAGGTGCAGAAGGCTGGGGAGTGGAGGGAGCATCCCACAAAGAATGAAGTGAAGATTAAAAGCAAAAAGGGAGGGTTCATTTCAGGATGTTCCTAAAGCAATACATTGTGTTTTGCATTCCCAGACCTGTGGGATTTTGCAAGATAGGACCTGGGAATATCACGGTTTTTGGTGATTTTGTACTATTTTGTTCTGGAGCTCTAGGCTTGAGCCCAGGAGCGGTTTCTGGATGGCAGCTCGTGGTTTGCTGAGCTGAGATATGGGGTGCTCTGCTTTCTTGTGATGTCAGCTGCGTGGTCCCTAACTGAGAGAATTCTCTTGAATATAGACTAGCAAAAAATTCTAATTAATTGGAAGATAAACGAGCGTGCTGTTTGGAACCAGCTGGAGACACAGTCCCTTGTGTTACAGTCAGCACTTTCTCCCAAACTTCTACTTTAGGGTATTTTTAATTTGCGCTGGCACATATTGTTGCTTTTATTTTTTCCCAGTCACAAAGACAATGTGTATGGATGGGGTCAGGTTCAAAAAGTGAGAGACAGAGATTGTGGAAGAAAAAAAAACCGAAAGAGAGGAGGACCTCCAGAAACTGAACTCAGCACTGACCTGGAGCACGTAGCTAACCCTTTCTTCGCTTAATTTAGACCAAGCGTAGGTGTATTCCGGGGGAATATTTGGATCCCTAATTAAGAGTAATGATGTAAAAGGAAGTTCAGGCATAGTGAAAATGGATCAGAAAAGAATTATTTGACTAATACAGGTGTTTAGAGCACAGATTTTAAGCTATTTCTGTTCCTCCTTGGGCTGGAGTGAAGCCAGGGTAACTCAATGGGCTGTGCGTGGGGCAGGGAGCAGATGGTCCCATTGCACCCTGTGCACTCCCAGTGCCAAAGCCACTGGGCTGGTCTCATTCCCAGGTCATTTTTCCATGTGGATTCAGTTCAGCCTCTAGTCCTTAAACCCTCCAGCGAGCACTGGTAGGGAAAAAAAGTTAATTTCCTATAGAAAAGCATGACTTTGTCCTCAAAAAGGGTGGAAAGCCCAAGCTTGAGACAATTCAGCAGCCACAAGTTGGGGTACAACAGCGGGGTGCTGGGGTGCCCAGGGAGGAATAAATACTGGAGAATCACTGCTCCTAAAATGATCCTTTATTTGTTGGCTGCTCATCGCAACCGCTGACCTCAGAGTGCTAATAATCCTGAAGCGCTCTGGAGGCTTTTTAACATGTGCATTTTAATGTAATAAGCTTTGGCATCTAAAATGTTTTTTCCCCTTTTGGCTTCTGCTCTGGGCTCAAAAACAACAGGGTCAGATCAGTCTTTGAGCAAAGGGACGAAGACAACCCTCGCTTTAATGCGCAGAATTATATCATCAGCGGCCAGAGGTCACATCCTGCTGTCTTTTTCAAGATAACTCCAGCCCCCTCTTTATTTCCCCAGTCCCTTAGAAACCTGGCTCGACCCATACCCTGTAGCAGCGAGACTACACAGCGCAACATCTTGGATTAGTTACGAGCTTTTCAGATGAGCTCCAACTCATATTTCATATCATTCCCCCCCCAGCCATAAGATTTGAGTTTGTCACATTTACTGGAGACTAAAGTACAAACATGTTTTATTCATTATCTGTCCTCTTCTCCGCAACAAGCACCTGCAAAACATTTTGGCTCTAGACCGGATCAACAAGGTTTCATTAGGCATGGCACTTTCTCCCTGGCTTGGATGACGAAGCTACATTTTATCCCTGCCCTTCTAGGCTGTAAAATTGCCTGGAGATCATCACCTCGGAAGAAGGCAGACTCCCAAGACCTCGCATCTGAGGTGGGGAAAAGGGATCGAGGTTAATTACGCAGCCCAGATCTTTGCGAGCCAAGGGACATGGAGTTATTTTAGCCTTGTGGCATCCAGAAGAAAGCACAGTCCTGCTTTATCAATAGGAGAATGGGGGAGCACAGCTTTTGCACAGTCTCATACAGGGAATTTGCAAGGTATTGGGAGCAGACAGCCTCTGTTATTATCTTTATTTTAACCAGTAGCTGATATTGGAGCCGCGGTTCAAAGCTCCTTACCTGCTGCAGCCCCAGCCTTTCCTTCTTGCTGGCTCTTCTCTCTTGGCCGATGAATATTTATTGGATGCAAAACAGAAAAGCTTCACCAGGAGAGGCAGAGAAGCTGTTTTCCCTGCAAAATTCAGCAGCTTGGGGCGAACATTGGAAATAATGGAGGAATAAGTCCCTCCTCTGAATCAGGCATGGCTGAGGTTTAAGTGCTGCTTGTCAAGCTTAAATAATTAAGAAAAGTATTTGTGAAATATCTCCAGTCCCATGATGTCTTGGGCAGAGTGTGCTCCTTGGACCACGAGCATCACACCTCTGCCTTTTGGCTATTTTTTGCCCACTGAGTAGCTTGCCTAGACCCCACATCTGTCCTGCCAGCCTTCCCTGGGGACTGAATTGCTGCCAGCAACTCAGTTCCCAAATCCTCCCAAGTCATGGGGTTTTATTCCTCTACATGAAGCGCATTTTACGCTGCGTTGCTCTTTGCTTGCTGCCCTGCACATCTGCGCCCCAGGAGTCTTTGTTACGATGCTTTCCTTTTAATTATCTTCATAAACGTATATTTTTTCTCTCCTCGCCTTCCCTCTTTCATTTCCAAAGTCTTTAATCACTTGTTTTCTTTCCATCTCTCCCTGAGTTTTCTGACAAGTGCAATAAAAATGCCAGTAAAATATTCATGAAGAAACACTGATCTAGGATCACTGAGATCCCGCCGATGAGATGCCTATTGCTATATAATTAAAAGATACCGCCAATAAAGCAAGATATTGTGATGAGCTAATGGCCTACCGCTATTTGAGAGGGGCCAGGGAGATGCAAAATCTGATTTCTGAAGCTCTTTCTATTTAACGTTACAACAGTTGCTGGTTAAAGCAACCAAACAAAACAGCTGGTAAAGACGTCCCTGTGCCTGGGGGCAAAGCAGTGGCATATATTTATTAAGTGCTAAATACAGAAGTGAGCTTTGAAAGATCAAAATTTCATTTTTTGAGGGTAAAACCATGAAATAATCCCAAGAACTGCTACACTTCACAGCCAAAGGCCTTTAGTTAGGCAATGGGGCATAGCAGGGATGCAAGGACCAGGCTGCACGAGTGCCTTTGGCATCTGTAACCTCCCCATCTCAAGGGCTTCCACAGTTTTTTATGAAGGACCATTTCTTTCTCCATTTTCAGCCCTCTGTCTGGTGATTTTTTCAGGTTGTTCCTGGTCCTTGCAGTGGTGAAGACACGGATTAAAGGGGAGAAAACTGTTGAATAATCTCTTTGAAAAATGCCGCAAGATTTGTCACATCAATTATTCAGCATCTGGGCGCAACTGGCTCTCGATAGAAGATGCTGCTGATGCAAAATACCCTTTTCTGTGTAGTTTCAGAGCAGGAAAGGGTCATTCCACGGGAAAAAAAAAACCAAACACTTTGGCATTGTCCAAAAGTGCCTTTATGTTTTTCCTAAGTCTGCCAGGAAAAATCGTTGGTCAGATCCTGGCTGAGGAAAGGAGGGCAGGGATTTATTCATGCTCCGGCAGAGAGGGAGGATGGATTGGGTAGCCAAAAGCTATTCCCCTCCAGTTTGGGCAACCATCATCCCAATTTCCAAATATGTTGGGCAGAGAAGGACCACGGGAGGCGCTGGACCCATCCCTTTTCACCGTACCCTTGAGCCGGCGTAGCATAATGCGTGTTTTTGCTGGAAATAGGTGAATTTTCAAGCCGGCGAGAAGGGGAAACAGTCTTTTCTCCTTTCGCCTGCCTTCCTCATTACTAACCTGTCTGCACACAACCGGCTTTTTCATTGTGCGGCTCTGAATGGTGTTTTGCCAGGTTAAATATCAGCCCGGCGGCCAGGCCTCTGATTAGATGTGTCCCTGGGGCCATGGCTGAATTTTGCTTTTAACCCCTCGTTACTCTCTGCCCTTCCCTCCGCATCCCCTGGTGAGGCCTCCCTACCCTTTCCTGTTATTGTCCTGCCTGCCTCTGATAAGATTAAATACGTGCCCTTCAAAAAAAAAAGCCTTTTTTTTTCCCCCTCGTACCTTATTGTTCTTCAAAGAGATGGGGAAGACAAGATCCCACTCCTAACTCCCGCTAAGAAAAGCCCGTGATCTACGAGGCTGAATAAATAACCCTGAGTCCCTGTGGTGCATGAGAGCAGCATTCACCTCCGTAATTGAAACGCAGTAATGGAGAGACCTTGGGTTTTGCTTTTCTAATTCAATGCCGGGGTTGTGAGGGCCTTTTTTTTTTTCTTTCTTTTTTTTTTTTTTTAATATTTTCTTTCTATTTTTTCTATTTTTTCTTTTTTTTTCAATTTTTTCTTTGTATGTTTTCCTTTCTATTTTTTTTCCCTATTTTTCCTAGTTTTTCCCCTTCTGTTTTTATTTCCCTTTTTCCCCCTATGAAAAGTGAACCGACACTCCACGGGCCGCCTGCAAACTATTTGCCCTGCAAAGCCTTTTGATTCTGACGATGCTGAAGGTTTATGATGACTCGGGGTGGGGGGGACGGTTGTAGATGCATTGTGCTTTTTGCTTGAAGCTGTATCTGGAAAACAAATACCTACAGCAAAAATATGGAGATGCTTTGCATTTTCACTAAAACATCCCTGACAGGGCTGGCTGGGGGTGGGGGGGGGAGAAAAAGAAAACCTCAAATGAGCCCCAGGTGACCCAAAGGGATGAGAATTTCCTTTGGTTTAATATAAGCTTGATGGTGAAGCATGGTTTTGTTTGCCAGGGCTTTGGGACTGCTGTAGGGAAAGGGACCGCTTGGGCGGAGGTACAAGTTTATTTATAGGGCTGTTTCCTACTGGCTTCAGTTGAGATGATGGCATGGCTGTGCCAAGTAAAGTAAGTGCATTTACACAGATATATATATATATTAAAAAAAATAAGGGTTTCACCCTAAAAAGAGGAGACAGGTGCAGGCTGGGGTCTGGCAAATGTCATTTTCCCTGTTTGGCGGTGGGAAAGCCCAGAGCATGGCGAGCTCCTTGCCTTCAGCCAGTGCTGGAACTTGTGTGTCCTGCTGCAATCCTGGGACCTGGATCTCTTCTCCAAGAAAGGATAGAAAGCAACCCCCAAATTTAATACTGGCACATCACAGGAACCCGCCCACCCTCCTCCAACCCATTTTATGAGCTTTTCTTCTCTTTGCGATACCCTCTGCACAGGCAGGGAGTGGTGCTGGAAACTTTTCATTCCCAAAGCCCAGAGTCGGGGTGTGGAGCGGAAAAATGTCCCGATGCCAAGGGTTTGGCGTGCCAAGGGCTGGATCTGCCCCTGGTATCAATTGGCACCATCACCAGCAGAACGGCCGAGCACCGTCCGGTGGCCTCCAGCAAAGGGGTCAGGGTCCGGCCCTGCTGTTCCCCCTCTAATCGCTCCCCCAAAATGCCTGGTCTCCCCATGGATGGCAACGGGAGCAGTTACTTTCTTCTCTTGGAGGAGTTCAATTAGGGTGGAAAAATAATCCTTTGTTACGTTATCATTGAGCTGATGAGCTAAAAAACTCCTTTTCTGTCCTATTTTTTTGCCTCACCATCGACTCCAGCAGTTGGAGGGACAGCGAAGCCACTTTGGCTTCATCCTGCATCTCCATTTGGGCAGCATCCAAAATTTCTCAGCTGAGGCTTGACCGCTCTTGCAGCCCTTGATGAGTCCTTGGAGCATCCCCACCTTTTTCGCCCTTGGATGGCAGGAAATAATTTATCCTCAAATAATGGCCTTGCAGAATAAATCTGAATGCATCTTCTCCAAAGAGGCAGCCCAGCACTCCATGCTATAAACCGGATTGGAAATTATAATTCCTGCCCCATAGGAAAGACCAGCATTTATTGCAGCCCTGCATTGGGGAAGGGGAAAAAGACCAAAACCAGCAAAGCTGCATTTTTATGGAGCATTTTTTTCTTTAAAATCACCAAACCATTTCAAATCATGTTAATATTTATGGCTTTTTGCTGTGCCTGGTGTCCTATAAGCAGAGGTGCCATGTGAGAAGCACGTCCTGGGAGGCATCGCATCTGCTACCCTCCAAATCCTCCTTTCCCCCTTTCCTGAGGCTGGAAAACTTTTGCCTTCTCCAGTACTTGCCCAAATCACTGTGAATTTTACAACAAGATAAATTTCCTTTCTCATAAGACAAAGGCTACAACCTCCTCCTCTTGCCTCCACATTAAAATACCCCCGTTCCCCAATTAACCCATCTCTTCCCCAGCCTGTAGGTAAAAAACCAACATCTAATACTCCCCAGAGCGTGTCCATGGCTTGACAGCCTTCAATAGGTTAATTTTTCAAAGCGGTAAGCTGATATTTCTGCATAAAATGCACATCTGCAGGGTAAATGCTATTAAGTGTCGGTGAATTATGGTCCCAGAGTACAGATCACTTGAGCCTTAATGCTACAAGCACCTTAATGTTTTTTTGAATGAAGTTGATGCTAATTGCTTCCATATGATTTCTTCTTTTTTTTTTTTTTTTTATAGCCCTAAGTTTTTTGTCCTACCATATACGATGCTACAAATAACAAGCAGGAAAATTACACTTTATTTAAGCTGGGATTAATGCTCATTCACTGGTGGGTTTTTGTGTGGGGTGCTTGGCATGGAGTTGTCCTCATAAGGTAAGGGGTTGCTCTTAGCCCTAAGCCGAAGGAGAGCGAAATAGGGAAAATTCAAGAGCTTTTCCCTACAAATCAAGGGATTGACATCCCACCTTGATGCCCTGCACCATTCCTTAGGTAGAAGCCTGTCTTTAGTCTTTTTTGGCGCCTTCTAGCTCAGTTTTTCTCAATGCAGGACTCCAAGGTGGCTTTTTTCCCCCAAAGTAATGCCAAGCTCTCCATCTGCATCTGCAGCCCCATTTGGGTTGTTTCTTCCTCCAAGCGTATCGCATGTAGCCGAGGCTACTGGAATCAGGAGCAAAACCTCCCCTATGAGCAAATGGGAGTAGTTAAAAAAAGGGCTTTTGGGGAGCAAAGCTTGTGGATCTGATGTAGGAAAGGAGGATACAGATCCCTGGAGGATTTGTAGCAGTTTCTGGTCCGCAGAGGTGTCTCCAAACCCTCAACAACTGTGTACGGGTGATGGCAGGAGCAGGGTGCTGAACATTTCCTCTTTCACCATCTGGATCCAACTGCTTGCTGCATCAGATCTGAGTAAAAACCCTGGGAAATCATACTTGGACATCTCAGCCTGCACCTTGGAGACCCTAAACCCATTTGAACATCAACCCAAGTCCCACCAAAGAGATACTTTTGCATCCAGGGTTTCATACATCCAGAGATGCGCACCTCAGGAGAGCCTTGACTCCACCTTTCTGCCTTTTCAAAGAGCAGAAAATGAACCAAACCTCCCCCCAAAAAACCTTTCTGAATGGCTTTTTCATTCCTGGGGGAGCAGGAGAGAGGAGCAGTGCTGGTCCTTACAGCTTTCCCCTGCAAAAGTGGAGGTAATCTCGGCGCTGGGGGTTGCTCTTGGGAAATTCATGCCCTGCCCACTTAGAGCCGGTTGTAACATGGGGATATCGTCTTGCAAAAAAAAAAAAAAAAAAAAAAAAAAAAGACTTTTTAGGAAAACTGAGGCTCGTTAATGTTTCTGGAGCTGGAGAGGCCTGAGTTCAAACACCCTGTGCGGCTCCGGTGGGAAGGCAGGAGGGCAACGCGATGCAAAGCAGAGCTTTGAAATAAAGCAGAAGGTGCTGGGTGATGGGACCTCTGATTTACAGCTTGTATTTTTTACGGCCAGATCTCGGGGGTTTACAGTAGAGCCCCAAAGCAGCCAAATTAATTAGTAGAATGAAAAGCCCACAGGCTCCTTGAGGCTGTTGCTATGCATCGCCCCTTAATTAAAGCCTAAATCCCTTATTCTGGTCATGCATAGGTGCACCTCCGCTGTCTGTGATATGATTAACCTCTATACCAGTGTAAGGCAGAACAAAATACAGCCCAAAGGATGTGAATAAGGAGATTTTTAGCTCTTGCTGGAGTTCAGTTCAGGTCAGGCTGTCAGTGGGGACTGTGCTGGGTCTAGTATTTACCCCTGTCCAAGCAGAGCCAGAAGACGTAAAAGCATTTGGCTCCTGGGCACAGAGGAGATGCACAGGGATGTCGGGATCACCGAGCATCTGTGCTGCCATGGGCACTGGAAAGAAACCTGGGTGTAACTGCAAAAGGGGGAGATTGATCCCAAACCAGACAAAATCTGGATTAAATCCTTTCTGAGCAATGCAGCAGTGTCAAAGTGCTCTCCCCTAGGTGGGAGGGTAATTGAGCATCCCATGGAAATGCTGACTTTGCGGAGGGGGTTTGCAATCGAGAACGTCAGAGGAATGGGAACTGCAAAAGGCATTTGCGAACCAAAGCCAGGGAATTTCTCATGGCTTAATATAAAACAAACTCTTTCATTCATGAAATGTGTATTTCTGCCAGGACTCGTTTTTCATCCACCTGTGCTTGCATCACTTTGAATTGCAATTTGGTCCCATAGAGTGCTGAGATTGTATAGGCATGTGACTATATTTGTATATACTTGTGTCTTAATAGCTATGCAACATATTCAAATTTAAAGGGAGGAAAAACATGCATGAAGAGTTAAATCTTTTCTATATAGGGAACTTAATTTGAATTAAGGAGTTAATTGAAAGCAGAATTGCTCTCCCTGATGAACTCTCCATGCTGATGTTCCCTGTCTGAACCAGGAGTGCCGGATTCACACTGCGAGTGGATTGGCACCGGTTGCATCACCGAGCTCCTCGCCACTCCCTTGATGGAGGCTGATGAGAGCTGCCTTTGGTTTAGACCAGGCTTATTTGCTGGACTAAACATGGCCACATATAGGGCTGCATTGCACGAGTTAATTTGACTTCAGTAATTAGCCAGAAGGAAGTTTACCCCAACCAGTAAACCTTAGCAGAGAGGGAATTCATCAAACATCTCTGTTTTGCCAAGCACAGGGCTGATTTTGCAAGTCAAAGAAGATTTTATTTTTTAATTGCATTTTCTTCAGTGGTTTTGCCAGGAAAAAAATCCATGCATGTAATTTCCTAGCTCCAGCAGCTGAAGGCAACAGAGGCAGGCGCTCTGCTTCCCCAGATTTTGCTTCTTGTCTTTTAATTCAGGAGATTTATTGATTCACATGTGATACGATGACTTTCAAAGCAAGGAATGGGGAACTTGAGGCTGATGCTGAACATTCACCACTGGGGTTTCACAAAGAAAGGCAGAACCCTCTGCTTTCAAAGCAGAGAACAGAAAGTGCTACATTAGGAACTTTTTTGGCTTTCTCCTAGTCTTTCACGTGGTTTTCAGATCCCTTTTTGAGGAAGGCGTGGTGCAGGTGAGAGGCTCTCCAGCTGTTTGGGGCCAGCTGGCTGCAAGACCTGAGCTTTCATTTCCCAGTGCAGAAGAGCGGCGTTCTCCTCCTGGTGCTGGTTGCTGCCAAACCATGTACCAAGAACTGGCTTCATCCCAAACTATGTACCAGAGGAGCTGGCTTCATCCCAAACTATGTACCAAGATCTGGCTTCATCCCAAACCATGTACCAAGATCTGGCTTCATCCCAAACCATGTAGTAAGAGCTGACTTCATCCCAAACCACGTGCCAGGAGCTGGAGCTGGGTCCATGCCCTCTTCTCTTGCTTCTGTAGCATCCTGGCTATTCCCAGCCAGCTCTGCCTGAATTCCCATAGCAGATGAATAAAGCAAACCCCTCCATCATCATCCTCGCAGAGCGAAGAAGGGCAGCTGAGGGGCTGCAGACACCAGCGCTGATGTGCTGCCAAGAAATTGCCTTGGCTCAAGGGCTGATGTGTGCGACAGTGAGCTGAAGGGCTGCAGCATCAGGGCTACCTCCTCCTCTGCAGCGATTTTCTCCAGCCCGGGGGCGCTGGCAGTCCGGTGCCTTGGAGAGGCTGATGGCAACCAGATGGCTCAAAAGCAGCAGCACGTTCTTGACTGATGGGGTTGGACTTACATGCAACTGCATGGTTCATCGGGTGGGTTTGTATGACTTTCAGAGAGAGCAGGATGCAACCTTTCCCTCTTGGCTACTCCACTAGCTGCTGCTTTGTGCTTACAACACCAGCTCCAAGAATAAGCCCAACCAGAGAGAGACTGGAGAAAATTCATTTAATTTTCCTTTACTTCACTCTTTTGCTTTTCATCTTCAGATCAATTTTCTCGGCCAGCTCTAAAGCCTGATGCTGGCGGTGGCTGTTTTGCCAGCAGGGAGCAGAGGGAGTCTGCAACCAGTGGCCAAGCGTTACCTTGCTGCTTCCAAACATCCCGCCGATCAGAAGATAAAATGCAATCCTTGGCAGCAAATGACACAAACTGAAACGCGGTCCTCTTCGGAAGCTCTCGCTGTCTGCTCTGAGGCTCTCATGGACCATGCTGTGGGGAGAGGAGGAAGAAATTGGGGGGATCTGGAGGCTTAGCATCAGGACTGCCATTAAATCTTGTCCTTGGTGGGCTGACCTCAGTGGAGGGGCTGTTTTCCACCACCCCGCCATCTCTTTTGAGAAGCACTGTGGGGGATAAATAATACGTTGCTTGACAGGAGGTCGAGGCAGGTCACCGTCCGGGACCTTTAGGGATGTGTTTCCCTGGGCAGCTCCAGCTGGAGCCGAGCCAAAGGCAACAGCAGGACCCCATCCCATCCACAGTGTAATATTTCCCCAAGTGCAGGCAATTTTGGAGCATGTACATGGTTCACATGAGCTTGAGATGACACTGGTTGACTTCTATAGCTGGGGTCAGAAAAAAAGACATGGTGCTGGTCCCTCACACTTGGTTACTGATGCAGAGGAAGGTTTTTCCTTTGGGTTATGAATCTCTTCTTTGAGGTCATCGCTCTGCTCTTTCAGCCTGATGTTAGAGGGAATCCCTTTGCAAACACCTTAAAATCCCATTTTCTCTCCGTTCCTGGAGAGAAAAGCAACTGAACTTTCCCACTTTGTCATATTTTCGCATGGGGAAGGAAAAGAGGTTATGCAAAGTGTCAGTCCTGAAAGGAGCTGTAGACAGGCTGTGGCTGGGAGCAGCGGGGCTGGGTTTCTCTTGGTGTAAAACAACCCCAAACCTCTCTGATGAGGCCAGCAGCAGAAAAGACAACTTCTTATATTTTCTTAACCCTTTTCCCCTCTGCTTTTTTTCTTAAAAAACAGAAAAAAGATGCATTAGCACCCAGGGCAAGCTCAGAGCCCTCCAGTCCTGAAGCAGAGCGAGCTCAGCCCTCTCCTAAGCAGCCCCAAATGGGATTTTTTTATAATGGTTGTATAATGTTAGCTGTTATCCTTGCAGGCAATCTGCACTGAGGACTCAGTGTGCCTCTACATGTGTTTATCACATTACCTGTAATTACCAAGCCTTATTTTCCAGGTGGGGAAACTGAGGCACTGAGCTCAAGCTATTTCCAGGTCAATACAGAGGTCTGGCTGCATTGCTGAGCAGCCACGCTGATGGGGCTTGTTGTGTTTTTGATGAGGATGTGCACAAATATAGGCATTTAATATTTAGGGATTATGGCTTGTAGCTAGCCTGGATGGCAAGTGCTCCTCTTTCCCCATCCCAGCTGCTTTGGGAAAGCCCATAACAGGTCTCAATATCAGCATCCCGTGGGCTACACTACCCTACGGCTCTGGAAATGCTCTCATGGGAGAAAACAACTCCCACCTGCTCACGACCATGCTGGAAAGTCTCCCCATTTTCAAATCCAGAAAGAAAATTAAAATTGCAAATTATGCCCTGGAGAATATCGATGCCAACCCATCTCACTTTGGGACAAAAAGGGCGCGATGAGAAACACGCCTTTATTTGATGGTCTTGAAATATGTCTGTTTGGACAGGGATGCAATGTGGGTATTAGGGAAAGCCTTGGATAGTTTAATTCCTCCTGCACTTCAGGGCTTTCCAAGGGGGACAAGGGGAGGGCTCAGATGTACCTTTAAAGTCTGGGAACTCAGAAAATTAACCTTTGCCCCAGGGAAATGAAAAAGAGCTAGAATCCATTAAAAAAAAAACCACCAAAATTTTGCTGAATCATTGCCCCTGATTAAAAAATTCTTATATTAAATCATTTGCTGAGCATAGCTGTGTTGTACAAGATCCAAAAGGCGTTTTTCGGCATTAATGGCTTTCCTATGGCAATTCGTATAGACACTTTGCAGCGTAACACTCAGTTGGGATGGCTTCATTTGACCTCATCGGGGTTGTGTAGAGGTCAGTGGTAAGAAGTTTGAGGATCTTTTTAGCAGCTCAACCTCCCCCCCCCTCCGAATTGAGCTCATCCCCCCAAACCCAACGCATTATTTTCAGGCGTGAAAAAACTCACAACCCAGCAAAGTTTTCATTTTGAGAGCCACAGGGGATAGGGGGGGAAGGCTTGGCAGGAAAACAAGGTTTTGCCCATGGGGGCTTGCTCCTGGCATCTCCTAGGAGAGGGGCTTGGGATGGAAGTTCTTCATCCGAAGGGCTGCACTGCCATCTCCAGGTCTGCCTGCACAGCCCGAGAGACACGTCTGCAAGCTCAAACGTCATCCTCCGTTAATTCTGCAATGGCTTTGCAAAGAAAAGCATTCAAGTATTTTTGTTGAACAGTTTTTTAACTAAAGCCCCTCTCGTCTTTTTTTGCCTGTAAGAGTTTATCACTGGAAAAAAAAATCCAACCTGGGTATTTTGCTTTAGCACATGCAATGGGTGGATGCTCGCAACGATGACGGGGTGCACCAGCAGACTGCTCCCATCCCTTTTGGAATCCCCCAAATCTTGGGGGAAAATCAGCCATTTCCATCACAATACCCATTTTTTATGGTTTTCCTTTTTTTCCAGGTGCAGAAAGTCCTGGAATGACTGTGTGCTCCTTCTCCTTTGGTACTACCACCTTCAAATAGAGGTGTCCCCTCACTGTCACATATCTGCTCTGCTCCAGACAGGCACTTCTGCTGCAAGAGGGTCTGGATGGGGCCTGAAAGCATCGGTCCATCCACGCACCGTGCAGGGCTGCAGCATCCCAGCGTACCCATGAGATGGCACTGGAACTGCAGCATTGGTGCCCGCTCTGGGTGGATGCTCCAGCTTGGATTTGGTGGGCAAACCTGTCTCTTTTTTGGGGAAGAGAAAAAAAAAAAATAATCCAGTTTAGGGGCTAGGTCCCCAGAATTTCTTAGGCTTGCATATCTGACGCAGGACTGGGATTTCTTTTCTTCCCGGGGACCCAAGCGAGGTGTGGAGCAGCTCATAAAGAGGGAAGACGTTGGAAATCAAACAAATTGAGACATGGGGCATGCAGTGAGTCCAAGCAAGCTGGGGAGCACTCTGCAAAGTCTCTGCTTCTCTCCAGCCCCTGCTTTTATACCCTACCAGTGGCTGAGGAGCTGATGCAGGAGCTGCCAGGCTGAGCTTTCCCACGCTCTGCTGAGCTGTAAAAACCCAAACTGTCCAAAAAATAGGCTGAGTACACAGGGAAGGTGCTGGTGGGGGGCACGGAGTGGCTTTGGGCTGTGCATAAGTGCAAATTAGTGCATATATTAGTGTATGAGCACTGATTCGTAGACAGCAACCCACCAGGTCTCTCGCTTTATAATCTCATCCCGTTTCAGTGCCTCTCTCTTCCTAGCAGGTGTCTAAGCATTTCTTTCTGCCTGGTTACACTCACAAACCTCCTGCAGGGCTTTTCCTGCTGCGGAGGCATGTTGAGATGTGCCCATGGATGTCCGAAAACAATGCGCATCCCTGCCAGCATCTTCGAAATCTCCTGAGCCTTTTGCCTTGGCTGGAGTGATTTCTGCTGCTGGGACAGGATCTGAAACGGTGTCGTGACCCTACAACTCTGTGGTGTGAACCATGTTGTCCCTCAGGGTGGTTTTGGGGTGGTTCGCTTGCATGATTCGGGCTCTGCTTGAAGGCAACTCCTTTGAGATGAAGCAGTTTGGACCATCTCATCTGATGTTAGGTGGGCACAGGCGGTGGCAGTGCAGCCGGGTGCTGCCGGGTGCTGCCCGTGTTTTGGGTGGGTGCTACAATAGCGATGGGCAAGTCAGGATGGACATCTTGAGGAGTGGCTGTTTGCAAATCCAGGGCTTGCAGTTTCTTAAAAAACCCCATAGCCTTCACCAAAGATATCATTTAACCCCCTCCCGTCCTTCCAAACAACAGGCTGGTGCCAAAGGCCATGGCGAGGTGACACGGGTGTCCGAGCATCATGGCATGTTGCCTTCAGCTGTGCTGCACAGATGCATTTGTGCTTCCCACATCCATGGGGTTATTATTTCCCCCCAAAACACAACACAGGGACTTGGCTTTCTGGTAGAGATCCGGTAGCCATGAGGCAGCAGAAATAAGTTAACAAGCCCTGTGATCCATCCCAACCCACATTTTTGTGTTGCACAGATCCTCGTCTCTAAAATGAAGATCATTGCTCATGGGTGATGGTGGACTCTGGCTGTTGAGGTCAAGAAAAGGCTTTCCCAGGTGTTCAGGAGCACTTGGCACATGGACCACCATGGAAAAAGCCTTCATCCACCCCAACAGCACAAACCTAAGGGATCCTTGTGCCCTTAACATTTCTCTGCTCTGCCTTTCTGCAGACACCCTGATACCTTTGCACTTGACCAGTAACGGGATTAAAAAAGTCATTTTCCCACTTGGGCCTAAACAAATAAATAAAAAACCTCTAAGGCTGGCACCAAAGCACACATATTAATATCAAAGCCCCTGGAAAATACCAGCAGGGAATACCTGGCAACCGAAAACCCACATCAGGAAATCACCTCCCGGGACAGATGATATTAGATGCTGCCTGCGCGGAGCTTTGCTCGCCATTCAATAGCTCCGAGGTTTACCACACACTGCGGTATACCCGCGAGAAAATTAATGTAATTCTGTCCAGGCAACTCCTCTGTCCCCTTTCTGCATCTCAATGCAAAGCAGGTGAAATTCAATGAAAAGACATTCAATGCAAGCAGTATGCAGGGATTTTTTTTTCCTCAAATCCTTCTTTCATCCCCATATTTGACTCCTTGAAGTTTTTTGGGCTGCCAGTTCGTACTGGGGCAACGAGGGCACATCTGGGGCATAAATACACCACAGTTTTCACTGCTTAATAGTATATGTGTGTATATATATACAGCTATACATCCAGGATCCTCTGCAAATGGAAAATCAGTAAGCTATATCTTGCAGATAATGATTTGTATTATTATTATTATTGTTTATCAAGCTCAGAGAAAACAATTAAAACTTCTCCTAAAAAAAACCCTGCAAGAAATCAGAGCCCACATTTAATCTGCAGTCTTCAAAAGTTTCTTGGAAAGCTTAATTAAATGGTAATTCATCTGTGCATTGGCTCTGTCTTGTAAAGCCTGATAATGCCGGAGTCTTAATTAAAAAAAACTAATGCAGCTTTTAGTTTTTGTTCTGCTAGTTCAAGGGGAAAAATCACCAGCCAGCGCTGTCAATAGAGCTGAAAGATGCCTCAGCATTGCATTGATTTTATTCTGCTTAAATTCCCAGTGTCAGTTCAGGTAATCATATTAAAAGTTATTCCAAATTTATTTATTTGTTCTTATGGGTGAGATGAAAGAGCACTGGAGGATTTTTGGTGCCCGTAAATATTTCAGCCCAAAGCTGAGACCCCAGGGCTGAGCATCTCCCATGGTGAAGGACAGTTGTCCCCCACCGAACACAGATCATTTTTGTGCCTATGTTTGGAGTTTCCCAATATCCTTCAAAAATCGTCCTGGGATGGGGCTCAGCTCCTGTCCCTTTAAATGAGGTGGGGTTTTTGTGGAAAATCGGAGAGTTGGGTTCATCTGACCCATTTTAGATGTTCCTGTTGGGTTGAAAGGGACTCTTCCCACTGCCCTCCAATCAACATCACTTGCCATCACTTCTGCCGTCCCCAAATTTTACCAATGCTGATGAAACCCAGACACCACCCAGGACTTCCCACCCCATTCTTCTGCAAAACCTCCAGTTTAGCCCTTTTTCTAACCCATTTTGGGGGTGTTTTGCCTTTTTTTTCAGGAGCTTGCCAGGTGGCAAGGAGTAAAAAACCACCCAAAGTCAAAGAAGCTGCTTTCAGGGCATCTCCCAGGAGGTCACCTGGAGAAAAAAGACCTTGTGGCAATACTTTGAGATGCTGCCAAAAAATGCCAAAAAAGGGCTGATCTTTCTAAAGATCTTACTTCTGCTCCAGCCCCCAAGGAAGTTATGGAGAGTCTTAAGTGGATTTACCAGCTTTGGTGGGTTTAGGTAACATCGTGCTAACAACATCAGGGCATCAGTGTCTTTAATCGCTTAAAGGGAAGAAAAATGTTGGCAGGGAGAAAGTAAACCATCTCCTGGAGATATTTTGCTGTCAGTGGGTATCTACTGGGATGCTGCATTGCTGCATTGCTGCTGGGAAATGGCTTTTTTGGGGGGAAAAAGCTCATCTGGATGTTTTTCTTCCGCCTTTGTGCCACACTCTGAATATGGAAAAATTTCTCTGACTTTGCTGCTGGATTCGGTCTCCTTGCAGCTACAGACAGTGATATAAGGACCTCTTTAATGCTAATTAATGCAATGACACAATGAATTAATACTGTATTAGGCAAAGCTGTTAATTATACCCAAATAAAACAAAAGAAAAAAGGGAATCAAAGCAGGGAGAAGTGACAACCGGTACTTGGCTTCCCTCTCAGTATCCTTCTCAAACACCCTGTCTGGCTCAGCCAAGGGGAAAACCAACCTCAGGAGCATCTTCCTGGCAACCCTGAGGGGTGCAGGTTTAATTTGGAAGGAGCTTCAAGGAAGGAATGGCTTCATCCTCATTTTATAGGTAAGGAAAATGGAGGCAGGGGGGCTATCTCAGGGAGATTTGTCTTCTCCCAAGGAGGAGGTGGGATTCAGGCTCAGATCAGCAAACCCATCATCAGGAAATACAACCACAAAGCCATAACGGGCAGTTTAAAGGCTTGACATTCCCATCGCTTTGAAATTCCCATTGCAAAAGGGAGCCCATCAAAGAAGGACACAAAAGCAGAGTCTGTCTTCCCTTCGTGCCTCAGTTTCCCCATACAATGCGGTGCCATCACATCCTCGTGCTGCCTCTTTAGATTCCCAAAATGCCAATTAAAGAAGTATTAAAGAAGCAGCTGTGTCTGGCATCCTCCTGACATGAGTGCAGTTGGTGATGCCTCCTCCAGAAGGAAGGTAATTCGGTTTAGAAAAGAGAAGCAAGTCTTTTTTTTTTAAACTCTGCTCCCCACTTTATTTTCAGGCTTCATATAATTCAGGAATAAATGGAAAATGAAGAAGTTAAAGGTGGATTCCCCCCCTCCCCCCTTTTTTTTTGTTGAACTGGGGTGAAATATATGAATTTTTCAGGGTGTTTGGGACTCGATGGGGATGGTGGCTGCTGGGGTCTGTGGATGTGGGAGACAGTGGAGGGTTTGCACTGGGGTATCTGTGCACAGCTTCATTGCCTTGCCCAGGCACATGTTACCCCGAAACTGGGCTCAGGGTAGGGGTATCACTAACTGATAACTGGGCTAACCTCACCCAGGTTTTTTCACCCTTCTCACGCCCTAGCAAAAGAGTTAAGTGAGCATTTGCCTCCCCGAACTCAGGGTTGAATGGATGGCTATACAACCAGCAGCCTTGAAATGGCTCCTTGCAAGGCAGAATGGGCAACCAAGGGCAAGCAGAGGGGCTGTAGCATCCTTCTGCCAGGCTGGAGCTGCCTCCCAACGCTTGAGGAACAAAGCAAAAGGCAAGCAGAAGTGCTCCTGGTCACTCTGAAGCATTCAGGCTTGCAAAAACCAGCAGAAATTTTGGGCTGTGGCTTTCCCTTGGACATCTTTCGTGCTTTACCCAATGCCAAGAGGTGGCAAAGGATGCGCTGTGCCTTTGGCATTGCTGTATCAGGGTGGTTTTTGAAGCAAAATTGGGTTATAACCCTACCTAGATCTACCTAGAAGGTGCAGAGCAGCCCTGGAGCGAATTGTGCCACCCTGCAGCCCATATTAATGTATCTAGATGGATATTTTAGGGTTTCACTGGTAGACAAGGAGCAGATTGCTGCCCTTTCCATCTGCATCCCGGACCTTAGCAGGAGACGGGGGAGCACCACAGGCTGAAACCAAAGGAATAAGTAGGAATGGGCCAGTTTCGTGCTGTCAGTGGAGAGGTTATGGTCTGCCAGGGGCAGCTGAGTTCAACCAGCAGCAGCTTAACCCCTCCATCCCACGTGAAAACCTAGTAATAGAAGGGATGCAACAGGCTTGTAGGAGGTCAGCTCAATGCATAAGCTTCTCCGGGATGCTTTTCCCTCCTGTCCCCTTCTTCCAAGCGTCTATCACCGGAGATTATAGCCCTTTAATAGTGTCCTTCCCCCCTCTATTTACTGCAGGAGCCAGGATGAGCCTCACTCTCTCACTCTTTTCCCATTTCAATGCCGTTAAGTACATCCCTCGCCGGCTTTTCTTGCGCAAAGGGACATGGTGCTTTGGAGAAACCATCTCAATGGCTTATTTCTCTTAACTCAGTTTTGCTTCCCCTCTGTCTGCCTCTCGCCCCATGAGGTCGGCTGGTAAATGAAATCCTGCCCCGGCAGCTGTTCCGCTTTCAGGGAGAAAATCTGGGGGGTTTTGGGTTGCTTCAAGCCTAAGTTGGTGGCTGCTGGGGTCAAGAGGATTTGGGCATAGAGCAGAAATGGGCTCTGGTCTCTTGGTTTGGATAAGCAGCTTTGGTGAGTCTTAGAGGAGGTAAAATGAAATGGGGACAAGCCTGTGGCCTAGGTATTATATAGGGGTTAACAAGGGATGAAGGCAAGGGGAAAAATAATACACCTAATTCTGGCTGGATGTGGATAAGGGCATAAATAATACTCCTTTTGGTAAAAACGTGCAGTGCAATTATATATAATATTTCAGCAAGGAGCTGGACAGGACAACCAGACCCTCGCACTGCCTGTTTGTACCCCCTCTTCTTCCTACAACTCTTCAACAGCCCCCTCCAAATGAACAGCCTTGAAAATGTTAAAGAGCAGACTTGCCAAATTGGAATTAAACTGTGCTAATATCGCCTAAGTGACTGTTCAGGGTAATAACAGAAGAGAAAAATTATGTGGCATGTATTTATAAATAATAAAGTATAATTTATTAATAATCTGGAATTGAACAAAGAGTCTATGAAGCTTAATTAATTATTACTTGTAAAGTGCTTTTGAGATTATTGGATAAAAGCTGCTACAGAAATGAAAGGTATTGCAAGAAAAAAGTATCAGCATCCTACAGGAGCCATCCCACGCGACCTCAGCCCAAGACCTGGCAGGACAGACCCAAGCGATGCTTATAACCCCAGGGACAACGTTTTTTGACATAGAGCTAAAAGCTTTTCTTCACGGCGTCACGTAGCCATGCATGGGGACAGAGGATCGGTGGGATGCTGTGTCACCCCGTCCCTTGGGCAGGGTGGCTGGTGGGGAGGAGATGGACCCTCTCGGCAGGATTGTGTGGGCTCCAGGGCCTGATCCCGCAGGCAGCTGGTAGCAGGTAAGAGGATGAGCGCTTGTGGTCACACTTCAGCATTAAAGCTAGTATGAAATCGCAACTGTTACTAAAATTAATTGTTTTTTCAGGGAAATGAGGCAAAATTGAAAAATGAGCAGTTCCCAGCATCCCACCCTCCTGCTCCCCATTTTTAATTGCTCTTAAAAAGAAAAAGAGGGGGAGAAAATCTGTCTGAATGCTCAAAACCTGCAGAGGGAGGGAGCAACTAATTCCCACTTTTTTCTCTGTGAAACAGCACACCCAGCGCTGGTCTCTCCTGTCTGGGGCTGAGTCCTGGTGAAAACCGTCTCTGACAGCACAAAAATGTTGCCCTGCCCCAATTAGCTCATTCTTAAGGCTCCAATTTGCTTTCTCCCCGGAAGAGAACACAACCCCGGACAATTAAAAATGCATTAAATCCAGTTCATCAAGCTTTGAGTGAGTTCATCTCATTAAATACCCCTTGCAAAGAAGCTCATGCACAATACCCAGCCGACCATCCCGTACCACGGGGGCTCGCGGGGTCCTTCCTCACCCACCTATGGCTTTCGGATGAGCCCCACTCACTGTGTTATCCTGGGATGGAGAGGGGATGCCATGGTGCCCCAGGGACACCTCATCCCCCTGCTCCTATAGCTCCTATAATTGCACCTTGCAGTCAGGTTGGACCACTTTGAAAATGCTTTTCTGAGTTTTATTTAAGCAAGTGGGTTTTAAGCACAGTCTAGTTGCTGGGGTGCTGCTATTGATGGCTGGGAGATGGCTTGTTAGACCCTGCTTGAAAGAATCATGGAATGTGGGGAAACCGAGTCACAGAGCAAAAACTCTAAAGTTATCCCGGAGTAAACCCATGGATCATATCTAGTAGGTGGGGAGAAGCAGAAATCAGGGGCCCCACCAGATTAGGGGCTGGAAATGGTTTCTGCTGCGAACAGGGGTCAGACATGAGCCATCCGCTTTTGCCCCAAAAAATCAGTGCAGTGCAGTGCAGTGCAGTGCAGACCCTTATCACCCCCAGCCCCAGCACTGCCAAATAGCTTCCAAATCCAGGGGACAGAGCTTGCTGCCTAATCTACCCCACCCAAATCCCCATCAGCATCTTCCAGGAGGTGATTTTTTTTTCCCCTCCCAAGCATCATCACCCACCTCCAGGATGAGTGCCCACCCATGCCTAATGATTCTGCCCACTGGGTCTGCGCTCTCTTGCCATCCTCCCTCCTGCTCTAAAGGAGCCTTGTTACGCATCCTCCATTTCTATTTTCATTAAACAGTCAACGCGTTGCCAATTTGCCCCCTTGCCAGCAACGACTGCGGCAGCAGCCGCCGTAAGTATCCTCCAGAGAAATAAAAGGAGGCATCGTTGAATGATGTACAAGCAACAGTTATTATCTGGGTTACGTCTTTTAAAGTATACATGGCTTAAAAGGGAAGGCTTGGTGGAGCTGGGAGGGAGGAGAAAGATCTCTGCTTGCTGGGAGAAGCTTTGATTTGTACCAGGGAAGGTTTCTTTAAGCCCCTCGCTGCTCCGAGCAAGGGGGAAGAGAGGTGATGCTCTGAAACCTCCCAAAACTTAAGGTCCTTTGCCTACATAAGCTCCTAGTTCACCGTCATTGACCAAAACATGGGGTTTTTACACCAGAAATACCCAGTTGGAACTGCATCAGCTGAAGAAGGGTTGGTTGTCGATCCCCATCTCTGATTCACGTTATTTTTGTGCTTTTGCTGTTTGATGGAGAAAGAGCCGTTGATGGGATCTGTCTTCTTGCTAACCTTGTTTTCTAGAGGAAAATAAGTATGTGCTTTATAATAATCATAGTTTTAAAAAACAAGCAAATCTGTCTAAGTTAATGAAGGCCACACAATCAGTCTGCCGGCATAAATCATGTTATTTTGTAGAAGACATTGACAAATGACACCCAAAAGTGTCGAAGGGAGGAAAACAAACACCACGACCCCCCCTCCTGACATTTCTGGGAGGAATGCAGAATTTGGCAAATGCATCACATTTCCATCTCGTACCATTACGGTTATGCCAGATAAGAGGCCAGATTAAAAAAAAAAAAAAAAGCAAGTGACTGATGGAAAAGAGGTGTTTGCAACTGATTTAATGCCAGCATCAATTTAAATGTGAAATATACAGTTTGGAATTTTTCTGCCTTTAAAGGATGCTGTTTAAACTCATGGATCTTCCTTGTATTTCCCTGTCTCCCTAATGCACATCAATGGCTCTGTGTCTTCTTCTTCAGCTTGAATCATCCTGAAATGAGACCTTTCTGTAGCACTGAGAAACACTGTAGTCTTTGGCTCTTTTTTTTTCTTCTTTTAAATGCTTTTTAAAGTGCCACTGTGTTCTTTTGGAGTCATATTAACCATGCAATAAATTTGCATAATGTGGATCCATAATGTTTAATCAAAGCCTCTCTGGAAAGCTGTTATTGTCCATGAGCTCTCATAAATTCTCACTATCACCTCCATGTTAAATACTAAAGCTGCCCGGGGTATATTGTGCACTAATCACCTGCAACATTGAGTTTGAAAGAAATTATCCTTTTTCTTTCCCTTCCCTTTCTGCGTGAGCAACCTAAGCCTCCAAAAGCCCCATGCGGAGGCATTTTCAGCAAGAAATGCTACTGGAGGGGAGCGAGTCACCCCCAGCTTTTTAAGTCTTTTTGGATGGATCTCCATTAAGCTTCGGCTCCCCCCAAATTTCTTTGCCAGCATATAGAGGTTGGGTTATCCGTCCCCATCACGGTGAGCAAGCAGAGGACGAGTGCTCCTGCGTCTGCCAGAAAGAGATGGAGAGCCCAGTGTCAAAATCGTTTGCACTTGGAAAATTATAAGACTCAATTAAGTCCTGGGTTTCTTTTTTTTTTTTTTTTTTTTTGAGTTTTTAATTTCCTTTAAATGAGTTGGGCAATAAGGCATGACGGGGGGGCGGCTGGAAAGCTGCAATCATACCCGTGGGGTGAGCCTTAAAAGCTGAACCGAATACTTCCCAAAGTGACTTGCCCATAAAAACCCCTCCCTGGGGCTACAGGATCAGGCCCGTTAGGGCAATACAGGACGAGTGGAGGAGGGAATTGCCCCAGTGACCCCATCTGCGTGACATCCTCCTGCCCTTGTCCTAGGCAATTGGGCTAGATCATCACTGTAGGTTATTTCCAACTGAAGTACTCTAGTCTAGTCTAGTCTAGTCTAGACTATTCTATTGTCATCGGCACGTTTAGCTGCAAATGCTGTTATCGGCCATCAAGTTATCCTGGAGGTGTCCACCGTCTCCATGCTGGTGTCTCCTTTGAGAGCCACCCGCTTTGGTGAGCATCCTCAAGATGGAATAAAATCAGGGGGGTCCCTTGGCTACTGACACTGGGGGAAAGGACTTGAGGTGGTGGAGAGGAAAACAGATTAAATTGGGAAACGGTTTTGGATGCCTCCAAAACTGAAATGGGAGTGAAATGGAAATGAAAGACAAAGGTGATGCTGGAGCAGAAGATTTTTTTTCCTGCCTTTCAATGATTTGAAAAGTTAGGCCTGAAAGACAAGAAGAAAGAGGACAAGAATATCCAACCCGTATGGTTTCCTAATTTCTGTAGGTTACCCGATGATCAGATGATCTGGACCACTCCTTGTGAGTGTATTCTCCATACAAAGAGGGCTACAAATAATAGCAACTTATGGGAGGTGACATCTCCAAGCCTCTTAGGAGGCTAATTCTATAACAACATTAATTCAACATAATGCGTTCATGAATAGAGATTGGGTTAATGCAGGTTTTGAAAGTTAGGCGGCTTATTCTTGCCGATCTTAATTTAACTAAGTGCCGAGTCTTGAAAGGCATCGCGGTTCCAGCTTATTTCAGTGCTTTCCTTGGAAAAAAATCCCCTTTTTTTGGTGCTTTCTCCCCTCTTGCTGCTGGCCTTATCTCCCCAGCTTAAATCAGCCTAACTTTTTATTCCTAGGCTTTAGGCTCAAATCCAGATTGATCATTCGATAAATCAACTTATGTGCTTGCTTCCCAGGGAGCAGCCACACTTCCAGTGCCAAACACAACAGGCTCAGAAAACTTCCACTGGGAGCAAACCCAGGGCACTACCTGTGAATCTGAGAGGTTCAAAAATATGTAAGAAATGAGAAAGGAGCAGAGTTTACTCTTCTTGCCGGGGGAAAAAAAAAAGTGGAGAAGAAAATAGCCCACGTTGCCCACAGCTGTAATACGAGCAAGAAGGATATGAGCTTGAAGAGGGTCATGCAGTAGATCAATAGCAAAACCAGGTGTCCCTGGGGTTGCTGCAGCTCTAGACATCAAAACCAGCTCATTTGGGGTCATGACTTGATGGGACCAGCTCTCCTTTCCGTGCAATGCCCCCTTATTTTAGGGGGAGGTGGTACGATCGCCCCATCCTTCTCCTTTGGTGCCAATCAGGCTTGGAAGAAACCATGGGGGGTTGGCATATATCATGAGTTTGTCAGGCATCAGCACCTGTTTGAGAGAGCCGCAGACCTCACTGCCAAAATCCTTCACTCCACGGAAGCACAGTTCCATTCTCCATTTCCAGCAAGGGGGTGGATGGATCCCGGTGCTTGGGAATCCCCTGGAAACCATCTCAGCTGACGAGCCGCCACCAGGCAGGGAGGGGTCAAAAGACCTCAAAAATGGGACTAAATAAAAAACCCAAGCTAATAGGGTTGTCCCTCCTTTTCCCTTCGGTATTTAGGAGCCTCCCTATTGATTTGGGGGGAAAAAAAAAAGCAAAATAAATTCTATAGGCTGAGGATGATAATCCTCAAAATATACATGCACTTTTTTTGCTTTAATTTTTTAGAGATTGGAAACATTTCTTTTTCTTGCTGCCCACCCGTTGGAGGCACATCTGGACCATGCGTTCTGCAGGCTGCTGGCAGCAACACAAACCTGGGAGATGAAATAAATAAATGGAAAGGAAAGCGACTGACCCGCAGTGGAAACATTGCTTTCTTGCAAGAAGACAAGAACTCCTTTTTTCACCCTGACCAAAAGGTTTTGTTTTGCTTGGCCGCTTCTCTTTCATTTGCTTATTAATTATTTGTGCTTAAATTGCCGTTGGATATGCAGGGTCTCAAATCTTACCTTTGGAAACCAGAAGTGCCACACTCCGGGATGCTCACCCTTTTTTCCCCCTGCCCTTTATAAACTGTTTGCAGCGTGCCAGCCAGGTCAGTGGATAACACCAGCCAACATGAGGTCAGGCTGAGCATTCGCTCGACTGCGAGATGCTGCTCTGCCCACCTGAGGAATGGCTCTTCAAAGATGCTTTCCTCCACCAAAGGGAAGAGCTACCACTTTTCATCTTCCAGTTTTCTCCTTTTTTGCCTCAAAACTGGGGTAAGACAGAAAATTGCTTTTTTTTCTCTGCAATTACCTTCAAGCAGTTGGCTTTAATCCTCCATTAATGTGCATTTTTACCCCAAAGCCATCTAGCATCCCTAGGTCAATCCAACCTCCCAGAACATGCATGAAGACAGGGATGGGACAACCCCCTAAAGCAGATTTTGGTGGCATTTGTGGCATCGGCAGCAGCTGGAGGTATTTCAAGGTTGCCTCGGTGTAAGCATGAGCATAATTTAGCACATAGTTTCTAGGCGACCGATGACGCTGCCTTAATTACAAAAGCAGGGAAATAATTCTGACTTCGGAGCCAGGAGCGGGAGAAGATGAACAAGCAGTGATAAAGTCCTACCTCAAACACAGATAACTTAAAAGATTAGCCAGGCAGACAAGCCTGGTGCTCACCACTGAATTGAAGTCAAATAGATGGCTTAATGCCGGCATCGAATTAAAAAAAAATGTTATTTAAGGATTTAAATCTTGAAAGACCTCATTTCCCAGCTGGCCTCCTAATGGAATTCATGTTAGTTTGGGGACCAGATCCTGCACGCAGCAAAACGCATCCATCACAAGAGCATTAATATAAAGCTGCTGTAATGCATCAAGAGCCTTTGTATAATGTGCCTGAGATGGAATAATCAAGAGCAGGGCCAATTTCTTTTTATATACAGAAGCTTTTTAGAAGATAGAAAGCAAAGGTCTTTCCTACCACCCTCTTGACCCTTGGAGTCTTTCTTCTTGTCCCTCTCCTGCAAACATTGCTGCTCCAGGCCCCCATTAACAACCCCAGGATCTGTGTCCATCTCTCAGGAAGGCATTGCATTTCTTTTTTTTTCTTTCTTTAAAAAAAATCATTTTTTGGTAGGTTTTTGGTGACTCTTTCCCGTAAGGCTTGGGATCTGTCTTCCCCCCTCCCATGCGGCTATCCCAGGTGAGAGTCCAAAAACCTCTTGGGTTTTTGGGCACCAGGGAGCCCCTGGAAATCTCCTGCATCTTGATCTTGAGAAAGAAAAACTACTTTTTTTTCGAAATTGGCTTTAAAAAAAAGAGTTCCTGGAAGCATGATTTGCAAACCCATCCAAAATTCACCATTTGACCATCCTCTGTGCCTCTGGCCTGCGTCTGATTATGAGGCAATGATTCAATTTAATAATATCTAATTTTTATTGCAATATCAATAAGGAAAACTGCCAGTCAGCTGAGCAATTCAGAGTGTATTAGTGCATTAGCCTCCTCCAAGCGAGAGCATCCTTAATGCTTGGCGATGGAAAAGCAATTGGGTGCTAACAGCATCGGCTTTGACATTGTGTTAGAGCGGAGCCCACAGCCGGCGCCGGTGGGGGGAGCTCAGCTGGGGACATCCAAATAATGGATGGGGTATAATTTAGAGATATTTAAGCAAACCTAACTCAAAAATACCTTGAAGGTAAATCTCAACCTGTGTTTCTGAGCTGCTACCCAGGGGTCTAAACCAGGCGGATTTTCTAAACTCATCACTTTTGCAGCTGAGCTTTGTGTCCTGCTCTCTCCTTGATCCACCTCAGCATCCCTCTTCCTCTAAATCCGAGCTGGGGGAGCTTGGCCAAGGTTAGGGGAGAGGGATTTTTGGTGCAGTTTTGGGAGGCATCGCCTTTCTCTTATTGACCGAATCCCCTTGCTCAGCTGCCTTGCAAAGAGAAAGGGATGGAGCTCCACAACCTTCGACTTAAGTATGGTTTCCTCATACCTTATCCAGCATCCCAGAGTGATTTAAAGGATTTAAAAGTACCTGAGTTATGACAGATGAATGGACTTGGATAAAGAGACCCTCTTCATCTCAAGCATAAGAAATCGGATATTCCCGGAGGCAAGAGGCTTTCTGAGCTTGATGGATCTAGTTGGATCTGGTGGAGCAAATCCCAGGAGCCTAAAGGTTTAAATGCCTTAAAAGTTTAAATATTAAAAAGCATAGATTTATTACACAGAGTGACCTTTAAAACTTGTCTCATTAAACTACATCTTCTGGCCCTTCTGGGCCTTGGTGCCTCTGAAGATGAGACTGGGAAGTTCAAAGCAATGAGCAAAAATGGTTAAAAATGTCACCATTTTATAGACTTTTCTGTAAAACTGAAACTTGAAAAAGTAAAAAAAAACTGTCTTAATATCCCTGTGGGCTTCTCCATCCCCTGAAATAATATTTTCTGTCTCCGTTATTGTTTTTCTTTTGAGGAACACCCCCAACAAGGAAGAAACACTTCTGCCCCTGACGCACCAGCGTGCAACACGACTTGCTCCATGTCATGCCAAAAATATAGATAATTTTATACTGCCCATGTTCCTCAAGAAGCCCACCCCCAGAGACATTTGGGGGCACAGGGGAATAGAGCATCCCTCTAAGGTCTGTCTAAATCCCTGCCCACCACGGCATCAATCAGAAAAAAAAAACCCAGAACACATTCAAATGCTTAAATTCCTTCAACACCCGGCTGCAAAGAGTCACGCATACGCGATGGAGGCCAAATTATTAATCTCCCAGGCATTACGTGTGCATGCCTAACGCGAAGCAAAGGGTGCGATCGCATTAGGGGCAAGACGAGAGATGGGGTTGCATCAAGCAGGCGGAGGGATGGAGAGGACGGGACTGATCCTGCCCCTTCCCATCCCTTCCCTCCCCAAATTCAGTTGAATTATGCATGGTGTCGGCTCGGATTAGCCCTACATCGAGGATCCTCAGCAAGGGGATCTGCAGGAGGAGAGCAGCCGCCGTGATGCGGGATGGCAGGAGCAAGCTGCGAGAAGAGCCTTGGGAGGCAAAAATCTCCCTAACAGTTTTGCAACACGTTTCGCTTTCCCTGACGAGATCCCAAACCCCTCGACTTTTAAAAGGGTTTTTAAAATGCAGAGTGTTTATCCAAGGTCCCCCCTCCAAGCACGTTGGGGAGGGTCAAGAAATACAACAGTCGATGCCGGCTCTGCTCCATGCCGGCATGGGCTGCCCCAACTTACTTCAACTTCTTTTCTCACCTATTTATGGGATTTTTTTCACTAGGACCAAGGGCTCTGTCCTGACTGTAGGGGTGGAAACCAGAGCTTGGGCTGGGGATGTGCCAAGTTGGCTGAAGCACTTGAAAGGGACAATTTTGCATCTTTAAGTGGAGTTTGGCACAAATTTATAGTGATGGGGCCATTTGGGCATTTTGCGAGTGAAAGATGGATTCAACTTTCTTATTCTGCTCTGATAATATAAAAAAAAAAAAGGGAGTTTTAGCAACCTTCAGATGTTCCATTAACTGCAGGATTGAGTTATGCCATTTGATATTAATACACATTTTTAACACCCCGTGTCACGTAGCTGCCTGTTTCTAAATCGGAGCTTTTTGGAGTTTAGTGAATCTCCAATTTCATTCTTTCTCATCCTGATTTGGGGGCAAAAATACAGTTTGAGAGACTGGAAATTTCAGTGTTACAGACGGTCTTGTTTACGGCTAATTTTAAATAATAGTTCGCAGTGCAGATTGAACCTGGAATGGAAGGCGGAGGTTGTTTACTTGCTCTTCAGCTCAGGCCCAGGTATGTCTGTCACTCTGAATAATTAATCTACAATTAAAAACATAGTTCACACCAGGTTTGCTGAGTGCATCTTCATTTTTATTTTCTCACCTGCACCGAAAAAAAAAAAAATCAGGAGTGTAATAAAATAATGTGATAACTTCCCCAAATGCAATTTGCTGCTCTTCCCTGTAAAATCAATCTAATTATAGACATGCATATTAAATTAATGTCGCAATCATTGCGGAGGCACCTGAGCCTCAATATTTTACAGCAGACGCAGCAAGGAGGGATCTCTTCTGCAGGCAGGGCTAGGGGCCGGTCTCAGCCTGCTTTCATGACATGTAATTGTGTGTCCCCTGAGTCCTAGAAAAATGGAGTTTAAGCCCTGACTCAGGGACTTGTATTTAGAGTATATTGAGATGAATTTGCATTGGTAGTTTTGAGAAAAACTTGGTGGTTGGAAAGTTTCAGTCCTCTTTGCAGTGGGTCTTGCATCTGAAAAGCAGAATTTGATGAGTTTGGAAGAAAAGATGGAGAAGGGGGTTAAAAACCAAGCCCCAAATCCCCAACCCAGGACGTTGAAGTTGTCAATTGATTAATGAAAGGAAATCATGCTCTCCAAATGCTATTTGTTTACACTGCCGCAGAATTCCCTTCAGCATCGCGCTGAGCAGCTCCGTGGGTGATTAGGTATAGAAAAATCTCGGTGTGGATCACACCGCTTAAAAACCTTATTTTCCAAATGACTTTCATTAATATCGTGGGCCGTATCGACAGCGATGTTATGTTTCCCTGCGGCCCATGGCATCTGTATTAATCAGAGCTGAGTGAGCATCTCTCCGATGTGCCCGGGAGGCTCCCGGGGGAGTGGTACCCCCAGGGATGCTCGGGGGGACCTTGTTGGGTGCAACCCAATGACAAATTCCCCATGATTCCCACCCCTGGAGGAAAGATAGAGCTCAAACATCTCCATGCTCACTTTTCCTTGCCCCTGGGCTTTCCTTAGGACATGGGAAAGGAAAAATTAAATATTTTTCTCCTCTGGCCATCTGTCAATGTGAGGCTGGTGGGGTTTTTTGCGGGGGGTAAGGGTGCAATTCACTGCAAAGGGAGGTTTGTAGGGCAGGGTAGGGCAGGGTAGGATAAGATTGGGCAAGGCAGGTGGAGAGATGTAACCAGGTGTGAGGGAAAAAAGGGGCATAAATCTTTTTCCAGCCCAACACTGATATTTTTAGGTACATGCCAGGCACGTAGATAATTTCAGCAATTTGTCCCAAATCAGGCTCCAGCACGCTGTTGGCTGCCAGCATGGAGGGGAGTGTTGGGGTTTGCCCAGGGAAACTGTGCAGCTGCCCCCAAAATCGTCACCAGACCCCCCAAAATCTGAATTATTCACCACAGCCCCTGGTCTCCCATGGGTGGGGATTTTGCGGTGTCGGCCACATCACAGGTGTGTGTGTGAGTGTGGATCCTCTGGTGTCTGAGAAGGGTTGAGCTCACATTAAAGCTGCCCTTCTGCTGATCTATTAAATCAGCAGTTTCCCTGAAATGAGTAGGACCTTTCGGCCAAACCTAGAGAAAACTGGGTTTTGCACTGAGGCTGCACGGGAACAACTCTGGAAATGTAGATTTTGCAGGAATCACCGCTCCCACTCACCACAGATCAGCACCTGCTGAAAACCTCTGGCTTTCAGTGAAATTGAAGCAGTCATTTTGCTCAATCTAATTTTTTTTTTTATTGCCTTGAGGTGCAGGACATGTGGTTTGGGGGGATCTGGAGGGAGATGTGTAACCTGCTGTTGATTTTCAGGAGACATTCTTTCAACCACCCACACTAAATATTTTCAGCAGGTTTATCCAGAGAGAGCAACGAGAGTCTCAAGACACCTGTAGGATATTATTTAGGGTTTCAGCCAGCTCCCTGATGAAGCATGAAGAATGAGAGCAGCTTGGCTAAATGCCAGACCAACATTTTGGGAGGGATTTTTAAAAAATTTTTTGTCACATCACGCCAATTTGTCAAAACCTACAGTCAGAAGGCTCTGACCAAAAAAATTTAAGGGGGGTTGGAGCAAAGCTAGGTATGAAAGTTGTCTGGCCCCTCGCCACCTTGTGCATCTGGTCTTTTTTTAAAGCTATTTAACCTTCGGTCACGGTGGGGACATTCCCAGCAGAGCATCTCATCCCAGTGTAGGCACAGCCTGTTGGTTTTATGCTCTTCAATTAATTCACCATCTTTTTGCGGCTCTGATATAAAGAAATCCCCTCCCTGTTTGTGGGAAGTGCTATATAAGGGATGGCCAGACCTGGATTTTATTTGAACTCCCTTTCAGACTTTACTAAGCAAATGAATTTTAGGAGCACAGAGAGAGGAGAGGGAAGCTAACTGGGTAGCATGGATGCCTGCAAGGACACAAGCGCCGGTGCGTACCTGCTCTGAAGAAGACCTTGACATCAGTGAAATAGGGTGATTTATGAACCCTATGAAACTATCACTGCATGTAATAAACCTCATACAACCCCAGCTTGAACTTTATTTTGCTGTATTTTAGGAACTCACTGGCATTCAGAGCAATGTAGAGCATGTAATTCTCTGGGTAAGAATTTGCAGGAGCCGGTCCTTCAAGTTTCCTCCTTTGCTCGGTAGAGATAAGTCAAGTCAGGACTTATTTTTCCAGGTTGAATTGCTCCTAGAAAGTCAGTCTGTGGAGGCTGTGTACCAAGGGTTAAGATCTACTGCAGCCTAAATGGCATCCATCACCCTTATAGCACCTTACACCCAAACCGCTGGGGGATTTCTCAGCGGCTGAGAGCAGACAGCTGCCATGCTTCAGTCCTGATGGAGAGATGCAACAGGTCCAGCGTAAATAGATCAGGCATAAACTAAAAAAACTTGCCAGCAGGTTCTGCATTCATCCCTGTTTTCTTACATACCTGTCTCCTCCCCCAGCTAAAATCTCAGTGTTCCTCTCTGCCATGTCTGGACACAGGTAACATTTTTTTTCCCCCCCCTTTCTTTCCTCAAGATAGCATGTGATGGAGCCTGTGCTTACATTTGTAGCTATGGAAACCATTGATTGTTGCTAATGAAGCCTCCCCATCCTCCTGGACCGCTTTGCCTGCATGTGAGGGGTATGTGTCGGATGCGGTGGGATATTTTCCGGCAGGATCTCACCATTCCCGTGTGGGGGCTGGGTTTTGCAGTGAGGGCTCTTGTGCAGACACAGCTCTTCCCAGCCATCCACAGCCCCCAGCTCTGGATACCCAGGGCTCTCCAGCATCCTCCCAGTTACCAAGGTCTTTGCTGAGATGACAGAAATCAGGATGATTTCCACCAAAGTCTTCCTGCTTTTGGCAGCAGCTTGCTTTCTGCGAGGATTGGGGCAAATTCTGACTGATTTGGGGACTCTCTCAGCCTGCCAAGTTGATGCACTTCAACAAATAGCCACTTAAAGATCAATTAATCCCTAGGAACAGCCCACTATGCCTTGATGGTGATGATGGGCATCGCCATCTCAGCTCCCCCAGATGAGATTTCTACCTATCTGGTCTTACACAAAAGCTCCTTCCAAGCCTTAGCTCCTTCCCCCCATCTCTCCCCAGTCTAACCTCCACCAGCCACTCCAGTCTGCAGCTGCTTGTTTGATTTTTAATTATTCTTCATTATATTTAAGGCAATTTTGAAAAAAAAAAAAAAAAAAAGAAAAGAGAAAAAAAAAGAAAAAAGTTTATGGCAATTTACTCTACTTTGTAATTAGAGCCGGTGATTAGAAAATCTTTTGCTTCATGATGGAGTTTTCCTTTAAAGAGAAAAAAAAAAAAATCAGAAAAGGGGAATAGAAAAAGGCCGCCAAAAGAGCTCAAAGACTAGAATTAAACAGATTATATCTCATTACTTCCAAATGGAAAGGAAAGTTACAGCTTATTAGAGCCGTTGCATCTGCAGCTGGGCAAGAAGGGAAGCAAATTCCCTCCACGGTAGCAGGCTCGGGCATGACAGTGGGTTGCAATTGGCTTTGGGGGAACTGATATTTTTCCAAGTCTTCTGCTCTTGGTAGGAAATAGATGACTTTTTTATCGGTTTATTTTTCTTTTGTTCTGCCGGGCTGACTTTGCAGATAAATACCACCTTGGTTTCAGCCCATTTAAAGGCCAAAGCTAATTAAATAACGCATCCTACAGCCTGTGCATCTCCCCTCCCTGGTGTAATTTCTAGATGCTATTCATGCACAGTGCTCAGGGAGGGGGATCCTGATAAGGGAAAGGAAGAAAGGCTGAATTTGGGCATCTTAAAAAGAGTCGTTTAACTGCCCTAGGGTGCTTTTTGATCCCAGCTGCAAACCCAGAGAAATTCAGGTAAAAACATTCAGGTAAAGGGTCTGTTCAGGCACACAGCATGCATCGGGGTGGATTACAGGGCTGTTTGGCATCCCACTCTCCCTGTCATCCCTCCCCTGCAATCAGGAGTCCATCTCGACCGTATCAGCAGCTCATCCTACTGCCAGGGGAGGGCTCCAGCATTGCTCTGCTGTTTATTTGTCCCTGTGACAAGTTGTGAAAGTGTGAAAAACCGGGTTGAGCAGAAAAGGGAGGGTTTTGGTTGCACCCTCTGTGGCTGCTCGAGCATCAGATTAGCACACAAAGCCTTGAGGGGCTTTCATTTCCCAACTGTGCATCTCAGGGAAGACTTCTCATTATATGGGAAGACTCTCAGGAGATTTATCGTGATGGAAAAGGGGTTTTGGCTGAGGGAAGAGCTATCTCCTTGAAGGGGGACCCGTGCAGCAGAGACCCAACACAATCATTACACACATGGACTGAGCATCATGGCATCCCCGGCTGTGAAATCACACATTGTGAACACAGGGCCTTCTTTATCTCCAGGTTTTGGGGAGTCTTCATCAGGAAATTTTCTTGGGGGGGGGGGAAATCTGAGCTCTTTTATTTGCCTTTGTGCATCCCAAAAGCACTGGGAGGGGAACTGGGCAGGCACATGTGGAGCTCTCTCCTCCCCAACCCAACGCTTGGTATCTCAGCATCCTCTGGGTCTTGCCAGTCCTTGGAGAGCGGATGATGCTGAATTCTTGGTGCGATGCACAAACTCCTACCCAGCCAGCTGCTGACCTTAACAGAGCAAGTCAGAGCTGGAGACAAATACAGGCAGACAACGAAAGCCGCTTAATTGGAGCTCAGAATTGCTATTGGCACCGTCGTCTTCTCTTTTTTCCCCCCTCCTAAGGAATTTTTTCATTAGTGAATAACAAAAATTATTTAGGTGCTTGACATCTCCGGAGTGGTAGTGGATTTGCAGCGTGCATTAGCTGGAAAGTTTATCCCAGCCCTTAATAAGCTTGAAGAGGAATGGATGCATTTTGACTAAACCAGGGGAGCTGATTGCTACCTAAATAACTAATTCATCTTCATAGCAGACACCCGTCAACAGCTAGTAAAAAGGAGTTACACCCAAGGTCATGCCAATTAGCTGTAGAGGAGAGCTGCGTGTAGGGTACTTGGAGATGCAAACAGCTCGGGATGCACACAGATGCTTGGAGCTGGAGTACCTGGCTTGGGAGGGATTTCGGCTTTTCCACATAGGTGGATGCGGCTGAGCTCCTGTTAGGGATGCTCAAGGTCAGCCCGCGACTCTGTTACAACCGACTTCAGCTATTTTTAGTGTTGGGGAAGAGAGGGTGGAAGCCTGGAAATGTTTTTGAGAAGTGGAGGAGAGAGTTACTTGGGGCTGCCTTGGAAACACTTGAACGACATGAGATGCAAAAGCTCCGCTTTTAAAGGTGTGACAGATGGGAGAGGAAATGAAACTGCGTGAGGATCTAAATGGGTCATGGCAAGAAAGCTTTTCAATAGTTTTTAGTGTCATAAGGGATCCATAGAGCCTCCTGCCCGCCCGTATAACTCAGCCCATTGAACTCCACCGGAGCGAGGGCGAGACTTTGGCTGCTTTCTAATCTCTTCTATAAAGCGGGAAAACAACCCTAGTCAGGATTCAGAGGTCCTAAAACCCCAGCTCTGCCTTTGCAGTCACATTTTCTCCCTCACTGGGGATATTGCAATGAGGTGGGCGAGGAAAACCATGTGTCCAGAGCAGAGCTTTAGGCAGGAGGTCAAAACAAGCCCCAGATCTGTCCCACCATCCTCGTGCACCCCAAACCCGTCCCACTGTCCCCACACACGCTCTCTAGAAGAGAATTTTCCCAGCCATAAGTGTGAGCTGTCACTGTAACAGCCTCCCGTGGCTCGTGCCGCCTTGTGATTGAAGCTTCCATTAACATGCGTTTCCCTTTTATTTTTTCCTATTTTTTTTTCATTTTTTTTGCTTGAAGCTTTGCTTGCCTTAATTTGATTTTTTTTTTTTCTTAAGCGCTGTCGCCACAGCTCTTGTTTAATAAGTAGTTAATCAATTCTGCGGAGTTGAGGCAGCCCCACTGCTCCCAGCCACGCTAAAATGGGATGCTTTGATTAATTTCCACCCCCCCCCCCCCCCCCCCGGTTTGTTTGCCAGCAATTCACTCCGATAACTCCCCCCTGGTGACTTGGGGGTACACAAATGCGTATTTCCGAGGCGCTGATGTTTTGCCCTGTGGCTGGTGATCGGCTCTGGAGATGATACATTTCCCGGGTGAGGCTGGGGGTGATTTGGGATGGAAGCATGCTCAGCGAAGCACAGAGGGCTGGCTGTAACTTCTCTTGCTTGCAAGAGTTGTCTAGGAACAACAACAACAAAAAAAACCTCTAAGAAAATAAAACCCTATTCCTGCTTTTTAAGGGGATTTTATGGCTAAGCTCTTGGGTTGTCCAAAATGGGGACAAGTGGTCTCCGATTTTTGCCTTCTCTTTGTTCTGTGCATGTTTTCCCTTTGCTTTCTTGCTGGTGTCACTCTACTATTCATAGGACTCTGCTCATCACTTTCTGCTCTTGCAAAGCCCCTTTGTGCAGGTGGGAATATTATTCTGGAATAGCAACGGCCAGAGACAACAGTTAAAGGATGGTATGTGCTCAAAAAGAAAGCAAATCTGGGCTTGCTGCTAGAGCCCATATGGGAAAATCATGACTGTGATCCAGTAGATCCCGTCGTGCAGTGGCCTTGCAGCATGAACAAGCTTCAGATTTGGAAAAGGGACTAAACCTGTCCTGTTTTCACATAGGAAAAGGTGAAATTGGTCAATTGAGCGAGTTACAATCTATTATTCAGGATAACTTGGAAAGCTTTGCAATTTTTTTGAGGGGGGAATTAGGTTCTGTATAGCACTGGGGTAGTTAATTTTCTACAACCCCCCTGAAAGCCTATCTTCTAAGGATAATAAAACTTGATCAGTTCACCTGGGTTTCCATTTTAATTCGCTCTGAAAGGGTACTTAAGCCTCCCTCCTTGTTTGTGAAGACACCTACTCTACATGCTCGTAGCACACCAGATAATAGTCCTAAGAGTTATAACTTGCTGATAAAAATAATGCATAGATAACGGAATAATTATCAAGTGCTTCCTCCGTGAATGTAAATCAGGGTTTTCCCTGTGTGCTGGTTTTCCCCCACGTACAGATTTTTACAGCCAAGCTTTTGACCAAGCTGAGACGTTGCGTGGAAAGGGAGCAAAGTAATTAACGGGCTTTGATAAGGCTGAATCTCCAGCAGAACCATTTTGCAAGAATAAGGACGTGGAGGTAGCCCTGTGGCACATGAGGGCTCTCCTCTGTCAACATGACTTTGCTGGGGAGACAGAAGCTGGCTTTTTTGGCACAAAAACATGGAGAAATGATCCATGAGAGTCTACTTAGTTTACTGCTGTGCTAAGAGCAAATCTCAATGACCCAGGACCAAAGCAACCATTGGTTGGGCTCCATCATCCAGCCCTATCTTCTCAATTAAACCATGTTTCCTCCCTTCTCTGCTCAAAAAATAAAAGCTCAGGGTCTGAGGAAGGATCCAAAACCTTCATGGTTGGCTTGAAGGTCAGCTAAGGCTGTAGACATATCTCTTGCTTCCATCTTAAACACCCACCTTCTTCCATCTGGAGCCATTACAGAAAAAAACGCAGGGTTGTTTTCAGAGTGTAGGGACACGCAAGGGTATTCCTAAAGGTCTGTTATTTGCTGTTTTCTTTTCTGGGTGATTTCTAGCTATTTGAGACCCCCTGGGAATGCATCTCTGTGTTTTAAAGGGTAATGCTCTTTATATTAAGAGTGGTATTTAGGGGTTATGAGTATACTATACAGAAGAGTGTTGTTACAGTCATTTTTAATAAAGCCTTTATTCTAATAGAAATAGCACTTATAAAACTTAAATGAATCCATAGAGCTGGTGGGAAAAGGGACAGGTTCTTTGCCAATTATTTTTCTTCAAAAATACTTCAAAGATAAAAAAAAAAAAAAAGAAGAATCAACCCACTCCATTCATTTATTTATGAATTAATAAAAGCAAGAGAGAAATAAGCAGTTAACATGCATAGATTTTGAAATCCGGGGGGATTTGGGGGATAATGTAGTCTGACCTTCTGCCTACCAGCAGCGGATTTCAGGGAGGAACACCTCCACCACCGCTGCAGCCCAACCGCTCTCCAAAGGGCTTGTCTACACACACAGGCCTAAAAACCCACATATGGACAATTCTCAGTCCAAAAAAGCTCCTTTTTGGCTTCCCCCCGCCTTTATTTCTTTTTTTTTTTTTTTCATTCTACCTAAACTAGAACTCAGGAGAATGACAATTTTTTTTCCTACAGAAACTCTTCTGCAATTTGCTCTAGAAAAGCTCTTGTGCTTTGAATTCTTTAATATTTATTAATCCTCCATGTTCAGAGAATAAAAAGATCCCTGCATGCTGATTTGCAAAGCAGCAGATGAAGGTTTCCCCATGTGCCTGGAGCATCTCTTGCAGCGGGCACATCCCTTTCTCGGTGGGAGTCTCAGAGGAAATTGGTACTATCCATATTGTGAGCAGGACACAAGGGGTTTGACCTGCATTAAGTTCTCTTTCCCATGTTTGCTCCTTACAGCTAGACTTTGCAGTTCAGAGGTAATTCATAATCCTCTTTTCAAATTATTTAACAGTGCTGGGAGTCACCCTGAAACACAAGAAAATACTGCAAATAGGCAGCATGTTTGCACTTAGTTTATCTCACAAAATAAATCAGATCTAGACTTTGCTGAGCCCAATCAGTCTGTGGGACTCACTACTGCTGGGTGGAAGAAAAAATTAGCAAGATTTTTTTTCTCCAAATTAGGATCTCCAGTTTCTCCAAATTAGGATCAGAAAACCTCAAATGAGGTTCTTAAAATGCGGCCAGCTTGGCAACCACAGCTGCAAACCCTTTCTATGGTCACTGAGAGCCAGAGTTAATTTAGAAGAAACTCCACTGCAATGGTAGTGCAACAGAGCCCAACGTGCCTCAAAGGTGAGCTCAGTACCTTGGGTCACTTGTTTGCTTTTAATTTCAAGGTAGAGGGAGAATTTTTAATGAAAGGGGAGGATGAGAGGCAGCATTATTACCTGGACCTGAATCTTTTGGATCTCCAACAGGAGATTTTGCTGAGATTCAACCCACTTGTTAATAAGGTTCCCCCTTCTTAATGGTTTTATTCTTTTCCATGCTGCTAGAGATAACTGAGTCCCACCAAAACCCTCTTTGTTCTTCAAGCAGGGCTCATTTCCTACTACCTTTTTAGACAAGGAGGGCACGGAAAAATAATAAACACTGTGCACTGTGTTCAGGTTACGAACTGTGATTATCCTTTTGTGGTGCCAGAGTTGGTATTTTCACACCACCAGTGGTTTATTTTAAGTGCATCTCTTTTGAGGAGAGAAATGGGTGTTTACACTTGAAGTAGACGGAGAAAAGCAGTCAGGGCTGGTTCATCTTCCTGGAAAAGTGAGAGGCTGTGGCTGTGTGTGGGGACATCCAATTTAAAGTCATTGAGTCTTTACCATGGGAGCATCACTCTTAAAGCCTAGATTGAAGGAGAACTTCACCATCACCCCAGGGTTAGCCAAATAATGGCAAAAGCAATTCAAGCTGGCTTCATAATATCTACCTGATCTAGTTTGTCAAAGTTGGGCTTGTAAAGACCCACTCTGGCTTCAGCACCCGCTTGTGGCTGCAAAACTGCATTAAAAAAAAGCCAGTAAGAATGATATTTCTAGATGTATAACTTGATTTCTCAAAGCGACTTTGGAAAGATGGATGGAGATCATAGGTTTTTCTTATTATCATCCAGATTTGTGTTTGGACACCAAACAGGACAACAGGAATGGGTGATGAGGGGCAGATGCAGCTTGCCCAGGGCTCATGGTTGGTCACGTGCATATGTCACCTATGGATCTCACCTCCTTAAAGACCTCTTTCCGCTTCTTCATCCATTATATCTTTCGGGAGCAAAGAGCAAAACTACTTGAACTGCATCACCTCTCTGCATCATCTCATTCTCTTCTGCTTGCCATTAAAGTGTCAATATTTTGCACCCTGTTTGATGACACTCCCAAGGTCCCCATGCCACCCGGGCTGGATCAACACCTGCCAATTCTGCACCGCCAGGGAGGGGAAGAGGGTGTCAACCTGGCTGAGATGCACAAAGACGCTGCAATGATAATAAATTGGCTTGTCAAAGAGGAGGGCAGATTTGCTATTAATGGAAATAATAGTAGATTACATGGGCTTTTGTCACACAATATAATCAAAGACAGGATCAAAGGGAGGGAATATAGCAAATGGTTAGCAGGCAAGACATGCTAATGAGATAAAAACGCTAGCCTTGCCACCTCTCTGAGCTTCAATCGAAGGATAATTGATACTAAATAATGTAATTTTGAGCTGTGGTGAAATGCACTTAAAACCAGCAGACAAGGCTGTGAAAATGTTTTCGTTTTTCTGTTACTCTGCTGTCATTTCCATCATTTTTTTTTTTTTTTCTCCGTGTGGCAGCTGATTGTGTGTGTGTAAGCTGTTGGGGGAAGAGAGAATAAGTGAAAAAAACTCTACTTTGCCAAAATACTGGTGCATTTACACAGCTTTAACTTTGTGAGGTAAAGCCCCTGGGTCTGCCTCTGTAGTAGGTCACCTCAATTCATCTGTGTTTGGGTTTGTGCGGTGAGGACAGCCCGGCAGTGACACCGGCACTGCTCGTAGCAAAGTCCCCGGGGATGGCACCGCTGTGTGGTGGTGGCTGTGCCACCTCCGCCGGCACCACGATGCTCTTAGGTAGAAGCTTTAGCTGGCTCAAATAAAGGCTGCCGTTTCAACCTGCCACTTTAAATGCAATTTAAAACTAACCGTGATTTAAATGTAAACCGATGCAGTTTAAATGATTTTCTAGCAGTAATGCAGTGAAGTGCAAAGGTTTGGCATGGTGTGGTGTCAAAGGGATGTTATTTTATTCCCTAAAGCCATGCTGGCTGAAGCTCCACTGCACTTCAGTCAGCTTTATCTAGCCCAAGGAATTCATGGTAGTCTAAAATACTTTTTCCCCTGGAAAACTTCTGTATTGCCTGCTTTCTGGAAAAATAAAAATGCCAGACTAGACGTATCTTAAATATTTCTTAGTGCTTTCACATGGCCCTTCCTCTGTATTTTAGGACAAACCTAACCCCTGGCACTGCCTGATTTGAGACTTGCCATCCACATTGACATCAGCAGCTCGGGAGAGACACAGATCTCCCTTCCTCCCTTGTAGGACTCATCTTTTTTGTTTCCCAACCTACTGTGGTACATGAAAGATGCATCCATTATAGTTGCAAGTACCAGCTCAAAGAGCCCTTCAATCACCACCCAACGAAGCCAGCTGTCAGCCCGAGCTCACTGGAGAGTGTCTGGAGAGGGTTAGCAGATGGGGAGGATGTTGTAAAGTAATTCCCCAAGATTTGAAGGCAGCGAGCAGTGGAGGAAGCTGGATACTGCCCGCGGGCAGCACAAGAAGAAGCCCTGCTTGGGGCAGAGCTGGTCCAAGGAGCTGTTTATATCCAGCCCAGAAGATCCCACGTGTGGAAAAGCTTGCTCAGGAGTAGCAGGTTTAAAGCAATGACAACGTGCACCAAGGTATGAGCATCCCAACAGGGAGAAGCTGTAAATTAAAAAATAGAGAGCTGTCATCCTCTGAGGAATATCTTATTGGAACTGGAGGGGGAAATCTTCATCCCCCGCTCTGGTTACTGACAACCATCAGTCCCAATCAAGCTTTGCTGGGGTAGACTGCTTGAGTACCTCCCTATTTTCAACATGTTAAAATTGCAGCAAGGGTTTGGGAGTATGAAGATACACAAGTGCTTTGCTAAGTGCAGGTGGAGGAGAGATTTTCTGGGGTCCAGTAATGGCTGCGAAGGACATCCGTGGTGCATCTGCTCTGTGCAAGAGCATCCCTTGCTGCCAAGGTAGGAAGAGCTCTGTGACAAGCGCAATGAATGACAAGCTAAAAATAAAAATTACTTTGGTGGTTGCAGATCTGATTTTTTTCTACTTAGAAGTTCCTTGTGGCAAAATTAATCAAATCAGGATGTTCCCCAGAAACTTTTTGTTTTGTTTATTTATTGCAATGAGTTCGGCTGAGCAGCTTCCCTGCAGGAAAAAGACTGTTCTGTGTCATGGAAAATAAATAATGAAAAATAAAGGATCTTCTCTCCTGCATTCCCAACCACTCTTTGCTGACTGATGCCAAAGGCAATTACCAAGGCTAAATTAAGACTAATTTTGCCAGATCTCTTCTGAAGAATCTCGGAAGCACTTTTTCATGTAAGGATGCCCTGTGGGGTTAGACAACACAGGAGAACATATGAGGTCCAAGTTCATGTAATGTATGCCCTCGGTACCAGCTCAGTGCTACATCAATGTGAGGAGATGATGGAGGGATAATAAATGGGTCCTGCTCAGTTCGACTCTCAGAAACACCAGCAAACTCTGAATTTCAGCACACTCTCGAATGCAGCCACTAACTCACCTCCCCCTTTTCTTTTGAAGCTTGCTGACTCCTACGTGCTGAATCCCTCTCCCAGGACGCATTAAAATCCACCACACTTTTTTCCTCTGCCCTGGCTCCTTGGTGGACATTACCACATCCTCTCCTCCCTCTCCCCTGGTGCTACGTAAACTAATTGTTGCCTTTCGTGCCCCGTTTTCCCTGCGGTCAACGGCTGAGGCTGGAGCTTGTGTCCCATGCAGCCGGACCAACTTTCAGCTCACCCACTTGGATGCTGCTAATGGCCGAGATTGGCACAGGCTGCAAAGCCAACCGCTGCTAGTGTCAGCACACACATAAGCTCACGTGTCTCTGCCTACATCTATTACGGACATGGAACCTAAGCAGCTTGTCTTCTGCAGCTCCTCAAGATGTCCTGTTGAGTGTTGGGCTGGAGGTCAATGAGCAGACATGCTGAAATACTAAACTGGAATTTAATGAAGCCAGCACCTTCTTAAAATTGGGTTCAAGCTGTCACATGAGCGATTTTCACATTGGGGCCATATTTCAATGGTTCATGCACCTCCTAAGCCCACCTGGATGTAAAGGAAACTGAAAAGTGGGGTTTGAGATGGGATCAAGCTCCTGTGCTTGACCTCAGCACTGCCAGCATTAAGGCAAGTCAGCGTTAGAAATGCCTCTTTTCTGGAGAACACAACTGTATTTGCAGGATTACTTTTTCTAGATGCCTTCATCTCCTTTAATCAGAAAAAAAAAGGAAGGCAAAACGTATACATGCAGATCCAGTGAGGTTCTTGTGCTCTGCTTTGACAATTGCTACCAATATGAAGTGTCCGCACACGTATGCTTAGAGAGGATGTGAACGTCAGCATCTTTTCAAATGAGATCCTTTGGTCAAGGTTTTGCATACACTGAAGTGTCTATATTTCCCAGAACAGAAGGATTAGTTTCCTGGGCATCTGATTATATGGTTGTGGTTGTTATGGGGATGATGAAGGTAAGAGATTTATGACAATATAAGAAAGGATCCAAGCAGTTTATTCCATTTATAGCCTTCTGCATGTGTATAGCATGTGCATTCGAGACACGTCGCACAAAATGGAAGTGTGAACTACCAACAGCCATGTTGTGAGTAGAGTTTCTCAGCCGTTCTTCGTGAAAGGACCCGATAAGGTACAACAGTGCTTTACCACTCTTACCAAGGGTAAGAGGGTGACAGAGTCTGGGGTTCATTTTCTGGAGAAAAAAATGGTTCGACCCAGGCAAGAACAAAAAGATAATGTCTCTTCCTGAATCCCCAGTTAATTTGGGGTGGAAGGGGTGAGTCTTTTTAAAATTCTTCCTCTGCTCCTTCTCCCATCCCATTTTCATCTATTCTGAAGTGAAATAATAGCACTGCAAACCAAAAAGCCAGAAGCTACATTTTAATGGTGTTAAAAATAAACCATTTTGAAGCAGTTGATGTCTTCCTCACGTTGTTTTTGTCTATAAGGCTTCAGTGGTGGCTTGCATTCAGAATGAGTTGGGTTTTGGGTCTACCCACGGGGGCATTTCCTAGTAAATCTACTGTCTGGATGAAAAAAAAATGTCTGGGTCTCACTCTCAATGTTTTTTATTTGCTTTTATGAGTTCAGCTAAGAGCTGGAGGACAACAGTGGCTGCACTGGCTCTGCTCAAGCTGGGAGAGAAACCAAGGTGAGAATTTTATATAACTTACCCATGGTCTTACAGCAGATACGCTGCCAGACGATGGCTGGGCAAGGTATATTTAGAAATGCGTTAAATAAAGCATTCAGCCACCTGGGATGGGAGCAGCGGCTCCAAGTGCTGCTTGAAATCGCACACGTGGGCTCGCAGGGGCCACCGTCCCCCACAGCTCCCTTCACGGAGATGAATGGAAAATGGATGGAGATACTCGGGGTGTCCTTGCTCCTTGTTTGCTCTCCAGACATCTTCCAGGCGTCTCATCTGACACGATGCTCAGATGGAGTAACTCACGACAGCCTGAACCTCCTCCGGTTTTGACATTGAGGAACTTTCTTTGCAGAATAAAGCCTCCTGTAGGAAATGTTTTCAAGTCGTGGGAGTCGAAAAAGAGATTAAACATAAAAGAAAGATAAACTCCTGTGTCTTAGAAATGCGATAACTGCGCTCGGCCCATGTCTAATGAAGTGACTGGTGTAAAGCCTCCCCAGAGAGGTGGTGAATATTGCTGCTCTTCCAACCCAGCCCTGGAGCCAGCAGCTTTGAACATCAGCTTTATTCCTTGGAAATACGGAATCGAGAGGGTGATGCTGTGAAGTGGGGATGGTTGGGAAAGATCCCGGAGTCAGGGATGATTGAACACTGCTAAAAAATTCCCCTTTCTTTCCCTCCTCATCTCTGTTTAAGGCTTCTTGGTTGGAGTGAGATGGTCTGTAGGCTACAGTTTGTATGTCATTCTCCAGGGCCTTTTTTACTGGCTTGTTTGCTCTTTTTTAGCATACATTTTGAAGGCTTCTGGATGAGCCTGTGTTTTATTGATCAGGCTGCTCTCAGCTCCTTTTTTCCAGCCCTTCATTAAAGCTGGGATCACACTTTCTGAAGGTCTCTGTCAAGGCTTCTTGCTTGTGGAAACTGTATGATTATGGCTAAGGCTGTTGGACTTGAGACCACACTTGATATTTCCCTTTTTGTTTAGTGTGGAGATGCTCTATTTACCACAGATTTTCTTTTCACACTTGTTTTCCTCTGGCCCTCAGAGTGGGGAGGAAAATGAGGGCTCTTAAATTTTCTTTGTTGGCTTAATTCATTAGTGTATTTTGGGTTTCTTTTCATTTCTTTAAAAACAAATTTATAAGAGATGGGATCTTCTCCTTTGGGAGAAGATGGGTTTTTCCTTTAAAGTGAAAAAGGTCATCTTAATTAACCATCCTTGTTATGACAAGCAGTGTTAAGGACCAAGTGAGGAATTTGTTCTGTTCCTGCCTGCGTGTGGGAGTTTGTATGATAAGGATACTCCGATGCACATAATGCAATCATTGTAATGTCTTCAGACTGTTACATAAACTGAATAACATGTCAGTCTCTTCCTTTGTTCTCTGTTAAATGAAATGAACTGAAGTTTGAAAGGGGAAACTGGAAATGAACTCTTTAAATACTGGACTCCAACAAGAGACATTTGGAAAAAGGTCCATTGAAATTTTCCCTGCCCTCTAAAAGAAAGTGCTGAGAGTTACCTAAAACAAATATTCATCAGCTGGAAAAAGCCAGAACTTCCTTTATGTTTTTAAAACCTTTTTGGGGAAGGTGTCTCATTTGCAAAACACCTTCACTCATTTAGAAAAGAATGAATCAGGATAATAAATAGTACCCCCTTGCCATTCATTGAACTGGGAACACGTGAATTTTATTTTTTTTTCTCTCCTTCCAACTGTTATAAAATAGACCAAAAGAGGGCTATTTTAGATCAATAATCTTTTTTTTCCCCCGTCCCTTGATATTCCAGGTCAGCTGGCAAATGGAGAATTATTCTTTGCACAGTTCTAAAAAGCTCCTGTTATCACCCATCTGAGACAGCCACTTGCCCCAGATAAGGGAACCGCTGTCTGAGCGAATGGGTAATAAAGTGAATTGCGTTTGGAACGAGCAGCCATCAGGTTTGCCCTTGACGGTACCTTCTTCCTCGCTGCATCCCGGTCCTGCGTTTGGATGCTTTGGCACAGGCATGAGCAGCCCTCGGTCCCTCCCGATTCCCTTTATTCACGTTTTTTCTGCTCGCTTTCAGCCCGAGCCGTTCATGCCGTGCTGCTCCGTGTCAGAAATTCATTAACTAACTTTGCATTTTGATGGTAGACTTGGAAATGCCATCTGCTACCCAACGGCTGTGCTTTCTCATCTGCCCAAATCCTGCCGAACCCCACCAATGTCACTGAGATTGGTTGAGCCGCTACTCGCTTTCCTGTTATTAGCAAATTAAGATACACTTCCTGCTGTTGATTTCCTCATCTAAACACTGTGCTGGGAACAGAAATAACCCTATTACTGGGCCAGGATATAATTTAGCCATAACACTAATCTTTGCTGGTCTGAGACAGGGTGTTATTCTGCATCTGTTGTTATTCTCCATAGCCCTTATTCCTAAAGCTGGGGAAATACATTCCCTTATCAAACAGCTTCATTTAAGTCTAATTAGATAGAGGCCCACAGGTGACTCGGTCTAATATCCTCCCCTCCATCGGCACTACCTTAAGTACCCCAGGATGTGTGCTTGAGGAAGCCTTACTGCAGGAAAAAAGCTCAGCTCCAGCAGAGAAAAAGTCAGTTTATTTGTGCATCCTTCTGTGCTAAACGCGGGCCAGGCAGTGATTTCCACGCTGATGGGGAGCATTGGATACCATGAGGAATAGCACTGGAGTCATGATGGGCTTCCCATTGAGCGAGATACGGCTCGGGGTAATGGTATCAGCATCTGCCTCCTCGTAAAGATCCAAGGTCTTGATCGGTGCCAAGACGTGGGGGGAAAAGCAAGAAATTCAGAGCAGGATTTTTGATGCTTTGGGGAGGGATCTGAAGGGCTCTCGTTGCTTTCTCAAGGTGCAAGAGGTTGGTAAGGTGCGAGGGAGGATTTTGCTAAAGAGTGGGATTTGCTTTGCCATGCTTCAGGGTCAGCCAGTGGCTGGAAGCTCTTTCTTACAGAGATAAGTTGGTGCTTCTCCTCCAAAGAAAGGTCAGCCCTTGGCCATTGCAACTTATGGCTGTCTATTTTTTGGATGCCTTGAGGATGGCGTTCATCTAGGTAACAGAAGGGCAACATGACTTTTAGACAGGGAAAGCAATGCCCCCAGTACGGTACTGCTCCTCTTTGGCTCTGGAAATAAGTTAAGTGAGTATGTTAGGCTTAGGCAACCCGCTCTTGGACATCTAACGTTAGTGGAGATGCTGGTGGGAGGAAGGACTCAATGAAATTGGGTGCTAACTAACCCCCAGTCTCTCTTCCCCACTTTTCATGAGCTAGATCACCTTTACCCGCTCGATTCCTGTCCGTCATTCCAGTGCTCTCCTGCACCAGGGTATTACTGCAGGCGGGTTGCAGAGGGTTTGGGAAGGTAAGAGGAGCTGGTAATTACCTCATTTGTATTCTTTTGCTCCCTAAAATGGATTGAATAATGACTTCACGTGAGTGCAGCACAATTAGCGGAAGCAAAGCTCACAGGTGCCAGCTGGGAATGTCACCCACATTGGTGACTGTAGAAAAAGAGGAGGGTTTATCTCCCTTAAATCCCATCTGAAATAACCAGGATTTCAGTCATCTGGCTCCTTGAAAGGTCTGATTTCATCTCGTGGAATCTCACCTATCCCTGAGCAGACCCCAGCATGTCATGGGGACCAGAGGGATGTGGTGCTTGGTCCCCACCCAGTTCCCGCAGTTCTTGGCAGCAAGGACCGTTGTCCCATCAATATAATTAGAGAAGGCAGAGAAAGGAAGGGTTTGTTATGAGAAAAGACCAAGAATGGGAGTCAGGTTTCTCAAAAACATGTGACTCCTGTTTTCAATCCCTTGTCACAAAGCCAGAACTTGTAGGTTCAGCACAGACACGTTCACAGCTTTCATTTGAGTATCTCATTTTCTAGTATTGACCCAGAAGGGTTTTGGGAACTTGGTGAAATCAGTGCTTTTCTCTGAATTGCTTCAGCCTCAAAGAAGCTGTGATTTCCAGCCTTCCCCAGCACATGTAGGAAACCTGAATATTGCTCCTGGAAGGGTTTGAGGTTCTTGAATCCGTCTGGATTATTTAGCAGAAGGGAAAGGGCTGCCCTGAGTGCAGGCAAAGGGACCAGGCACAGATCACAGAGGCCACCCCAGGCAGAGGCAGGATTTCTCCTTGGAGACACAGCTGAGGTCAAAGCAAACTTTACCCCCTCCAGAACTCAATTAGCAAGAACCCAGAGTAAAATGAAAGGCATGAGAAAAAAAACCATGACCCTGCTCGCAGCATCGTGGCATGGGTTATCAGCAGTGTAACTTGGCGCAAGGCCATTTCGGTGGGTGCAAGCGTGCCAGCATGCATCAGACAGAAGCCGGTCTGCTCTGCCTCCAATGACTTCCAGTCAACTTTATTTTTTTTTTTTATTTTTAGCCCAGGCAATGCTCACAAAACCTCCTCAAGGTCTTCAACTGAGCTGTGAATTCGTCGAACACTTACAGCTATTCCCGGTGCTGGAGGCAGCTGCTTTGCCACTCTGGTGCCCTGCAGCAGCAAGGCGAGAGTTCAACTGCAAAGCACCCTCGGCAGGGAGCCAGGGAGTTAAATCCAAATTCACCCATACCCCCTGGCACCCATCTGCCCGGCAAAGCCGGTGATGGGGCGAGCGCGGCCGCGGGAGCCAAATCACTGCTGATTCCCTGCCAGGCTCCTGCGGGATGCTTGATGTTGATTGCTCACATGAGCTTCAAATCCCGGTGCTCTCCAAAGGGAGATGCCTCTCAAGGCTCTTTTAAATCCCAAATATTGCTTCAACCTTGTCCTTCCAAGCAGGCACCTCCGTCAGCGAAAGAGCCGTCTCCCATCATCGCTCTCGCCTGCTTCCTCACCGCTCCCGGCTACTGATCCAGGTCTCCTCCGGCGATAATTCTCTGAGGTCGCAGGATCAAGCGAAGCAATTTAGAATAAATTGTGGTCGTTTTAGACTTTTGCATTAAACTCTGAACTTTGGGAGCTTCGCTGCACTGAAACTGTTGGCGATGCGCACCCAGGGGGATTTGTATTTATTTATAACCAAAGCTCTCCTTACTGTGCAACCTGCAGAGGCTAAGGAGATCAACGGGAAGGAGGGGAGAGTGGGGGAAGCAAGGAATACGTCTTTGGCCTTTCTTTCCTCTTTTAAAACCCAAAGGCAACTCCGAGCTTAATGGCCTCTGCTTGCGCAAGAGGCCAGCAGAAGGCCAGCGTGCAGTCAAAATTCAGCGAAAAGGCCTTTGAAGGGGATTTCTGCTTTGCAGGGTCTGTCTCTGAAACTCTTTTCTGGAGTTTGTTCAATACGGCTATAGCAGGAGGCCAGGTCCCTGCTCAGTGCTGCTGCTGAATCCCTGTTTGCTCTCCTCCAGGTGTAGAGAAGGTGGGAATGCCCTTCACGGACCCCAAAAAGTAGGAGATAGGGGAGAAGATAGGAGTTCAGACAAATCTCCAAACATCATCTGCATTCAGCTTGCTTTTGCTATTGGGGGGTAGAGGGGAGGAGGCTGAAAGTAATTATTTAGAGATATTTAATCTTGGCAACTTCTGAAATACATTTTTTATTCTATAATTAATTCTAAAAAACCCACAGTTTAGTCACCCTTTTTTTCCCAATTTGCTGAAATAACTTGGATCAGTCCTAAGTGAATCCCACTCGAAGCTCTAGAAAACTTTAAATATTAATGGAAGAAGGAGTTTATTTTGCACGCCTCTTGCCCAGCTCACCACTAGAGCCACAGCATCCCCTCACACATGGTACAGGTGTGTCTGGATTTAAGTGATGATGGAATTAGAGTCCATCTCCACGACATGTCCATCTGCTGCCCGTTCGGTGACCTACATGAGGTGAAATGAGATGTGCTGGTCTACATCCAACTCCTGGAGCAGACACGTTGCCCCGTCATAAGCACAAAGGAGCGTTGCCCAGCCTGAGTGATGTAAAAACTCGTCATGACAGGCACGAGAGGCACCTTTTTGGTCCCTATATCATAATTCAATCTCGTTTCAGACTCAGTTTTGCATATGTGAGTCAGAAAATTTTCAGAAAATAAAAATAAAAAATCATACAGGAGATTTATTCCCATTCACCTGAACCCAGATGCTGTTTTATTTTAGGAAAACTCCAAATATTGTGAATTCGGTGATGTTTGTGCATCCATGGCTTACAGCCCTACTAGAATTTGCAGACCTACAGATGTGCTTTTCTTTCCTCATATTCCAAACCCATGCCTCTTAGACCAGATGGAAAGTTTACCCTTCCCAATCTAGTGCTATCTCTGCATGTAAATGAAGAAATTTGAGCTTAAAACCTGTCAAGCCAACACCTTCCCCCAGGATTAAATTGACTTTGAAAGTGCATGCTTCAAAAAATACCCAAACAAACAGAAAAAAAACCCCAAAAGGAAAAGAATTAATAACCACAGTGTTTTCTAATATGCGCACTAAACAACTCCTTAAATCTAAATGAAATCTATATTGCATTCATTTTCTATTTTTGAGCTGAGACTGGGCTAGTTTGGCTCCATATTCATCCAAATTTCATGCTTCTCCTTTGAACCCGGCTTATCGGAAATGTTTGCTTTCTTTTTTTCCTCCCAGTTGCCTTATGGTGGGTTTTCGAAACTCAAATCAAAGCAACAGCCTACATGACAGGAAAGAAAATGACTGTCCTGTGTCCTTGTCCCCCTGCATGTGTTTTTGGGCATGATGCTCTGGGGTGGCCAGGATTTGGGTATCACCCTCAGTGGGGACCCAACCTGCCGAAACCCCACTCTGTTCCATGGACCAGGGGGAGGAATCTTAGTTTTGGGTGTTTTGAAGAATGCTATCGGACAAATGCAACCTGCCAGTCACATCACTGCTGGGGATTTATTCCTGTACCTGTGAAATTTGCATCTGCGGCAACAGGTTTTGGTGAATTTGATGTATTTAATCTCCCTTCCACACCGGGCTTGATCATGCATTCCCTAATGATAAGGTGCCCACACCACTCTTCTTCTAATGGATGTGTATTTTTGCCTCTTTCAGTGTAAAAAAGGAAGATGGTTCCTATTTGAAATGGTTTTCATTACCCTCCTAGGCAATGCAGGGGATCTGCACACATCGACCTTCCTTCACGTCATCTTCAGGTTGTCAGGGAGGGAATTAGGAAGACTTCTCCTGGCCCGTTCGGTTCTTGCTGGGACATCTTTGCCACCAGCCACCGCTTTGCAGCATTGAGAAAACCAGACCAGGGATGTTTTCCCAGTGGATTTTGTTCCCTTCAGTTTGCTGCTATGAAATGCAGCACTTTGCATCAGAGATTCGGAGATGTGGCTCCAAAGGGCACCAAAATTTCATCATTTTCTGCTCCCTAGTGGTATTTATGTTGGTGGGATCCCCATGGCAGCATCACAGGCAGGGGATCTGCCACACTACGTGAAGGACCTTCAAGACCATTACCAGATTTTGTCTGAAATTGTCCAAATTGGTTCCCAAATTAGGTGGGAAGCCAGCAGACAGATGGACATCCTGCACACCACCACAAGCAAGACCGAGGGGGAAAATCTTGCAAGATCCCTGATGGACCAGAGAAGGAAGCCACAGAGGTGACAACTTTTATTTAAATTATCTGTGTCTAGCGGGGCTCCGAGCATTGCCTGCGTCCTGAAGACACAATTAGAAATACAAGCCTGAGCAAAGGAGCAGATGGACAGCAGTTGTTTTGCTGTCTGCCTGCACCTGCCAAATGAGCTTTCCTCCCCGAGCCGCAGCGGTTTCCAAGTGCTCTTGAAAGCAGAAGGAGTTGGCAAGCTGGCTGCTGCCTCCTCGCACTGTAGACACGATGAAGCTGGATTTTGGGAGCAGCCTTGGGGAAGACCATTGGAGCTGCATTTGCTCACTGGTGGGGCTGGATGCTGGGGGGAGAAAGGATTTGAGATGTGGAAGAAGAGGTGCCTTGAAGACCTGAACCTAAAAGCCCTCTCACATAACAGCATTGAGGCATGGAGGCCAATTCCCACTGTGGTATTCAAGCCTCCTTTCATTTGCACCAGGGAGAATTTGGCAGGTCTGAGACTATTTATTCTCCCACGGGCTCAATTTGCTCATCCCCAGAGGCCTTGGCTTCCCCACCTGTAAAAAACCAAGATCCCAAACCATCAAGGGCTATTTCTGCAGACATTTCCATGCAAACCCTGGGCCCGCTGAAGCCGGTTTTGTTATCAGCTTAATAGGGCTAAGACTTCAATTCATCCTTGCAATAAACTAGAGAAATGTTGTTGGTGTTGCATTTTCTAATCAAATAAGATTTTTTTTTCTCATAGAGGAGGCCATTCGCTAGCCCTGAGATAGCCGCCTGGCCTCAGCATGTGGAATTACAGATACTGCCAGCACCTATTAACTGTACAAATCTTTGCATTGATAACTAAGGGAGAGATTTATGTCTTAAAATGAGAAATACTCTCCCCAACAGCAAAATTGAGCCCGTGGATCAATCCAAATCAGAGTCCGCCGAGGAAGTAAATAAGGCAATTGGCATTAATTGGTGTCTCTGGCATTTTAGCAGCCTGCCAGGAACACTTGGCCAGAGGGATGGAGCTTCTCCCTTGCCCCTGGGGGGCTCCTGGCCAAGGTCGAGCCATTTTGGCAAGTTATTGGGGAATATTTGCGGAGTTTCCTCGGTGGCACGTTCTGGCACCTTCAAGGAAATAAATAAAAAATCTACTCGCAGGGCTAAATGTGCTTTAAAAAACAGCCTCTTGCTTTTGCATACCAATTGGCTAATAAGCCACAAACTGGATTTTCTCAGATTAATTTCCATGTACTTCATTTACTTGCTGCTTTTTATCCAGCAGCCTTCTATCCCCAAGCAGGTACTGGCAGCCATGGGCAGGATTTCTCTAAACGCGACTGCTCCTGGGGGCATCATCATGCCATATCCTTCCTAACACCCCAAAAAGTCAACACCTTGTGCATGATCTTTTGGGCTTGTACCCAACATAATACTCAACCTAGATGTCCACCATGTGTTTTTAAAGGAGTAGCTGCTTTGCTGTTTTTATTTGCATAGGTGTACGCCAGACCCCACTTCTTGGGGTGCCCCTGGGTAAGCCGTACAAGCTGGTAGGGAGCTGGGAATGTCTCGTAGTCTGAGCTCTTGTGCCCAAGCCATCAAATCCACCTAAACTATTCCTGACAGCTGCTTGTCTAAACTATTCTTAGATGGAGAGTCGACGGCCTCCCCAGGTAACTGTTTGCTCATCAAAGCTGAGCTGTGCTGGTACTCTCTTCCTAATGTGCCCTGGAGGAAATTATAAGACATCACTAAAACTTCATAGGTGTTTAATCTTCATTATGAAGGAGTCCCAAACCGCTGGATGGGTAACGGTTGGGTCTCAAGATATGGCTTTGCCGGTCCTGGGAGATTTAGGCTGTTCCGCAATGCCCTGTCTCCCCCAGGCATGTGGCTAGGGCAAAATCTCATCTGCTCAGCTTTTGTTAAGAAGGCAATCCATTTTTAGGTCTAACAGTTGCAGAAAAAAAGGCCTGGGAACACCTACCTCATTCTGAAAACCTTACAAAGCAAATAAACCTAATCTTGCAATCCTCTGCCTAGTCTTAGGGTCACCCAGCACTGGGCACTTCCCAGAAAGAAATAAGGAGCCTGACCAAGCATCCCTTTGCCATTCAGAAAGGGAACCCAATTGAATTCGAAAATTCTTGAATTTCCCTCGGTATTTCTGCGTGACCCAGCAGGATGGAAAGAAACCTCTGAGCTCTGGAGCAAATGAGGATTCGCCCTCTCATTCGCCTCTAGCTGGCTGGGTTTGTTCGGTTTTGCAAAACCAAAGCTTATTTGCCACGAAATGAAAAGAAAGTGTCTCTTGGGAGACTGGAAGGGCTCCAGAGAAGAGCTGCTGCCATGAGAAAAGCTTTGTAAGCTGACCCATGTCGGATGAGGTTAAAGGAAGTGAGCAGGGACAGCCCCGAGCAGGAGATTGCTCATTCCTGCTCCAGGCTGTGGCTATAAATAAAGACCAGGATCTAAGAAAAAAAAAAAGGAAGAATGACTTGGTTTATTCTCCTTCGTCAATGAGAGAGGGCAGCTTTAAAGAGGCACAAGAACAATATAGAAAATAACAAGCCTGGTTTCCTAGAAATTAAAGCTGAGCTAAAAGCAGACCTGCCAGCTCAGCCAGATTGGCTGATGGGGGGTACCACGATCTGCTGAAACTTGCTTTTATGCCTGAGCCCTTCATGTCATTTGGGCCTGTGCAAAATAGAGCAAAAAAAAAAATGCTTTCTGCCTAAATTTTCTCTCTTCTGCCCATTTCCAAGGAGAGCTGCTGGGCTTGAGTACGAAATGCGAAGAAAGACGAGGCTGCAAAGAAAGAATGAGTCGGATCAGAAATGTTATGGCCTCTCTGGGTCCTTGCCAGTTTTTTTCCCCGCCGGCAGTATGTTCCTGGCTTGAGCATTGCCAGAGGGCAGAAGGGGTCGGATACAGCCCCGGCCACATCGGGCTCCAGCATCTGTAATGAGCCATCGTTGAAGCTGGGGGCAGAGCAGCCTGCTGCCGTCCCGGCATTAATCAGATGAAATGGGAAGGTATTAACGCAAATGCTTTTTAGTGCCACATTTTGTTAGATCTCACAAGCTGGCTGCTGCCATGGCGCTTTGTACTCCCTCCCGAATCGGCATGAGAAAAGCCTAATGGCTTTCATGGTGAAGACGTGTTATGAGACACCACATGCTCGCTCTGGTGCTTGGGTTTTAAAGGGATTTCTAAGGAAAGGTCTGAGGGTCTCTGTGCAGTCTCAAAGATATGAGTGACTCACGGGACATTCATCCTTCCTATCATGCAAGGCCTGTGCCCCCCTTGGCTCTCAGCTCTGCCCTTCTCCTGCCTTGCATTTCTTGATGGTCCCTATACCTTCCTCCTGCTGCAGCCCCGTGATGCTGCTGTACATTTGACAGCTGCCAAAGACCTTGTCCCGCTGCTGTTGAAGACATAACAGATCTTACCGAAGCCTGGCATGGATTGCTAACACCTTTCAGCAACCTGGAAACCCCTTTGGTGATCACAGCATCTGTCACTGCAGATGCCAGTAGGGATGTTCCCGGCGGGGCGCTGGGGACACGCAGAGGTGGGATGAGCATCAAAGGATGCAGGTGTCCCCGTCTGCCCCCAGGTCCATCCTTGAAGGTCAGAGAGGAGCACACGTGGAGAGGATCTGAGGGTGTCACCTGGCAAATGCTCTGGTCACTGAGGAGGGCACAGCAAACAGACAGCAACAAATCTCATCTCCCATCCTCGTTCCTACTTTATGAATGAGGAAAGCGAAAGGAGCAGCCAAAATTATCCTTTTCTTTATCCAAAGTGGCTGACATTTGAGTGTTTTGCTCCAAAAAAGCCCAGCAACCGCCCTCGAACCCTGCTCTCCTCATTCAGGGAGCTGCTGCTACGTTTTGTGGGATCTTTGAGTGCGTTGCTTGTAAATTCTTGTACCTTTCTGGGAAAAGGTGCATTTTTCTTTTCTCATGACAAGTTGAAGGTTTTTTCTCCTATAATAGAAGCTGAAGGTTTCTCGTGTTTTGTTGCATTAACTGGATTATAGGAAGAGGAGAAAGTATGTTTAAAGTTCCAGGTAGATGTCCAAGAAAAATCAAAAGAGTCCAGTGAATGGAAACTCAAACAGCTCAGCTTGCCTCTTTCCCCTGTAAAGCAATCAGGTTCAGCAAAGGTGAAGTAACTTACTTTGTTCCTCTTTTTAAAAACAATTGTCTCGATCCAAGCAAAGCAGCCACAAGAATCCTTAATTGTCAGGTGCTGCCAGTAATGAACCCAGCCCCGTAGCATGGGTCATTGCCTGTGGGGAGAAAACAAATATTTCGGGGGAGCTTGCACCCTGTCCTCCTTTCCAGCATAAATCTGCCTGATTTGGTTCATTTTTAGGGGCAATGGGTTCATTTAGAGCTGCTGATGAGCCAACACTGGCTTTGCAATCGTTGTCGGTGAGCGCGACCAGTTTGCTAAGAGCCTGGGCATCTCTTGTTACCAGCCAAAAATAGGGATGCAAGTTGGGAATTAAAGAGCTGGAGCTTCAGTAATTGGGTCTTAAGCAGGAGGTGGGATGTGGAAGAGAGGTGTTTAGGCCAGTCTGGAGTCACATCAGTCCTCTGCAGACATCCAGCATGAAACATATGGGTTACGTGCATCGCCCCGGGCCCCGGCTGGCACCTACTTACCACACCGTCTTCTCCTTAAAGAGGAGGCTGTCACACCTGCCTGCTGCCTGGATGTGACATTGCCTGTTTTTTTCCAGCAGGGAATCCTCTCCTAGCTTCTTTCTCACCTCTCCATGTGTGTGGTTTTTTTTTTTTTCCCCATTCTCCCTGGGGTTTTTAGGAGATAAGCAAGCAGATGCGAGAAGGAAATCAGTATGTTGCTTTCTTGATGCATTTCCAAGTGTGGCATTTCAAGGCTCAGGCACTCTGGGGATCTGTCAGAGGGACCTTCACTCTCATCATTAAACAGTCACTTTGCCTATAGCTCTGTCTAAGCCAAGTGTCCCGTAACCTTTGAGGTCAAGTGCTACACAGTGGTTTGCATATGGCTCAAGTTTAAGGCTTTGTGCTAATGTGGGACTATGGGGCCAGAAGATTTCTGTCTTGCTGAATTTCCCACTTTAAAATTAAATAAAACATTCTGGATCTGATAAATGCCACGGCCTCTCCATCACTGGCAGATGGACAGACACCATATTGCTGGCATGCAGGCTGCCAGTTGTGTTAGGGATGCCTCAGCAGGCATTTCTCCTCTTCTTCCAACAGCCCCTCTCTTCCCATATACATTTATAAAGTGAGATGAAAATAGTTTTGTGATGTATTAGACCCCATGAATAATGCACTCACAAAATGCCTCGGTGCAACCAAGCATGTTTCATCCCATCAATATGATAAATGCAGGTACAGTTGTTTTAATTGTTGAGATCATGTTATAGTGAAAACACATCTCTGCTTAGCCTGGGGGAACATTAATGTTGCCCTGATCTTGACAAACCAGTTCATTCACACACCACCGTTCAGCTGCCTTTAGCCGAAGAGCTGGGAGCAGCGAGCGTGGGTTGGGTCCAGCAAAGGGTGAAGGCATCTGCAGCTTAGGTCCTTGCTGTTTCAGCCAAAAGTCTGCAAAGCAGAAACTAAAATTGAGAGCTGGGCACTGCCCTGTGCCCCAACCCATCCATAAGCTTATGAGTGATCCCAAACCTCAGGGTGATGCTCAGAGCTGGTGTAATATGTAACACTTGAGTATAGGGTTTGTCCAGAAATATGGTTTAAAGGATGTCTGTCATATTCTTCATGCCACCTCCAAGATCACACGTACGGTTTGGCTCTCCCCATTCCTGCTGGAGCAACACAGCGGGGCTCACCTGCATCTCTGACCCCATCCTGGCTGATATGGTGGGCATCAGCCCTTCAGTTTGGACCCGCAAAATCCCTGCAGGGCAAAGGGCCACGCTGGGTGTACGGCAGGAGCCGTGACAGCTCTGCTTCCCATGCCGCTTTATTTTGGCTTTTCGGCGGCCAAAACGGGGCGCAGGCCAGAGGCAGGAGTAAAATATCTCTGTAATAAACTGAAACATTTGGCTCTTTGAGCTGATGCCAGCTTTTATAACAATTTCCATCTTAAGCCGGCTCAATACATATTTAATGAAATCTTCTATAAAACCTTTAACAGCCCTCAATTCATTTCAAGTGGTAAATGAGTCAGCAGTTTGAAATGATGAGCAGGATTCAGACTCCGCTGTCGTTACTTAAGGAGAAGAAGTGATTCTTTTTTAATGCTTTTTCCTCTAAATAACATTTCTTTTTCTTTTTTTTTTTCCTTTTTTTCTTGTTGCTGGCTTGATGCTCCTCAATAGATGTGAGGGCAGGCACAGAGCCACAGATCCCCCAACACTGGTACCATCCTTCTGGTCCTTGCAGACAGACCTTGCCAGCCCGGACTGATGTATCTGACTGTCCCTTATCCAATCTCTTGGTCGGGTCAGCTCCCAATAGGATTTGCTGCTCCCTGCCTCAGTTTCCCCATTTGCTTAGCACTACCGACCTCCCGCAAGGCATTTTTGAGAGTTCTGGAGGGAGATCCCAGCTCTCAGTGCAGCCTGAATACCTATAGTATGAGATGTGAAATCATTTGGGAGGGGAACATCTCATCCACCAAGCGTAGCCCACTTGAGGAGCAATCACCTGCCCCGTTATTCCCATTTTCCCTTGGTATCAGACAGCAAAATCCCCTAAAGAGTTCAAATCGCAAAGAAAAGCAGATACCAGCTGTGTAATCACCGCTATATGGTACCTGCTCATTTGAATAATGAAATGGCATCTTTGTTAAAGGCAAGGAGACTTCCAAGTTGTCTTGTTCTGCAGCTCACCTATAAAAGCCAAGCAAGCTTTGCAAAACATTTCAATTCTCTTGATCACTGTAATTACTGGACGGGATCCAGCGCTGCTCTCTGGCTCACGCGTGCCAGCAGGTTAGACAGAAGGGGTGTGGGCAAAGGCTTTAAAATAAAGTGAATCATGCTAGCTTTTTTTTTTTTTTTTGAAGGCCTTTATTTTGCATTATATTGATTTTTCTCTTATTCCAGCAGCTCACCGCAATGCAAAGCAAGCACCTGCCGGCATGGGGATGTGTCAGGTCATTTTTGGTTGGGGTGAGCTGAGGTTGCAGATATATGTCACCAGCTGTAGCGTAACGTGGAGCCAGGAATCTCCATAGGGAAAAAGTGCCCTTAAATATTGCTTTTAAGTTTCAGTGAGTGGGTGGTGGTGGCACACAGCCTAATGTGGCCTAGACCGCCGTCAACTGCTGGCTCTGCCACAGGACCGCGTGGCTGGGGTCGACTCACCTAAAGCAATTTGATGGCAGGTTTTCTAGCACCCCCATGGCTACAGTCATTCAGCATTTCCAATTAACTTTTGCATTTAAATGGCCTGCATTCTGCTGAATTCGTATCAGATGCACGACGGGCGGCCGTCCCTTCTAGTTTTATTCTGGCGCCACTGGGAACCGTCAGGCCCGGTAGCAGCTTTCTGGGCAGGTTTGTGCAAGGTCTATGGTTGCGGGGGGGGTCTATAGGGAGGTGAAGTGGGCAAATTAAGCATGGCTTGGGGAAGCTGAACTGAGGAGACAGCTTGGACCCTGGTATCTGTTCATCCTAAGTGCCGGGTGAGGTAGGAATCTGTCTGGTGGGCCAGCATCCCTTGGGTACAACTCAAGTTTTGAGTGGCCATGGTATGGTATAGCCAGAAAAAGACAGAAAATCCACTTGCCGCCCTCAAGTGCTTAAACTATTTTCTTCCAGGTATACCCTGAGTGAGTGATATTTCTAGCCGAGATGAGGAGGTATTCTTGTTAACGTGCTAGACCCAGGTGAGATTGCCTCTGAAACCTGCTGTACACTTTTAATAACCGCTATTGAAAAAGGCTGAAGTGGCCCTGGAACAGCTGCTAAAACGAGCAACTTCATTGACCTTGAAAAGGAAGAGCAGTCTCAGGAGAGGGAAGGAGCAGAGCAGGGCTTCTTCAGCCTACCTAAGCAAAGACTGAGCGGGGACCTGGCCACTCTCTATAAATATGTCAGAGAAGAAAACACGAGGGGAGGGAATAATGGCTGAAGTTAAAGGCCATCATTGAACAACAGCTAAATTTAGACTGGGAGACAAAGGAAAGATTCTAACCGGCAAAGCAATTTGGTTCAGAACGAGCCAAACTCCTTCAAAGACTAAATTTGATTAGTTGGCAAATGGGATGACTTGAGGCCAGACCTAACCCGGCAGGCGGGCTGGTGGTGGCTGCGGATAGCTCTTGATCAAGGGCAAGCACTGGGAGATGACCAGGAGTCATAGGAGCCCACAACAAGGGTTGCAAAGTACCCCAAAGAGAAAATAGGGGAACAACCCAAAATACAATGGGAAATCTCTCAATCCAGATTGCTGTGTTTTTAATAGCTAAATTTTTAGCAGATGTTTCATGAGTGCATGCTGCTAATGAGAGCCGAAGATGCTAAACGCAGGGGCTGTGCTTTAAATTGTTAATCCCGCTCCAAATCCATCAGCGAGGAGCGCATCTGCCAAAACCAGTTGACTCTCAGCTGATCCCATCTATCTTTCATGCGACTCTAGTGAAGGCAGCCTCGGTGGCCACCGTGCCGGGATGGGACGTGTCACTTCTCCTCAGCCTGCGGGAGAGCCGGTGAGGAGTTTGTTAAACAAAAGCCATCGCAAGCTGTTATCTTCTACACACATCACCCAGATTAAATGGCACTTAATGGAATAATGAACCACGGGGAGAAACATACAAGGAAACGTCATTAAATCTTGTTAAAAATGAATAAAATTCTGAATCAATTCCCATTAGTGAATGCACTGATATTTCACATATCTTTAGGAGTTTTATTATGCATTCATGCATAATCTGATATAATGATGGCTATTTTCCCCCAAACTCCTTTCTTCCTAATAAAAATGAGCAGGACGAAGGACCCAGTACTTTACTCTCTCAAGCTTTTTTTTTTTAAGCATTATATGAAATATTTAAGCAATGTCTTTTGCTTCTCATGGTCATGCCCTTATTGTGTCAAGTCAAATTAGTTAAGTATACAAATGAGAGTAAACAAAGGTGACAGATAAATGAAACACATGGTTACCAAAGTGTCAGAGGCCCCCTCTATGTATGGTCCACCCATAGATTCCTGAGTGAGCTCCTCATATGTAACCCTGTGAGAAGTTGAGAGGAAGAAGCTCCAAGCTTTGAACAAACAAGTTCCGCAAAGGACCAGCTATGTTTGCCTCCCTCCCCCTTCTTTTCCTCTTTCCCTATCTTGCACACTTTCTGCTCTCATTTAAACACTGAGTGTACACTAAGTGTAGCCAAGCAAACAGTGGAAAACAAATTCCCTTGAATATTCATATTTAATAATATTTGGAAAACACCAGCATGTAGAAGTTTCTGCAAGATTTGGGCCTCATGCTAAGAGCTGGAAGAGCACAGCGCAGGCATTATATCAGCTTTGAGTGTGGCTAGTGTCTCCCAGGCAAGATGCAAAAGCTGGATGCAATAAGCCAACAGAAACCTAGAAGAACGTGGACTGCAAATTCATCGGTGTAAAGACCAGATATACAAGTTTGTGGAGCGCGCAGCATTTTTGCACTGTGAGCTTAACAAAGATCTTGAATTGCCTTAAATCTGAAGTCTACAAGAAGTTTTAATGCATATTTTTCCCCCATTTGGAGCCCCAGTTGTGGGACATGGCCATCTTCTGCAAGATATTGGACAAGCTCATAACAAAAGGTGCCAGAGACAAAAAAAAAAACCCAAAAACCACAATAAGTAGATACACGCAGACAGATGGAAGAGCAAAAAGTAGCAAGGAGGCAATATTGGTCAGCATGTTAAACAGGAGTCAAGGCATGATAGACAGTGAGACACCAGCTGCTTAGCTGTTGTCAGGATTTTAATAATAATAACAGGCTTGTTTTGCATAAACTAGCTGTGTGCATAATTCATAGATGTAATAAGCTGATCATTAGGAGAAGTCTCAGCTCACCTCCTAGCTGCATGTGGTCGCATTGAGGTATTCGGTCTGGATCATGGCAGAAGAGAGCCATTAAGGAGGCATATGAAAGAGGATAATTTATTCTAATTCGAAAGACAGCTTCAGCTTGACCCTTTTGTGTTCACTCACCTTGAACAGAGCCAGTTGAGCTTCGCTAGCATAAAGTCTCCCCGAAAACAAACTTTTCCTTCAAATCTTACCCACTGGAAGCATTTCAAAACCTCTCCTTGATTGCAAAATTCCCAGTTTGCATTGGGCTGGTTAGGTTTTAGCAGACGTGCCCCGTTGCTTTGAATCCAAGCTTGGCTTGGTTTATAACCGGCCGCAGCCCAAATTGCAAATGAAGGGTCCCAGCTTTGCAAAATCCAAGTGCTGCACTTGAAACGGTGGGCAAGGCAGCTGCAATAATTGTTGGTCTATCGGCAGCCGCGCTGGGAGAAGCTTCAGAGAGCCAGGGGATCTTTAGCAAAGGCGTGACAAGAGCTGAATGTAAATTAGAAATGTTCAGATACAAATTAAACAGCAAGGGTAATTAAGCCCTGGCTCAGCTAACTGAAGTCTTCACTACTTCAAGGTGCTGAATCAAGGCCCTGAGTTTTCCTAAAAGTTGGGTTTTGTGGGTAGTTTATTAGACTCAGAGCAGCAGTCAACAGAGGAAAACCTTTTGGACGTCAAACTAGAGGATTTTGTTTCCTTCTGGCCTTAAAACTGTGACTTTCTGACTTCCTGGTTGCATATTTATGGTGCAGAAACATCAAAAGGCCACGGCTGGGTCAGCAGGAATTGTGCGACTGTGAATTGTAGATTCCATAATCATATTTTTGACTTGAATTGATCCTCAGACCATGAAGAAATTTGCAAATATTTTCAAACGAGGAATATGGCGGGGACTTCTTCAGTCTGTTTGCAGGCAATTTGCAAACAGAAAACCCTGGCAACATTGGTTGAATACGTAATTAATGCCGTGATTTATGTGCCTGGCTATAATTTCTCCCAGCCCCCTACTCCATGCTAAACAATTCGGGAAAAGAACGACTTGTTTGCCTCATGCTTCATTTTGCTGGTACAGCTCCCTCTAATCCTGTGGTCTGAGATGCCCATGTGTGGAAAGGACATCTTTTTCCAGGGGGAATAAAAGGGGAAATGGTTTGCATTCCTGGTGGATAAGGGCAGAGAGAGCAGCTTGTTCTCCCAGTAACAGTTTTAGTGTATTCCCCTTTTTCCCTCCCACAGACAGTGGATAAACTTGATCAGCACCTTTGAGTGGCAGAAGATGCAAATTGATCTGTATGTCGTATGGATGGAGCAGGCATTTCTAGCAGTGCATGAATATAGTGGTATTTGCATCGCAGATGAGCTTCCAAGCTCCGTTCTCCTCCAGCACTTCAACATCTCCCTGAAACCCTACAGAAACACCTACATTTAAACGACTAAATCCCCAAACCCCTTTTTTCCTTATCTTTTGGGTTCAGACGGGGAGGATAGGTGCTCAGCGACGCTCAGGACAGCAGGGAGGAGGCACATTGGGGAAATAAGGACAGATCTGCCTCTTTCCCAAAATGTTTGGAGGAACCCAATGCATGCCTGAAGATCTGAGCAGGACTATTGGTTTCCCATCAAGCCAAAGGTGCCTGCAATATCCCAAGATTATTCTCACAAAGTCTTTAGTGGAGGGTTTGGAGCTTCGTGTCTGCAATTCTGGCCCATGTCTCCTTCCCTGGGTATGTCCCTGAGAAAATTGAGACCAATCTCATAATGTCTGGCTGGAGCTGCTTGAAGAAAAGTGAACTTTTCTCATTTTTCAGTGGAAAAAACATGTTTCTGAAGAAAGGGGAGGAGGGAGAAAGGAGAAGAGCCTGTTTTTATCCCCAGTCACTTCTTCCTGCCAGTGCTGGAGTATGATTGATAGAAATAGATCCAGTCTTGATACTAAAACATCAAGTAACGGAGAGCCTACCACGGTTCCTGATAAGGTTGTACTTAGCCAGTCATTTAATGCATGTGTATCCATTCTTCTTCTACCTTAAAATGGGGACAATTACAGTTCCTATTTCTTGCAGACTTGTTGTGAGCCTGAAGTTATTAAGGTCTGTAAAACATCTCAGAGCCATTATTTTGCTTTTCTACCACCAGAAAGCGTCCTGCTCTTTATAGCACAGCAAATGGCATTGTCTCCAAAGCATCCCTTGTATTTAGGTGAAAACAGAGATGTCCAGCCACAAAGGGCCAGCACAGCCAAGCCAACGTATGCTGACTGGCGTGTCATGATTTTACATAATATTCCAGAAATCCTTCATTTTGCACAGGCCTTTTCATAAGACAGTCCCAAAAGGCTTAATTTCTGGGTTTTCAGAGGCAAAACAGGCTCTTTGCAGTTACAGACATAGTCCTCTCCTGGAGGTCACCGATGCCATTGGCTTTCAGTGGACCATCTAAGGTGGAAAGTCATCTCCAGCTTCATTTTACAGCCTGGGAAACTGCACTGGTGAGACATGTGCTCTCCCATCATGGCTCCATCCCCATCACGGCCCCATCTTTGTTGAACGTGTAACTAAAGCCAATCCAGGGAATGTAAATCCCTGTGATGAATCTCAGCCTGTTAACAAAAAAACAGCAGGCACGCCCAAAATTCTGCATCCCCCCCCAAAAGATAAAACTGTTTGATAGTGAAATAAATCCCTGGGGGCATGTTAGCTGCTCAAAAGTTTGTGGGGGAAATCCTGGGATGATGCGATTTGTCTGTCAAATGAGAGTGAAAAGGAATAAATATCCCGAGAGCGAAAACTATTATCCTTTCAGAAAGTGACACCAGAGCTGTGATTTACTCCATGCGTGGGTGCTGAGCCCCGACAGCTGGGATGGAGGTGAGATAATCCTGAGAAATACCTTTAAAAGAAAAAAAATCCCAATAAAGTACACTTTGGAGCTATCGCTCCGTAATCATGGGACGCCGGCGATCTTTCACAAATAACCTTTGCTGCTCCCCAGCAAGAGATATTCATAAAGAGAGAGAAGAGAAGGCGAAACATCCCTAACACCCCCAGGCTGCATCCTCATGATGCTGAGGGATGATCTGCTTGGGTTTTGCTTCATTGGGCCCAAAGTGGGTGTTTCAAAGCACAGCACTCCTTGGCCAAGATTCCAAGGGCCTGATGGACATCAGTGACTCTGGAAGCATCGTTTCAGTCCTCTGTGCCTCAGTTTCCCTCTTTGAAAATGCAGGATTTTTTTTTTTTTTTTTTTTTAACTTAAAAAAAATTGCTCATTTTTTAGGATGGGCGAACATGGGGGAGTGGAAAGCAGCCGGCTGGGTGGCACGGGCAGGGTACGGCTTGGGGCTCGGCCGGTGGCAAACCTCCTCCCTCCCCTGCTTTAGCAGCTCACCATGTGTTTGCTGTATGTTTAATTATGCATCGTTTCCTGTTCTCATTAGAGACCTTCAAACAGCCTTGAAAATATCCTCATTCAGGGCTTATTTTGTCCTCGTTAAATTTTTATCTCGGCTAAAGGAGGAAGATAATGGCATTAAACCCTACGCAGAAGCACGTGAATGAGAGACGGGAAAGATCTCAGGCGCCATTGTCTATCCACCCACCCCGGCCGTGCAAAGACCCCCCTTTGGCTTTGTGGCAAAACCACGAAGGTTTTAACCCATTTGAAAAGCCAAGATGCTGCATGAAAACAGCATTTCCAAGCCATAGGCCAGCACCTCTGTTCATTAAAACTCTTGGGGAGGACTTTAAAGGGGAAAGGGAATTTTTTATTATTTACATTTTTTATTATCCTCATTGTCCTTTGAGCCTTCCCCCGCCCCCCGGCTGCTCTCTTTTGCTTGCAATCTCTGCACTTTTGGGGCTTGAGCGAACCAATTACCGGCTGTGAGTTAGCTTGGGCTATTTGAAGGCTCTTTGCTCGTCTCCTGCAGCCGGTTGGGCTCTGCCATGGGCTGCCCTTCCCCTCTCTGCTCCTCCTCCCCAAATCCTCCCTCCAGAGAGAGGCAAGGAAAGGGGAACCACAATGACTTTGCCACTGATTGGCCTGGAAAACCAAAGGAAAATGTGGAAAACGTGCTTTCGGGATGCATTTCAACCTTAGTTGTATCAAGAAAGTTTCCCTGGTCCCCTCCATCCTTGCCCTGCTCTGTCCCTTCTCCTTGCACTCCTTATCACCTCTGCTCCTTAAAAAAAAGAAGATTGAGGCTCCCTATCGCTAAATTCATAACTATTTGCCTGCAATTTCCCCCACGGGAAGATTATTAGCAGCAACTTAGTGTCTGATGGATGGCTGTGTTACTGAGGCTCTGTTTTGCATCAAGGCTTCTGAAGATACATCATTTAAATTCACGTGGGCAGGAGTGTATTAAATAAATGGCGAGAAAAATACTTATTACAGTGGGGAAATTGGACTGCAGCTTTGTACATATGCATATTTATAGTGATTTAATAATCAATTATTGCATCGGCAGTCAATATGCGCCTTATTAAATCTTTGCAGGAAGTCATCTTGAGAACTTTCATTTCAAAAGGTGATTTTAATTCTCTTCTGTAATTGTTCTTTTGTTTCTCTGTTGGCCACCCATGAGCCTTACCACCTAGGTACAATGTACCCTAGATGGACTGTGGTGAGGAGGCTTGTGGTTGTGTGTTAATGGAGTCGTGAATTGATTTTATTTTCTGGTCTTTATTCACTTCCCTCCCCCCTCTCCCAAACTTTTTTTTTTTTCCCTCTCGTAAGGGATAATTCATTTCATGATTGCAAATAGATCACTGTAAACTCAGCGTAATGGAGCAGTAATTACCTAAGAAGTGATGGATTTGAGTGGATTTTGTAGGCTAAACGATCTGAGATGTACTGTACAAAGTAGGAGCAACTATTTTGAAGCTGATCAATGAAATGCTGCGAGTTTTCTGCTTATTCCTCTTATAACCAGCTGCCAGCTTAACCTTTAAGGGGTAGTCGAAGCTCCCCAGGTCTCCCTCACAGTGCGTTTTATTAATACCTTTGGGAAGAGAGCCATCTGAGAGAGTAACTCAGCAAACATTGCACTTTATATTGCCGGAGTATCTGCAAACCCATCATTTCCAGGACATCGTTTAATCCGGTATTTATTAGTTAGGTCCCTCTTTCCCAGGCAGGTAAGGGGCATCTCGGCAAGGCAAGGGTCATATCTTGCCCTGGCGGATTAGGGCATGGCTTAGGTTGTAAACATGGCAGAAAAGTGCCTTTTTTGGGAGCAGTTTGCAAACTTTTGGTGTGGTGGAACAGGATTCCTGTGTTATTGCAGGGATGCAGCAGTGTAGAGCATCCCTGTGCACCCCAGGGCAGAGGAAAGCAGGCCTGCGACCCCCAAAATTCAGGGATACAGTCAGGCCATCTGGCAAACGATTGCTTTTAGGAGAAGCCACTAGTGGGAGCCGTGGTCCCACACAACCCCCAGCAGACCGTGTCCAAGGGCAGAAATTGTCCTGCGTCCCTGCAGGCTCTGCTTGAGCTTTCACCTATCTTACGGGTTTGGCGATGCCTTTCCCATTGCTCCTGGCAGCCCTCTGCTTGCGTTCAAAGTTGGGCTTTCTGGGAGGAGAAATGGAGGAGCATGGGAATGCTGGGTGGATGGAGAGGTCCCCTCTGCCCTTCCCACCGCGATGGAGATGCCCATGGCAACAACGGGGAGCACTTTCATAGAATCATAGAATCATAGAATATCTTGAGTTGGAAGGGACCCATAAGGATCATCGAGTCCAACTGGGACTCAGCTGGGAAGTTCTTCCTGGCCCCTGGGAAGATTTAGAATCATTAAGTTTGGAAAAGACCTCTAAGATCATCAAGTCCAACCACCAACCCAACACCACCATGCTCACATTCCTATCTGGCCCTGGAATAAGGACAAAGTTTTCTACTCCCGGGTAGTTGGTTGGGAGATGGAGGGAGATGCAAGACACAGCCAAGGCTAGGAATAGATCTTCATTCGCTTCTAGGATGGAGAGAGCTTTCAGGGGCGTCCCTGAACAACTCTATCAAACCATCTCCTACTGCTTCTCCTCCTGGGGAACTGCCTCGTTGCCTGAAATAACTGCTTTTTATGGGCACATTTTGGGGGTTCATGGCTCACTTACTGCCCAAACACAAGTCACCTATCACAGCTTAGGGACACAGCACAAGAAACCTGCTAGGATGAGGAACAAGAAAGGGTGGCGACACACAGCGCTGAGTTCAGGATGCCTCTGCTTCCAGATCAGTGCATCCAAATCACAGCTGAACAAGCAGCTTCACGTTGTTTGTTCAGACCTTACTGACTGGCCTTGAGGAGAAAATGATATCTTATTAGGGACTCTAATAATGTTCCAGATCATCCTCCGTACAGAGCAGATCTGAAGGATTAGCAAAACAAATGAAGTAATGACTTTTCTGTGAAATTAAAATTTTGTAAGATAATCCAAAGAGGAAATAGAAATTTTATTTCAATTATGCATTAAACTTTCTCAGCTCATTTTAGGTCAGGGTTTTAACTGCAGGGGAAATTTATAACAGCGTTGGGCCAGAATAGACTCAAACCCTGCAGCCTGCTCCCGGATCATGCCGTCACACTGATGCACTCCTGTGCACCACCCGGCGTGCTCGCAAACATGCACGACAGCCCCTAAACCTGTCCTTTCCCAATTAAAATCCAGGCTGTAAAGCGTGAGCATGCTGCACGGGTGAGATATTTTGTCCTACGTAATAACTGCATGAATAATTGAAATTCCTTGCATTGCTCATAGCTGAGGACTCCTGGACAGATAAGCGGTTAACAGATGGACTATCCTTTTTCCTTACTGCATCAGAGACCAGAGCAGTATTGGGAAGGACTTGGGCTTAAATTGGGACAAGGGTTTATTTCTGATTTGATTTTGAAAGGTTCCACTTTGTGCTTGAACTAGCTGAACTCATGGCAGTGCTATCAGCCCAAAATGGGTTACTGGGGAGAAAACCATCCTGGCAGGTGCATTTCGCGTTTTAAACAAGATTTATTTATTTTGTTAAAACGGAATTCAATCAACACCTTCGCTTTTTCCCATAAAGAGGAGAAGGATGCGTCACGCCACGGCAGCCCTGAGGACCTGTAGGTATGAACAGGGCAAGTCTCTACCACCACGTCCACAAGCAATTGCTTTCCAGAGCTCCCTCATAAAGGCATTGGGATCCTGCTCTAAAATGGGGGTGAAGTGAATTTCTGGAGCCGCCCTCAGGGGACAGTTGTTACAAAGCCACACTTGCTGTCACTGGAAGGTTAATCGCCGTGAAAGATTTGACCAGGGAGAAACCTTCGACAGAGATTTTATTCCACATCCTAGTAGCTCTTAGGATCTACTAATGTCCAGGAAGGAAAATAAATAAATAAATAAAAATCGGGTAATTCATTAGCAGCCATAATCTAGTGCGTGTCACATCTGGTTAGGCACCACAGTATGTATCATATGCCTCAAAAGCAAGGAAATGAGAGGTTAACGCATTTCCTTGGTTTTGTGAGCTGTCTACAGACCGCGCTCTTATCTTAATTGATACAGCATCAGCCTTTCTCTGCACGCCTCCGACAACAAGCCCAGCTTTTTGTCCTCTCCAGTTATTAAAGACTCCACTCTGGGTGATAGAAATAACAGACGGGCTTGCTGAGGATGTGGTTCTTTTGGTGCAAAGCCCCAAATCTCCTTTTTTTCTAGCTTCTCAGGGCACAGGAGACATTTAATTCTTCTTTCACTATTTGAACGCTTTGCTGTTGGGCTCTGCAGCAGAGGGTAGGATCCAACCCCATTCCCACCCTGTATGCTGAGAAAAAAACTGCAAAATCAGCCAGTTTCCCATCCCAGATGGGAACATATCCTGGCCATCTGGAAGCAGGTGGCCGTGGGCAGGTAGCATATGAAGCTCACAAAAATGTTTCTGTGAAATATCATGGTTTCAGCATTTTTTTTTCCCACTCTGGAGAGAAAAAAAAACCAAAACCACACAACCAGTATCACTGGGACATACCCAACGAGCTGAGGCTCACACCCGGCTGATCACACAGATATCTGGCTGTGGGAAGAGGAAGAAGAGGGGATGGTACCCTTCGTTTGAAGCCTCCATCAGGATATGATGGCAAGGAACCAGCTTTTCCATTAGGGCTGGATATGGCTTTTTGCACCCGAATTTAACCACTAGCTCCTAAAATACCATGTATACGCTATGTCCATCTCCTCCATGAGGCACAGCGAAGTCCCTCAGGACAAGTGTTGAGATCATTCCTCACCAAATAATTGAGTTTCCAGCACTTTAGCTGCCAATACCAGCTTTCTCCCAAAGCTCTTCATGCCTCCAAGAATAAAATCAGTTCCTTCTTTATTTGTGTTTATTCTTTAGATATTGCCAGTGGGGTGGCAAGGATTTGGGACCCAAATCTGCTGAAGTGAGGTGGTGTTTATTTTGTTTCTCTGCTTTTCCCCACCGAAGGGCACTTTCTAGCCCGTGGATTGACAGCTGTATCACCTGCACGGCAGTGTAACTGGGTTTGCAGACAAAGGAGACCGACAGCTTCGTAACGATAGCAAAGTAAATAAATAAAAGTCTGGGTCTGTGTGCTGATAAATCTCTTACCAGGGACTCTGATTTAGAGATGGGGGGGAAAAGGGGGAGAAAAACAGAAAAAATATTCTTTTTCAGCAATAAAGCTTGAAAAGCACAGCTTCAAATCCTCAGGGCACAGCCATGTCCCCTCTCTGCCACGATAGAAAGAGGAGTCGGGGCCCCAAATTATTTGCAGCTTTAGGAGGACGCTTCCTATCCCTCTACATGGGAGGATTTAACGGACTTTCTCCCCAGGTTGACACAGATGAGCATTTGGTGACACCCGGGAGTTGACATGTGGCAAACAGCACACGGTGAAGATGCTGAGTCAGGGAGGAGTATGGCGGTGCTTCGTTTGTTCAGCACCCAGGTCCCATAGCATCCCGCACAAGCAGCTTTGGGTTTGATGCCCTGGGCCAATGAACTCAGGTAAATCAGAATATATATAGGAATAAAAAAAATACACATCGGATTTAAAAAAAAGAAAAAAGAAAAAAGAAGGATTTCCATCAACCATGATCTGAGCATAGGACATCCAGCATGGCAGCACCGGGGACAAGCCTGTCTCCGACGGGGAACAGCATTAGCAGCGTTTACCAGAACTATATCCCAAAATAGTCTCATTACTCCTCAATATGCCATGTCAGCACCCGGCAGTGAAAATAGTCCACGCTGATGCCTTCAGACTTCAGCAGGGCCATAATGGGAAACAAATTGCGCGAGACTCCCGGGCGATGGAGTGATGGCAATCTGCATTTGTGCTCTCAAGCGAGCCAGGCTTCAGCTGGGAATTCAATAAATACTGGTAGAGTTAATTCTCCAAGAGCCTTTCTTTGGTGATGGACAAGATTGACAGCTGTCAATGGAGCTGACGGCTTGCCATGCTTCATCCCTGGCAGAAATGGAGATGAAGAAGGGGAGCTGATGGCTCTTGAAAATCTAGGGGAGCAAAAATCAGTGTAAGGGATGGCCAGCCCTGGAGCAGCCCAGGGAAGGAAGCAATTCCCTATGGATTTTTACACGTCAGGAGGCGTGCAAGTCTCTTAAATTCTCCCAAAAGGGGGAAAAACCCCACTAAAACTAAAAGACCACTACAAATGGTGTACACTTGAGTTATTCCAACAGGCAGCCCTGTGTGCTGACCTGCTTTTCCCCACACATTTCTTTTCTGTGTGTGGCATAAACAGAAGTTCAAGCTGTCTGGGAGATGTCAGGAGTGATTCATAGGCTGGCTTCTTGAATCACGAAGCTGTTTTAAGAAGTCCTTACATATCTCTACCTACTTTGGTGGATGGTTTTTATTCACCTTGTTCTTTCCACCCCTTTTGTGGTTCTCATTTCCAAGCTTATTCCTGATGAAGACACCAACCCTGCTTTTTAATAAAAGCTGGGACTCCTATATGACTCTGGGATCAAGGGGTTTAAGGCAAAACCCACCAATTTTCACATTACTTAGACCCCAAGAACCAGCAGTGCTTCAGCTCAGGGCTTTTCCCACCTGAAGTTGATTAAAGTGAAAACTGGAGAGCTGGAAATGAGCCGTAAGAAACGCTGGTCTGAACTTTTTGCAGGAGTAAAAGGGGAAAGTGGCAATGAATTGCTATTATGCACATCATGTAGTCCCTGAAAGTGCTGCTGAGTGTAGTCATACATTCATATAGAGTCAGCCAGGAGTCCATTTTTACATCGCTACGGACAGGGAGATGGATATATGGACTATTATATGTTCCCAGCTGGAGAAGAGTGGCTTCAGCTTTATGTCCAGAACACCCTGGCATTGCTGCAGGCTTTGGGGTGGCTCCTCCTCCTTTTTTCTCTCTTATCACCTCTTGCTTTCATGGGGTGGTATCAGGCAGCGTAGCCACCATTAATTCCTGCCTCCTCGACCATCATCACCCTTCCAGGGATGCAGGGATTTGGGAAAAGAGCCCGAATCCTGCAGCGATGTTCTTAGCGGTCATACACCAACCCCTGCATCTCTAAGTCACTCTGAAAAGTATCTATAGCACCAAATCCAGATTTCCTCCTCCCTTTAAGTGCTGTGGCTCTGGGCAAGTTTTGACCTCATGTTTTCTTCTGGGGAGTGGGATTTTTTTGGTTTTCAGGATGCTGTCAACAAGATCTTGCCTCATTTTAGCTTAAAAAACACCTTTTCTGGCCGTGACAGCCCCTCGCCCCGCAGAGCAATGCTGTCGTTTGTGAATATTTGCACTGAACACAGTGTAACCATTTGCTTTTTACATAAAGGCAAAGCTTTTTCAGAGGAGAAGTATTTAATTTTAATTAGTGGCCAAGATTGCTCTTTCTCATCTTCTGCCTCTGTAATCCTTCCCTTAAATTAAAATGAAATTTTTGTAATTGGAAATTAGAAAAATTATTACAGATTCGCATGAAATAGCAGCCTGTATTTGAAGCCCAAGTCACTGCGCATCCCTTTTAGAAGAAAACTGGGATACAGGTGGCTTTCCCTATCCCCTCTGCCTTTTGGTGCTGGGTCTGGACACCTCCCTGCACCTCTGGGTTAAAACACATGATGCTTAATTGAGTTATCTAAACTCTTCTCCCCTTTCCACCGGGGTGGACTTCTCCCGAGGTTTTGAACCGAAACAAATTGCCTCTTTTTCTAGTTAGACCTCCCCAGGGCAAAGCTCTGCAGCAAATTAGGTATTAACATCTGTACAGCTCTGTTATCCACCACGCCAATCACAGCTCCATAATTGCCCACAATGTCTTCCCTGAAGGATGCCTGCTTGTATGTTTAATAAAACAACCAAACCGGGTCTCAAATTTCCTTGCTTGTATGAAAAATTCATTGCTGCAGTTCCCAGTAAGTGTCGATCCCTCGTATACCTGCCATCGGCTGCGAGGAGGAATTCTGAGCCTAAGGAGATGCCGGCAGTGCGACGGTGTTGAGTGGCTCCTCTCCCAGCGCATCCCTAGACACGCGCATCAGGGATGCAAGGGGGAAACTGAGGCAGGGAAATGAGAAGCAGACGGAGGATTTGGGGTGAAAAACCCAGGGAAAGGAGTTTCCTTCATTGCAGTATCGGATTGGTGCACATTGACTTCAGAGATTCATCAAGTCCAGAAGTGAGTTTTAACTCACCCCTATGCAGAGTCTGCAGCACCGACTGGGGCTTTCCAAACTCCTCGGCAACTTGAGCACTGCCAGCAAGCGACTGGAAGCTCGTCTGCTAAAATATGCACCCAAAAATGTAGCGTAAATTGTATATTTGATTGTAAAAATTGCAGTTCATGCTGTGTTGCTTAGTGACATAAATCATCCGGTGGTAGGGCAGAATACTAATGCTCGACTTCTGTAAGGAGCTGACACGGAGCAGCCTAGGTAAGGATTTATCTACCAACCAAATGTTGTTCCCAGGAGAGCGGCACAAGCAATTCTGCATAACAAACACATTCCTCGGCTGCGGGATATACTAATGGACGCAAACCAGGGGAAAATATATCCGCCTGCTTCTTCGTGACAAACTATCTGGAAGAGGCTGGTGCAGAGGAGAGGAGGAGGGCAAGTTTTCCACCTGAGTTTGCGATGCTGATAGAGAAATAAAAGTGCTTGAATGCACACAGGCAGAGCGGTGTTGATCTGTCATCATTACCGGCCAAAATCTGAAATGAAGGGGAAGATTCATAGGAAAGTTTTGCTTCTATTAGGTAACATTATGGAGCTTTCTTTCAGAAGTGGGTTTTGCAGGTTGAGCATGACGAGCTCCACTTTTGGGGGGAAACTGAGGCACAGGAAGGAAAGGTCCCATAGCAAGCACAGGGTGGCTTTGGATGTGGATGAGCATCCAGGAGGTGATGCACAGAGCTGCATCCCTCCCATTTTTGGGGCTTGGTGATTGCCCATCTGGTTTTACCATCCCTTTCAGCTCTTCAAACTACTTACTCTCCCACATCGGCACCTGCCTTCGGATGGGATGAAGGCGCCCTGAGTCCCATGCCGGGCTCTGGCAGCTCCCAAAGGATACAGAAATCCCTGGGGATGCATCCAGCGCTAGGTGCTCTACAAAAAGGCATTGGGCTCTTTGAAATCACCCTCTCCCATCTCTGAAGCTGAGAAGACAGCTGGCAAGTTGGGAGGAGAGACATGTTTAATAGTAATTAGAGATGTTAATAATTGAACAGATGATGAACCGGGGCGCAGGGAGATTAAAGCTGAGATTTGCCAAAGGGGTTTAGATGCATGAGCCCAATTAAAAAGAACAAGAGGACTTAGACTAAATTGAGGCAGAGTTCCCAAATCCCTTAAGCCTTGGCAATAGACGGAGGGAGAAACGAGCTCTGTCCGTTCTCTGCTATGTCCCAGCGCTGGATCGGGCCCTTTGCAGCTCCCACAGCGGTCACGGCGGCATCGATCCACGGGACAGAAGCAATCAGCGGAGCTCAGCAGGACCGTACGCACGATTGCCTGTGATGACCGATGGTCAGCCGGGACTGGGGGGATGCTCCCGGCTCCCCGGGTGATGCTCGTCTCAGCACGTGCGGTCGGCAGAGTTACCTGCTCCTCCTGCCAAGCCGCATCCCTGCAAAGCCTCCCTGGGTACAGCATCTCCGCAGCCCCTTCTTCCCAAAAAGCTCTTATCTTCCTGTAGCTGCTTCCTCGGGCGTTGCAAATACCACAATCCCTTTTTTCCCAAAATGCTCCGGAGGGGAAACTGGGCATTTAATTTCCAAATAAACCCCTTGGATTTTTTTTTTTTTTTTCCCCTGCTGCTGCCAGAGCGGTTGTAATAATAATAATTAATCATAAGCAAAGCTTGCTCTTTTGAATGGGACAATATTAATACTAGTTGGCAAGCTATATCATGCTTTACAGACATTAACTAATTAATCCTCAGAATAACAGAAGGTGCTTTTTAACACCCAAATTGCGATGAGCAGGGCAACATCCCTGGGATAAAACCCTTCCTTCTTACCCAAAAAGAGACGGTTTGGGTTTGGGGGCTGCGGGCGATGCTCAGGAGCTTCCCGGGGGGACCAACATCACCTTGTGTTGGACATGCTTAAAATAAAATAAATAAAATCATATAACGCCCAGGTGAAAAAGCAGAGGGGAGCAGGAGGCTTGGAGCCCAACGCCCCTATTTTCAAGGGGGTACCTTTCCACCATGGATCTGCTCCTTTAATGATTAATAGTTTATTCCACTTTTCCCCTCTTGCTTCTAATTTACTGACTTGTTCGGTTTTTGGTTTTTTTCTCTCTCAGCTAGAACAATGGGAGGGTTTTGAAGCTGGAGATGTAATAACGCCGGAGTCTTCAGTTTCCCCGTTATGATTCCTCATTATAAAGTTATTTCCCCATGATTTGAAATATAAATGATGCCTTTGATGTCTGCATTTTTAAAATTGCTCTTTTTAATTTTCTCCTTTTAATTTTTTCCCAACAAGATGCTCTTCCCCCCCTCCCAACCACCAACACCGCTTAACTCAACCCCACTGCTCCGATGCGGCGTTGTAAACACGGCTTGGGCAGAATAAATAAAATGCCTCGAATTGCAAGATTTTGCTTTGAACAAATGGGATAATTGGGGCAGCTGGAAAAAAAAAAAAAAAAAGAAAAAAGAAACAGCCTTGAATGCGATTTCTTTTTTTTTTTTTTTTTTTTTTTAAAGAAGGGGGAAATAAAGCCCAAGCCTCCCTGCTTTTGAGCTTTTATCAATAAATAAGAGGCAGCAAGCCCATCTGGGTGAGGAGCACTGTCAGATGTCCCTCCGAGCTGTGTCCCCACTGTCATCTCCAGCTCCTTTTCCCCTCCAGTTTGCAGCGGTGGGGCGGGACGGGGGGTTGCAATGTGTTAGCAGCAGGGAAGTGCACGCTATAGATAAGCCCCTGCCAATTTTGCTCTAAACTTACTTAATTAAAAGCCGGAGACTCCTGATGCTGGGGTGATGCCAGCTCCCGCTATAATTTCCTACGCCTGCAAATATTATAGCCTTTGCTTGCGCATTGCCCATAGGGCAGCAGGGACATATAGAAGAAGGTATGTGGGTATATAGGGAAAGCATTTTCCCACCAGCATCCCTGGGCAGATGAGAGCCCCATATCCGATAAAGCTTTTTCTTGGCAAAGCTGATATTTGCAGGCAGGAGGGAGCCCACGAGCGCAAGGCTCTGCTTGCCTGATGCTGGCGATAAAGACCCCGTTGCTATGAGTTTAATTAAAAATTATTGTTTCGTTTGCATGGCGGGGGCCCACCCCCTTGCAGCTGGATCCGTGGGAGCAGGTTCAGCGCGGTGTGCGTTATCCGTAACGGCGATTAATAAAGCGCGGGAGAGAGGGCGGCACCTTTGGGAGCAAATTGGGAAGAGGGGAGAGGAAAATTGATGCCAGCCTAGGCTGGCAGCATCCCTCGGGATCGCTGGGGAGATGGAAAATGCTTCCCGAACAGCGGGATCGGACTTCTGCCAAGGCAGATAAGTCAAGGGGAAAGTGCCGCTCTATTATTTTTTTTATTACTTTGGTTTAACATTTCCCTCACCTGATCCTTCAGCTGAATTTCCAGAGGTGATGTGTCTCATCGGCGCTGAGCGTCCCAGGAAAGCAGAGAGATTAATGCCATCCCAGCTACACAGCCCTGCACCGGGTTTGTCTGAGGCATGCTGGAAGGAAGCATCTCCCTAAAAAATTAATATCAAGTCGGGGTATTCCTCTACCCTGTAGCATACTCAAAAATTGTGGCCAGTTGGGGATTAAAACTGGTATCTGGCCACCATGAGAAGCAGCTCCAAGGGCAGGGAGCAAGCCCAGTTCACCAGCTGGTTAAACAGGTTGGCAGAAGGCGGCTTGGGAACAGAGAATAACCCCTGAAACACTTAAAAACCCGTGGAAACTCCCAAATCCAGGGCAATTTGGTCCCATCTCATGCAAAGCCTGGCATCGTCCTCTCGGCGATAGGGACTGAGCATCCCTGCAAGGCTGTAAATCCCCGGGACGTGACAAACATCCCGGATAACTCGCCTGGCATCGCGGCACACAAGTACCTTGAAACAAGCTGCAAATTAAGATGAGAGTAGATGAGATTGGATTTAAAATCTATATTATACTTGTTTTTAACAGGCCTTTAAGCTGGACATATTATTATTTTATAAAAATAGGATATTAAAAAGAGAATCAGGCTCAGATGAAAAATTTAACAGTGAGTGCGATTTAAGTTTTCATCTTCTAACGATGTCCAGAGAATGGATGTCTTCTTGAAAAGGACAAACCACGAATTAAAGTGATAGTCAGATGATAAAAGCCTTCACTTAAAATATATATTTCTTCCCCATGTTATTAATAACATGCGAGATTAATATTTTAAACTGGATGAATTTTAAAAAATGTCATTTCCAAGCCAGATTGAAAGCTTTTTGCTGAGATTACAGCGTCAGGGGGGAGGACCCCTCCTTATATTCATTGCAAGACCGCTATGTATATTTTATAGATGTTAAATATAAATATCACTTTCCTCGCCCTCCTCATCCTCACCACATTTTCTTGTGTCTATTTGCACTTTGGAGCCAACACTAGCCTGGGTACTTCCAAAGGAGGCAGGGATTTGCTCTGGGAAAGCCGAAAAAAAGCCCTTTTTGCCAGCAAAAATGCCAACCTTAATGGATGTTAGACTTTAAAGGGCACGGGAGCATCTCAGTGCCGGGTCCTCGTGCGCCGGAGCAGGAGGGAGAAGTCCATAACTCACTGCCAGGCCCAGAATGCATAATTTATCCCTTGCAATTCTCCATCAATTGGTTATTAAAAGTGCCCTCCCTGTGATGGGCTGTATTAAGTATGTACAAGGGAAGAGATTAATCTAGTTCCCAAGGTAACTAACTCCCAGTTACGGTCCGTAGGGAAAACTTTGCTTACTTTGCCACAAAAGATTGGTTATTTGGCCCATTTGGGGGTTAAAAATTAGTATTTTGGTGCAAAGCAGAGCAGCATCCCCGTGTATAACCTCCACAAAGGTCCCTGTGTCCTCGTGGGCTCTCCAACAACTGTGGGAGCGTAAATATAATCATATATTAAAAAATAAGGTTGAAGGCTGGATCTGCTGGCATCCAGGGCATCATTTTTGCAAAGCTCGAATAGGCAAAGAGTCATTTCCCTTGACGGCCTGTCAATGAGGCACAAAGAGCATCCCAGCATCACTGAGCTAAACAAAATGGAAATAATTAAGAAAAAAAATAATTTCCTGGAGCAAAGCACCCTCTAAGCAGCCATTCTCTCCCTGCTAAATGCCAAGGATCGGAGCTCGGGGTCTCGTTGTGATAATGACCATGAGCTGATGGAGAAACTCCCCAGGGCAGAAGAAAAGATCTGGGAGAGTACAAGTGCTTGTGCTGGAAAATATTCAGCTATAGGAGGCTGCAATGCTGGGGGTAGCTGGGGATGGTTTTATCGAGGTGAAGGTGCCCTGAGCCGTGTGGGAAGGAGATAGGGGAGTTAAACTGCCTCGTTCCGATCTCTGGGTGATTGTGTGCCAGCAGCTTGTGTGGTTTTTTCTTCCTGATGCAGATATATGGACATAATCCACCTTCTCTTGCTCAGTAACGCTCTTTATCCTGTGAGGTCCGAGTTTGCACAGCAGCTGGTGCTCTCAGCTGCGTTTTTCGGAGGGTGAAGCTGAGGGAAGAGGTTGAAGCAGTTGCCCTTTATTTACAGCAATAAAAAAAAAGTATTTAAAAATCCATCATAAATAACGAATAAAATTAAAAAGCCCAGAGCAAATGGTCTTGCTATGTCCAAACTCCACTGTTTCCCTGTGGAAAGCTACATCCAACAGCCCCAGGTCTAAAAGCTCTGGGTTTCCCCATCCTTGCCTCCCATGGGGTTTATTCCTTTGCAAAATTGTGGCATGTTCTTCTCATTTTCAGGCATTTTTGGCCTCCAGCAATTTTATTACCCCCATTTCCTCATGCTCAGCAACACACACCCAGGACCTGTGACTCCGCATCTCACTGCCCTACTTCTCCTTATTGGGCTTCATCTGCAAACTAGGAGAACCTTGTACCATAATAATGGTACCATAATAATGTACCAGTGCCATAATGCCTCTGAAAAAATACAGAGGAAAAAAGCCAACAAAACTAATAAAATGGGAGTGTTGGTGCACATGGGCCCAAACAGTGAGAGATGATGCTCTTTGGAAATAAAGGAAGAGGAGTGGCTCTGGACACATAAACGTCTAAGTGGGGGATGTTTAAATAATTCAGGCAGAGGAATGAATAAAAAGAAAAAGCTTGGCCAAAGATGGGAATGGCTCAGGAGGCAGCAGATGCAGGCACAGCCAAAGCAGAGGACGGCTAGACTGGCCTGAACCGGGCAGCTGGGAGGGAACGGGTTGGATCCTGCCCACCTCCGGATGCTTTCCTCCACCTTGTAGGGACGCTATCAATAGATGGCACTCCAGATCTGCTCCTTCCTCCTATTGCAAACCCTCTATCGATGGTGGAGAGGTGATGGCTCAACTGGGGGGCACCTTTTGGAGCAAAGAGGTGCTCCAATGGCCTCGCAGCCCTCCTTGTGTAGCTTGCAAAAGCAAAGCCACATGCTTGAACATATTTTGGGCATCCAGGCACGATGAGGACTCATTTAAAAATAGAATAAAAATTGCTAAAGACTTTACAAGCTCTATTCTGATGTCGGGATAGTCCGACATTCCCATCTCCAGTGCTCCCAGTGCCGGCGAAGGGATCAAAAACCCAGGGAGAGAAGGAGTGCAAAAACCCCCCTAACCACCTCCACCAAATTGCTTTTACTTAACAGTTTAGGTCAGCTTCAAGTAGGTCACAAGGATGTGTGTATCTTCAGAATAAAGTCTTTAATCGGCTGATGGATATGAAAAAATAAATTACAGTGGCAAAATGTAATAAACGTTAAAGGGAAAATGATGAGGGTAATATAACTACATTGATTTAACTAGGATGATATAGAGGAATTGTCTGGTTTATAGGTCTTTAGATGTCTATTAGTGGCTCTGTATTAAGGAATAGGGCTGTTCTCTTGATATACTTAAGAGCTGTCAGTAATTCCTATTTCACAGTCCACTGCTTCAATTCAGAAAGTGCGGTGCAGCCCCAGCGACCCCATCCCGGGCTCGCTGGAGGGTGACCGCCTGCCAAAGGTTTCCTTTTCAAGCCGGCGGCGAGCTAAGCAGCCAGATTATTCAAACCCACGCCGCGGCGAAGAGGAGCTGGCGGTCCCCTCCCAAGGGACTGCAGTGGCATTTGTTTTAATAACTTCTTCGTTATGCCCCCACTCTTCCTCCACTGTAGGAACACTCGGCTTGTGTTGGGGGAGAAGACCCCCAAGGCTTCAATCTGCAGGGTCCAAATGATCTTTTTCCCATGGTTAGGGATATATCTGCATTTTCAGACCTTTAAATGCTTTTTGCATCTACCTCTGTGTGCCTAATTTCACCCAAGGGGTGGGAAATCAGTCCTGCTCTTACTGCTCTCCCTTTCCTCCTGCTAACGAGCTTTTCAGCCCAACTCCCAGGCTGGCAGCGAGGCCACCCTTAATGAAAATATAGAAATATTTTTCCGAAGCAGAGATGGAGGCAGGGACTTAGGAGCAAATTCACCCCCCTGGCCCTGCCCGACCCTCTGCCAGCAGGTGGGTTGGTCCTCAGCCAGCTCCGGCAAAGCCTCCGGCTATCCATCGACCTGCAAAGGATGTTTGTCATTTGGAAAGTATGTTTGCAATTGAGAAAAAGAAATCCTGGTTGCATTTCCTGGATGGAAGAGGTAATGCCTAACCACGGCAGCCCAGGACCAGACTGATATTTGATGATTTTCCCTTTTCCACTTAATTCCTAACACCCACCAAAGTGAGGAGCATCCCAGCCCCGCAGCTTCCACCATGGCTAAAACCAGAAAATCAAGCTAGCCCAAATAAAAGCATTCAATACCATTCTTTGACGTGAAAAAGGACAGATCGGCACAGTTCTCTTCCCAACCTGCTCGTCACAGAGAAATAATAACACTCCTTAATTAGACCTGCAGAGTCTATGTCTCTGTTCAGGAGAGGCTGGGATGCAGCTGGCGGCGGTGGCTTTTCCTGAGTTTTTCCTCCCGGGAGAGCTCTCGCGGGAGCAGATGAGCACCCTAGGTGCCACCGGCCACCTTCTTCTCCACTTGCTGACCTGCCAAAAATGATGGTTTTATTGAAATTGAAATTTTCTAGTGGGAAAAAGCAATTTTCCACTGGGAAAAGGCAAAAGAGTGGGAGGACAGCAAGGTTGCAGACACCCAACGTAGCCGGGGAGGAAGAGCAGAGGAGTTTTGGGGAATGTTGCATCTTCATCCCACCTTAAAGAAGGCAACCAGCTCCGAGTTTTTTGCAAAATAATTGCAAAAAATTTGCAATAATTGTTTTTCCTCCGGGGTTGGTAGCTGTAGATGTCGTGTGGCTCCTACCAGCCCTGGGATGCTCCTACCATCCTCCTGTTGGGGTACATTTCCTTGATGCGTAGCATCCTCCTGGGGAGCAAATTGCATGTCATGATAGAGCACATTTCAGCTGGATACAATAGGATTCATCCCTCTGACAATGGAGCAGGAGGGATAGCACAGAGCTCTACACCAAAATCCACATGAAACACTGAATAGAAAGAGATAGGATGGTTTTGATCCCCAAACTGCCTTTTCCTGCTTCTTAGCAAGAAAGAAACATGTCAAAAAGTATCAGAAACATGACGGAAAGTTGTTTTTCTTGACATTTCATAACATTTTCACCTGCAGGATTTTGGTTGCTTTCTTTTTTTTTTTTTATGGCTTACAAGTAAAAGAGGTTTTTATCGAAAATCTGTTTTTCAGGAACAAGAAAATCGATACAAATATATCAGTTCAAGCCTTTGTTAAAGAACTAGGAAAAGGTCCCCCTGTGCAAAAAAGAAAGCCTAAATGTCTTGTTTAGATTACCCACCGAACTTTTAAATGTCTCGTTACGCGAAACGAATCCCGCAGTTAACGCAGAATTTTTTTGCATAAAGGTTTGTAAAAATCCCGGTGCCATCATGAGCAATTCATAAACCAAATAAAAAGGCAAAAATCATCAAATAACTGGTTTGCAATGATTTATTTGGCCAATTCCAGCCATAACCGAATTCCTGAGGCTTCAATAATCTCTTTAGCACTGTCAGATTGGGCTCTGCATGCGACAGTTTTATCCGTTGCCATTCCCCTCCCTTCTTTTTTAGCATTAAACAAAAAATAGGGATGCGATGCAATTGATCTGGCATTTTTCTGAGCATCTCCTGCCCTCCAAGTGTCAATGTTTCACCTTTGGGAAGGGTTCCAGAGAGCCAGTAGCAATCTGCATTCCGGCACATGTATTGGACTTACAGTTACAGAGATGCAGAGATGCACTTTGCTTCAGTAAATCCAGCAGTCATTTAAACCCCCTGAGCACATATATATAATTTTCAACATCCCTTAATCCAAGCCAGGGTGCTGAAGGACAAAGTTTATTTCTGTATTTTTAATATATTAATCTCAGCTGCTCTTTGCTTTCTTTTCCCAGGGATTTTCACCTCTACTTCCTTTTTTTTCCCCTTTTTTTGCTGAACATACTCCAGCAGATCCAGGATGTGTTTGATATTGCTCCTACCATATCAAAGCATTCAACGCGCACAGATTTCAGTGACTTGTGAAGGAAAGCAAGAGATGTTTTTATCTCTCTGCCTCTTCTCTGAATCGCCTGGAGCCCAGACTTCTCTCTGTCTCAGCCACGTGATGTGGCTGCAGCCCCAAGCCAAGTCGAGGGAGGAGGCTGGTGTGATGGGTAAAGCATCAGTGCACACCTCCAGAGATGGGGCCAAGCCTTTGCTCCAGCACAGCTTTTCTGTATGACCTTTAAAAGGGCAGGCAGGCTTGGAGCTGCGCTTCTCCAAGGAGGTGGAAAGCTCCTGGTGCTTGCATCTCACCCATGGTGCTTGCATCTCACTCCTGACATTTGCATCTTGCTCCTGGTGCTTCCATCTCCACCCTGGTGCTTGCATCTCCCCCCTGGTGCTTGTATCTTGACCCTAGTGCTTGTATCTTGACCCTGGTGCTTGCATCTCCCCCCTGGTGCTTGTATCTTGACCCTAGTGCTTGTATCTTGACCCTGGTGCTTGCATCTCACGCTTGATACTTGCATCTCCGCCCTGGTTCTTGCATCTCCCCCCTGGTGCTTGCATTTTGCCCCTATCGTGGTGGGCACAGCCAGGTTCAGCAGGCAGAGAGCTGCCCCAAGCCCTTGATCCCAGACTCCACCGCCCATGAGGTGGACAACACAAGGGGTTTGTAGCCTCCCCGTAGGAAGGGCCATGTAACACGAGATACGTTGGGTTTGGTTCCTCCATCTGACCCTATGACACGCTAGGGCTTCCTCAGCGACCACGCAATGACTAGCTGGAAGGGCCTTGGATGGGCCAGGCACTGCGGGGGTCGGAACAGGCAGGATCTGTCCCAGCACCCCCAGGGTGAGGGAAGAGGCCAGGAGGGAAGAGAAGCAAAGTCACCCTGCTTCCAGGGGTGGCTTTTAGGTGAACACCCATAACTGAAAACATGGTTTTGCTTTACTAGAATGAGAAGTCTTTGCCTGTCAACCCATAATACGGATTAAAACCACAGATGGAGAATGATGCGGCTGAAGGTTTCCGCTCCCCAAGTGCTCTGAATCTTCATGAGAGGGTGGCTTAAGTCACCCCCAAACCCCCCACTCAATGTCCCCCACGTGCAGGGGTCCCACCACCTGCACTATGGCTCTCACCTCACTTTGTATTTCCATCGTGGCTCTATCAAGTGGGACAATACAACACCCAATATATAATAACATTTATTGCTGCAGCTACAGGGAGAAAGAGCATTTCTTGATCGCTATAGGAGCCATATGGGGGTAGCACATATATATCTCCATAAGGGTTTTTCCAAGATAGCTGCAGGAGAGCAAGCTGAGAAATTAGGAACAAAAAAAAATGGGGGAGAAAAAGAAACTCCCCCAAACCCTTTGGCACCAAAGACCTAGGTGGACCGTAACATCTTGAGAACAAAATACATACAGTGTGGAGAGAAATAGCTGTGTGTAATGGACAATATATATATAGGCAGAAAGAAAATCATCAGCATCAAGCTGTTCTTGTGAAATATTTGTCAACACTGATGTTGCATTTCTCAACCTGAAAAAATAACCAACCCACCACCAAGTGATGCTTCATGTTCAAAAACTTCTGGTCCAGGCTCCCAGGATGCAAGTGCTGGGATTTCGGGTCGGACACATGCCAGGGAATCACTCTCGGCCCCATGCTGGAAATGGAGCCCGTTTTTCTCTGCTAGCTAAGACAAAAGTCCCCTGCCTCACTCTGCTTTCTGCCAGTTTACCCGTCACCCCAATTAAAGGGCATCCAGCGGATGAGAAAACCTCCCCAGCGTTAATCACGGCGGTAACAACCTGCAGCTGCCGGAGCAGCATAATAAGGTCACATCCAGGCAGCAGAGTAACCCACTCCTCCTGTCACCTCTTGTCAGCCCTTTCTCCCCAAATGCCCTTTAATTAAGGGTCGCTAAAGACTTTCACTGCTTGGAAATGATCCCGAGCCCGGGTTTATATCTGCAGCAGAAAGAATGGGCATGGATTCTTGCAGTGAGGAGAAGGAGCGAGGGGCTAAAGATGATGCTCCATTAATGGACATTAATGGACATTAAAATGAAAATAAACCCCCCTGGGCTCCCCCATCAGCTCTGTGTCCTTTTGGCACTGCTTGCCTTTGGATAAATAAAATATCAGTCTCAGCCCTGTATATGGAGCCGGGAGAGGCAGAGCCACTGCCAGGGTCACTTCCCAGCCCTCCCCTTCCCTGCGTGCTCAGTTGTTTCCCAGATGCTGACTAATCCATTTGTTATTAGTTAATAACGAGTGATGCCCATTAACGGCGGGGACCACGTCTTCCTCTGCTTTGTGCTGTGCCAAATACACTGCCGGCACGCGATGAATAAAGGCGGCTGTAAGGAGGCAGCTCACGGGTATGCATGGGCCAGGGATGCGTCTGCCCTCCTGTCCTGATTTTAGGGACCTGTCCAGGTCTCCTCCTCTCTACATGCACCTTCATGTGTTGTGTCATGGTCAAAGCCACTGCACAGCTGTCACGGAGGTGGCCAAAGCCTTTGGGAAATTGGGATTCCCGCTCTCCATGGCTAAAAAATATATGGAGCTGTCGAGAGCAGCGTTGTATTGGAAGGGGATGAAATCGTGGTGGTGGCTTCCTACCTCAGCGAAGCGTAGGGAAGCACCACTGACCTCATTAGTGGGTGATGGAGGTGAGGGAGGGCACAGGATGTCTCATTATGGGGCATTTTGGCCACTAAGCAGCTGCCTATAATAAAACCTCTGCACATCACAATGCTCCTGGGTGGGAAAGGAGATGTGCCATCTCGTGGCACATACCTTTCCTTTCAGGGCTTTTAGACCTGGTGACCAATTCCAACCTGATTTCAAAAGACACATATCAGTCTCAAAAATATATTTCATTAAGAAAGAAATGGAGAAGATCCTACAGTGCCTGTGTGGAGAGGAAGGCTGCATTGCAAGCCCAACCCTTACTAGACACTAGAGACTCTCCACCAGAAGGAGGTGCAAGCACCTTGGCCCCAGGGGAGCTCTTAGAGGGGCTCAAACCTCCTTAAGCAACCATAAACCCAAGTAAATCCAAAATGTGGGGACTCTGTGGGTATCAAGACTGGTGAGCGATGACCGGAGGCTCACAGCTGGTTGCTCCCAGGGGCCACATGCTGGGAGAGGCATTTTGGGGCTGATAGCATCTAAGGGGGGGAATATTCACGTCCAGGAGCTCCACGGGCTCATCAAGCATCAGCAGGAGCCGCCTGCCTTAAAGCGGCTGGAAAATTGAGTGAGCTCGACAGAGAGACACGTCTGCAGCTGAACATCTCGGGCCCCTTCTAACTGCCAAGCTGCTAGCGAAACAGATGGCTCCAGGTTAAATGTGAATTGCAAACCTAAAAAATAAAAATGGTGTTTGTGCCCTTCCCTGCACCTTTATGATATATAAAGATACAGAAAGCGGTTTTATTTCCTTCCGAGAAAAAGTGTTGGGTTGTTGGTTTTTTTTTATTGGGTTTGGGTTTGTTTTTTTCCTTGCATTAGGGAAAGCAAGGCAGGTTTTTGCCTGCCGTGAGCTGGGGGAGCTCAGCTGCTTTTTGGGGGTGTTTCAGCTCTGGGAAGGGAGAAAGCTTAGGAAAAAAACAAAGTTGCAATGCAATTAATTGCATGAAACATGGAAATAATACACACTGGGGACTCCAGGGTCCCTTGCCTATTTTACAGACATGCAAAGACTTTCAGAAGAGCAAGAGAAAGACAGGAGGAGCTAACAAGCCCAAACTGGGACCGGAGCAGGGAAGAGCCGTATGCATCTCGCAGAGAGCTCCACAAAGTCAGTTTGTAGAGAAGCGGCCGTAAGGGCCCTTTCCTCCTTCAGCCGCAGATTACGGTGTAATTAAGGTGGCATGTCAGAATAATTACCTCTCCCAGCCATGGAGCTTGTCCCTGGCTCCACTTTATTCTCCTGGAGTGGAATTAGCCAGGATCTGTGCAGGGCTGTGTTTTTATTCAGGCTGGCTTCAAATATGCCAGCAGAGAGGTAAAAAACATCCTTTCAGCCCTGCTTTCCCCTTCTTTCTCGGCTTCAGGGGCAGATTTATTCCCTGTGACAGTCACTCACTCAACACCATATCCCAATAACAGCCCAGTCACTGGCTTTAAATACAGGTGGGACAATTAAACAGAAAAATAAGATCATGGTTGCTATGTACAAGGGGGCATTTAAATATCTTTTGTTAATGTAACGATCGCTATTCAGACAGAGACAAAAGAGAGTATGCGTCTTTTTGGAAAATAAATCTTGCACTGCTTTTTTTTTTTTTTTTTCCGCCATGTAGCGAGAAAAATATATTATTCATATTGAGACAAGGACCAGCTGAAGGATTTGCAGCTGAGGCTGCGGCTGGAGCAGCAGGAGTTGTGCCTGGCAGGTTCGGAGCGAGGTGCCGGCTGGGAATGCTGCAAGAGAAAATCAGCATCGTTGCAAGCAAAGAGGCAAAACCCATCCTGGCTTCACCCAAAGTGGCAATTTCCTCTTGCAATCGGTGAAAGCAAGCATTTTGGTTTGGTTTTGTCAATTAATTAAACTTCTGGTTTGCCTTTTAAAGAAAAGGAAAAGGGAGGAAAAAAAAGCTTCTTAGGAGCTTTTGAAAATATCGCAGCAAAATGTTTTGGCACTTCTGAAACAAAGCCTTTTACTTCAGAGATACCAGGATGAAACATCTCAGCATTTTTCAAAGGTTTTCTGCTCTTTAATTCTTTTTTAACCTGCAATTATTCATCTCATTAACATAATCCTGAATTCACACTGCTCTGGTCCTCCTCAAACATCATTTCCAGCAGATGCACAAACTGATCAAAAACCCCACCTTTGCAGTGTATTGACTTAAGGCCATAATTTCGCCCATAATCACACCTTATTTCTAACTCCTAATTCTCTGATCAGTAAATACATCTATCAACCGGTGGTGAGCAATGCAGCCCCATGAGAAACCCATCTTGGGTTCCCAAAATGCCCAGGAGAGGTTTCAGGTGCCTCCAGGCAGCTTCCAGCCCGGGGAAGGATGGGGCTGAGGTGGGAATGCACACTCCTCTACAATGCTATAAATATAAATATGGGTGCGTGGCGCTTCGTTTATTGAGATAAATTCGGAGGATGTTCTGCTGGCTTTATATAACACAAAGGCAACGTGTGTTTACTTCTATCTGTCGCTGATATAAATATATATAGATATGGTCCATCTTGCACATCCTCATCACTATATATGCATTCCTATAAACTGCGCATCCCTCAAATGTCTTTATGCCCCAGATGAATGTCTATACCCACAGCTGGGTGCATTCCTTCCAACGTCATATTCATATCCCTTTGCATTTGGATGTGCCTGTGGAAAGATAAGCCTGGCTCAAGAAACTTGTGGGTCTCCATAAATCTCCATTTCTAGGTGCGTGGAAAGGCAGGTTTGTGCATGCGCACACCCAAATCCCGGAGCTTAATAGAATGCTGCAGGCAGAAAGGGTCTGGGGGACATTTCTCTCCTCCTCAGTTGGTCAAAGCCACTTTGCTGTCAGTGTAATTCCCTGGATTTCATGAGAAATGCACTGAAGAAGCCCTCCCAGTGCGGGCAAGAGTCTTGCAGTGCAAAAAGAGTGTTGCAAACTGGGTGCCACTGGTATAGCAATGGGGCATTTGGAGGTAGCACGGGGCGATGCTCAGCACTGCCTGGCGGTGTGGGAGTTGCAGTGGGGTAGGCAGGTCACCGGGAGGGGCTTTTGTGGCGTGGGTTTGTGCTCACGCCTCTTCTTTCTTGACTATTGTGGTGTTAAATAGCATAATGGGTCACCTTGCGCTATTTATGGGTCTCACCTGGGTCCTTTGGGATCACCCTGCCCCAGCCGCTGGCACCCGAGGCGTTAGGGGAGAGAGGATGCGACAGCTCAGTGCCCATTATGAATTAAGCTTCAGGCATCTCGTTAGCTGAAGGGCTGGATTCTCATTTACACACCAGCCTTTCCAGGCTGCGCGGCGAGGGCTGCAAACGCAGCTCCCAGAGCCCTTTTATGTTCAGAGCAGCTCAAGTGTAAATGAGAATCAGGCCCTCCAGTGCCATTTCTTTTCTTCCAAAGAGAAAAAATCTCCTTGACTACAGGGAGTGAAGTGGGTCAAGATGGTTTGGGGTTGACTTAAATCTCCTTGACACCGCGTTGGGCAATGGCTGTCCTTCACTTAAGAGTGGAAATGTTTAAATTCCTTTCCGAGGCAAGGGTCAGTTTGCAAACCAAGGCACAGCATCCGTGGAAGAAAGAAGATACTTGCCCCATCACGTCGGTATTAGAGCAAAGGGGCTTTCCCCATTTCCCTCTGAGCAGAGGTCTCCGAGGAGGAGCAGATGAGCAGGAGATGGTCAAGGTCAAGGAACTCTTCTGGACTTCACTCAACGAGAAATGACATTGCAAAGACATGCCCAGCAGACAGCAGGTTTCGCTGCAATAATCTTCCTGAATTTTGTGCTCCATTGCTCCAAAAGAGGACACAGTGTTTTGAGCGTAGTGAAATAAATCTGGGTGCACTGGTAGCTGCAGAGGCTCTGTCTCCTGCCGTCAGGGATGAAAAGGTTTCTAGGAACCACAGTGGTGAAAAGGAGATAGACCCATCTGTAGTGTAAATACCTGGGGATGGTATTAATTAGTGCAAAAAAGAGGGGGAGGAAAGAGTGATTTGGCTGTAATGCACACAAAGATGTTAATCTTCTATGGAGTGGGTAATGAGGCTGTACCAAATTAATATCTGGGGCTGGAATGTGTTCAGATGAGGTGACAAGGATGTGTCGATGTCATGAGGATTTCAGAGATGGGGCTGTCAAGACTCCCCAGGATCTTCAGAAACTATTGGCGAGGTCACTCTGACCCTACTGATGACAGTAACGAGGACACCTCCTCCCACGGAGGGTGCCCGCTCCCCTCCCAGCCAATGTCCCCTCCACAGCTCCTGGCACTGGCACGGCCCCTTGGTGACTCCGGACACCTGCTCTGGGGCTGGGGACACCAAAGCAGCCTGTCCCCACCATCCCTGCTCCCGCCACTCCGCGCCGACGGAGCAATGGGATGAGACGTTCTTGCTGATTCATTGCCTCTCCCGGCGACATCGAACAACCCTCTTAGGAGCTTCCCTTAGCACTTAATCAGAGAAGAGTTTGTCTGTGGCATCTTAAGGACTTCTCAGGTGAGACACATCCTTCCCTGAATAAAAAAGCGAGCTAAAGTACAGGTGGAGGAAGGACAAGATTTTTTTTTGACACGGCAACTCTTAACAGCTGATTGCAGCCTATTCCTATGACGGATGCACAGCGAGGTGATGCCCGCTTTGGTGCACAGCCTATTTACTATCTTTTCACCTTTGTCATTTCACTGAAGCCTGAGCAGCCTCCAGCCTCATGGAATGATCCTTGCAAGGTGAGACAGGGTCCTCCTCACTACAGGGACTGCGTAGGGAGCAGTTAAGTGACTCGGCAGGGGCTGAAATGGATCTAACTCTGATTTCCCAACAGAAATCACCCTAATTACTAGCCTAAATCAGCACGGAAGAGCTCTGACCTCCATATTCTTCCTTTACACCAAGGAGAAGACGCTGGAGGAATCTGAAATTCAGATTCCTCCCTTTTGAATCACGTCTGCTGCTATCGCTTGTGTTACAGCAACTTGCAGAGCCCGGTGGAACCGGCATTCCGTGTGCTGGATGCTACCCACATCCAGCCCTTCAGTTATTATCATTGCTATTGTTATGGAATAAATCATTCCTTAAGCTTCTCCCCTTCATTGCAAATTGTCCATGAAACACTTGCAATCTCTGCAGAGAGACACCCCGGTTGACAGACTAAATCAGATCAGTAATCAAATCCAGATCCCATCTCCCGCTACCTGGTATGAGTTATTTGTACCAGAAGGTGCTGAAGGAAAAGGCAAGAATCTCTGCAGGAGAAAAAAGAAATGTGTAGGAAAGGTTTCTTCCACTTAGATCTGAACTAGAAAGATCTGGAGCTTTCTCATATAGGTTATTTAGCCAATGATATTTATTCTTTTATTTCTAGATATTTGAGGTCAGTTATGCCTGATGTCTGCAGCAACCAGACCTTGGGTCAAGGAGTTTCACTGGTTACCAACACAAAATTGATAAGGAGCACAGGGCAGGTAGGGCCAGCAAGGATGGAGCGGGAAGGCAGCTCCTTAGGTTACTCCTAAACTTGGTCAAAAACCATTTGGAGTCATAATTGTGCAAAACCCATATTTTAATGGCTTGCAAAATTTGTCCTGAATAAAGCTCTACACCTATCTGACAGGGTATGGCCCGTATGCCCCATTTGGCATGTTGGTTGGGGCATCGAGAAGTGAAAATTTGCCTTCAGTTGACAAAAGCCCCACATCTTTTAATTGATTTGGGTTTTCCTTGAGATTTAGTTCCTCTTGCCCATATCTTCTAATAAAAGCCTTGGGTTTTCCCTGCCATGGATAAATGGCCCTGGGGAGCAGAGCAGCCCCAGGTCCCTGCACTGCTCCGTGCCAGGGTCGATACCGAGTCGCTGTCTCTAGTAATTGGACTCCTCGTAGAGACAGGCAAAGCTGTGGGCTCGAAACTGCACTTGCACCTTCTCCTAGGATTTTTTTTTGTCTCAAAATCTATCCGTTTGGAACAATAAGATGTTTTTGTAGAGGCTGATGATAGGGAGACGGCAGTGCGCGTTGCACACTTGCAACCCTCCTTTAATTATTCATTTGCACCAGAAAATGATGTTTTCTTCATTTGCAGGTGAAGATTCAAGGCTTTATTTTGTATAATGGTTTTTTCTAGTGTATTTTGTCCCATTCCCCTGATGCTTTGCTTGGCAGAGAAGCCAGTGCTGCCTGGGCTAGCAGCCCCCACCTTCTTGCTGCTCCAAAAGGCAGTCAGCTCTAGAGAGAGAAGATGGGAGGATGGATTTTATTTTATACCATTTTAATAAAGCAACAGGGAAGGAGTTGGATGCCTCATGACATATAGCAAAATCCAAACAAGCTTGAAGCTGTCCCTCCGCTCTGGCCTCGATTTCACATTTGTTTCTATACACGACTGAGCACGAAAGCATCAGCAAAGGCTTAGAAAAGCCCTTTCACCGCAAAAAAAAAAAAAGTGGTTCAGAAGTGGTGGAGAGAGATCAAGCACCTACTGTCTTCTCGCTGGAGAACCAGAGGCACTCCTGGATGGGTTTGATCCCTGCTCAGAGGAGAGATTTCCACCCTCCGGATCCGTGCTGCCTCCCGCCGCCTTCCCCACTCCAGCACTTCCCCGAGGATTGTGTCTAAATGGGATTTAAACTCCCCCATCCTTATCGCAGACTAGTGACAGCTGACCGAAGCCTAAGGCTTATTCTTCCTCAATCTTGAAAAAACATGTATACATATATATATATATCTCCTTTTTTCCACCTGCTGTAGCATCAACTTTATCCTCTCCCATTTGCACTTTCTCATTCTTCCAGGTTTTTTGCATTGCTTGGCGAGGGGCATGCGTGTTTTATAACACTGCAGTGGTGTTGCAACCCGGTTAGCAGGAATAAACCTCGCAGGTATCACCTCTGGATTTAGCCCAGGGCTTTGCAGGGGGAGGATTTAGCAATCCCAGGGTCAGGGCGCAGCCACCGTGAAGTTGTATACGAGTACTTACAGGGGACACATATTTCTCACTATATAAGAGATTATATCCGAACAGTGGGATACAGCCTATAAAAGGAAAAACTCTTGACTTGCCCCATGCAGCACTTACCCAGCTGTAAAAGAAATCCCTCTCTTCTCTCCACTGGTAATTAAAATCACCAGCTTCGTGTTTCAAAGCCCGTCCTCGGGAAGGCTCAGGCTGTGCCCTGCGAGGGGTCGGGGTGACAGGGGATTTTGACATGCTCAAACATCAGAGCGATGCTTCGTACGCTTATCCTTGCACCCAGGCGAAAGCCCTGGCAGCTTCATCCCTTCTCCAGCCTCTTCCCTTTGCAAAAGTCCCACCCGCAGAGGGTGGGTGAGCGTGTTTAAATCCCCTTAATGTGATAAAACTGGGGTGCAGAACCTGAATTAGCGTTCCCAGCGTTGTTCAGTAGGAGCTTTGGGTTTATTTTGGCCGCACCATTTCCAGAACGAAACCTTCTCGGTCTACATGGGGGAAAAAGAAAAAAAGCCTTTTCGGAATGTCAGAGCCATCATTCGAGCAAGAAATGCAGAAACAGATACAGATCCCCATGAAGACCAGACCGGGGCATCTCCTGCTGGGTGCCTCTGCCCTCACCTCCCCGGGCAGCAGCTTCTGAGCTGCCCAAAACGAGCAAGCGGAGGCAATCTGCTTTCCAGGGGAAAAGCAATTGCAAGGATTTTGCTCTGTTTCAGGGCGTATCTCCTCCAAAACACCAGGTTTAACGGCTTTGGTTCTTGCCATTCCCATCACAGCCGTGACCAGCTATTTCTCAGCAGCGTAATCTCATGGCCAGAGCGCTGGGCTCCTGGCTGGGTGCCTGGGTCCTTCCCTGCGTGGTGGCTTCCCCCACACCCCCCCCTGCAAATCACTTCCCTCCTCTCCCCCACAGCATCCCCCCAGCCCTTTCTCAGTTTAGGTAAATACAGATACAGATAGTATGGATGTGGATGATATGGACATGGACATGCATGATAAGGATATAGATATAGATTTTATGGCTATGCATATATATAAGTATAGATAGACATTATATGGATATAGATTATATGGCTATGAGTAAGGATATAGATATAGATTTTATGGATATGCATAGGTATATAGGTATAGGTATAGATAGAGATTATATGGATATAGATAGAGATTATATGGCTGTGGATGTGAATGATATGGAGGTAGCTACAGATGCAGATACAGATATAGATGATATGGGTGTGGATATGATATGGATGATATGGATATGGACATAGATGATAAGAATATAGATATTGATATCAATCTAGATGAATATGAATATGGCTATTGATATAGATGTTATTGATGTGAATATGAATGTGGATGTGGATACGGATATAGCTATAGACAGGACTAGGTGTAACTATAGGTATAGGTAAAGATAAAGATGAAGATAAAGATGAAGATAAAGAAAAAGATAAAGATAGAGGATATATCTATATATAGATAATGATATAGGCATAGATATATAGATATAGATATACATATAGATCCAGACACAATGCTATGAGAAAAGTAGGTTATTTGGGGGCATTAGCACAGAGTTTGGGCCACTTAGACCCTGCTCAGTACTACGGAGGGAAAACAACATCACCCGCAAGCTGAGAGGTAAAGAGGAGGGGAGAGAAGTTGAGCCCTCCCACTTGAAGCTCCTGCAAAAGCCCCTGCTGGGACAAAAAGCATTTGTTACATTAATCGGCGCTGGAGATAGCGCCAAACAAATGAAAGTTATTAAAGGAAGGGAGACGGATGGAGCTCAAGGCGTCTGTTTGTTTTGCCAGCGCCAAATTCGTTTCCAGAAAAAGCCCTTATCAATTCCCAGGGAATAGTTTGCCCTGTCAGTGCTGAGCGGGTGTTAATGTTCTTTACGGCTCCGTTAGAGCTGGTGCAGTGACACCAATCTAAATAAGGGAGGAAGGAAGGCTTAATCAGCCTGTCACTGACCAGTTATTAACATTTTAGAACAAGGGCATTAAAGGAGAAAATTCTGAGAGGTCAATTTGTACTTCAGGAGAGAAGCCAAAAAGATAAGGAGGAAAAACTAGGAAGAGGAAAGCGACGTCCACCCCGAAGCCGGCCATGAGACCGGGGTAGATTCACTTGCCAGCGGGGTACCCAAAAAATGCAAAGGACCTGAGATTGTGATGGACGGGCACAGAACCCCAGAGAAAGGTGTTTCCCCCCGGTGAGGGTCTCCAGCTGAAGTCAAGCTTTCCACCCATGTCCTTGGCAGTGGTCCCCCCCCACTCTCACTTGCGGTCTCTGCACTCCAGAGGCGGCTGCAATTCAGCAGGGCCGTGTGCGATTGCTCTGCAAAGCCCTGTGGGATGAAAGCTGTGTGCTTAGATATGGTTTATCCCTTCCAACCCCTGATGATAATCCGGGATTAGTCCTTCTAGTATATGATTACGTTTTGCCCACTCTCTTTGAAACGACACTGTTCTGGCCCTTTTCCCCGCAGCTTGTCCCACCAACCCTTAGGAAAACTGTTTGCCAGGCTCTGATTAAACCCTGCTTGCAGCAGAGTCCCACCAGGATCCCAAATAACTTGACGTGCATCTCCCTCACGGTCTGCACTGAACCTCCTTCTCCGCTCCTCGCTCCGCTGCAGAGCTCAGCACCCTCCAGCCTCAAAACACCCATCACCTCTAACGTCCCCATAGGGACCACACAGGGACCAGGCACAGAAGTGCATATATTCATCTCCCATAATAAATAAGCAGCTTTGCCTGTGCCGATGGCTTCTGGCCATCGCTCCCCCAGGCAGCTGGATCTATAGAGAAACATCAGCCAGGCTCCATTCAGGAGGACGATATCAGCCGGGAAGTCGGTACCGCTGTTCCCCATTAGGTTTATTCGCTCTATGTGTTGCTGGGTCATTAAAGGAGCTGTGTGATAGCTGTCTGGCTGTTTGCAGGAGCAGCGGAGCAGCAGGAGAGACAGCAGCCGTCCCTCAAATCATTTCTCCAGGGGGAATGAAAAGAGAGAGAAATAAAAAATTAAAAAAAATAAAATAAAATCTGCAGCGGAGGGTCAGGAGGGACAACTTTTCTAGTGTTTTGTTTTGTTTTGTTTTGTTTTAAGAGAGAAGATTTGTTTTGGTTTGTTTTCAAGCTCATTATTCACAGGGAACCTGACTCCGAGGTGTCTGGACTCTGGAAGCGCTTGGGATGTTCTTTAGGATGGCAGTGCCTCTGGTGGTAAATGTAGGTCCTGCCAAAATAAACAGGGGAAGGGACTTTTGGCTGGGGTTGAGTGCTTTGAGATGTAGCATTTGCCTTCAGCCCCCAGTTCTGTTATATAGGCCAATTTCTTGCCCAGAGCAGACCTTCACCGATGTGATTTGGGGGCGTCCAAAGGGCAAAAGGATGTACCCAGGGCCAGGCCGTGAATCACAAATACTCACCGTATTCTGGCCCCTGGGATAGCAGCTTGTCCTCCTCATTCATCCTGCTTTTCTGCCTCCCAGATGGGGTACACACAGCTAGGACCCCCCCCTCAAGTCCTGCCATGAGGTTTTAATCTGTGTGTCATGCCATTTTGCCAGCAGATATCCCTCCTTTCCCCCTCTCCTCATCCCAGATGCCCAGAAAAGAAAGACAAAAAGAAGCAGCAAGTCCCAGGGTGGATTGAGCTACCTTTGCAGACCTGCTGCCAACACCCAGGTAGCTGATGATCCCCAGCCAGCATCCATTACCTCGCGCCGACACAGTAATTATTGCCCAGCCCGTAATAACTGACTCAGCACCACTAATAAATGAAAAAAAGCCCTTACGTCCCGGGGTGTGCAAAGGAGAGCAGTTAATTGTGATGGATTTTTCTGCTGCGAAGGCGGCCGCAGCATCCATTCCCTCTGGTCCAGGGCTTGGCTTAGCCCTGATATCCCCAGCCGGGGTTTGGGGACCAAATGAGGATGCTAAGTCCATAGTAATTCATTGGAGAGGGGGAAAAAGTAACGCTGAGCCTCTAGTCCTGGTCCTCGCTTCTCTGATGGCCCCTCTTGCAAGATTTGAATCCATGAAAGATGGTTTTAATACCCGGTGTGCCGCAGGGATATTTGTTTGGTGACAGCTTGCGTTAAAGTCAACCAGCCTGAATCCACCCGATAAATAAACCAATGCTGAAAGTTGGGCTTGCCACAACGCGCATGGGAGGGGAGCGGGGGAGATGGATGGATTTTATTATTGCCATTATTGTTGTTGTTGTTGTTGTTGTTGTTGTTGTTGTTGTTGTTGTTGTTGTTATTATTATTATTATTATTATTATTATTTATTTGGCAAATGGAAGGAAAAGCAATTCTTTCTTCTGGTCCAAAGGCCCAATTGCCAGGGCTGGCTTGCAATGACAGAGCGCCGCGAAGCAGCACAATAATGGCAAATTATAAATCATCGCCTTTTGTATCTGATTGAACACTACAAGTCAGGGACTTACCCTCCAGCGCCTTCCCATAAACGGGGTGACGTACAGAAGGAAAACAGACACCATAATTGACCCCCAAACCCATCGGAGATGGTGGGGCCACATTTTCCTGTGATGCCCCGACTGCCCCCCAACACGTGCGGGGCAGAGGAGCTGGGGTTGCCTGTGATGAGCCGACCCAAAGAGCAATGCAAAGTGTTGAATTTGGCTTCCCTTTCCTCATTAGAGCTGATTATACTAATTGACATGTTTGTTTGGGGTTGGATATATTTTGTTGTCCTTTTTTTTTTTTTTTTTTCCGACTTTTTTATTTTTTGGAGCTAGAACAACATGGTTGTTGCCAACCAGTTCTAAGAGCTGGTACTTTCCAGAGGAGATCCCAGACTTACAGGGACTGGCCACCTCCTCCTGCAAAGTGGGGCTGGAAGCAGCAGAGCCTTTTATACCAAAGGCACCTCATCCTTGCACCTTTTCAGTATGCTACTTCTTTTGCAAAGTGCCCCGAGCCTGTTTTAAAAGGATTAGCTGCCTCCTAGAGATTCAGCCATGGCTTTCCATGAGAAAATTTGCTTGCATGCCCCAATTTCCCCTAAGGAATTGCAGGTCTTGCTCTCACTCCGCTATTAGATTTGGTTAATCTCTATAAAGCAGAGATGTAGGGATGCTGGAAGGTGGGGAAATACGGGATATGGTACCCAGAGCAGCCAAGAGAAGCTTCTTCCATCCCTTGGATGCAGGCTTCTCTGGGATGGAGCACCTTAGCCAATGCACAGCTGCCAAATAGCTCAGGTTTTTCAGCCACTGCAGCAGCGAGACACTGGCGTTCACACACTTCAGTCCCTTAAAACTAAAATAAATGATCCCCTTGGATTAAACAGGGCCACAGCTGTGAAGTTCATTTGAAAGCCATTGACGTTGGGAGCGTCGAACTGCCCCCAGCCTGCCGGGGTGCGTCAGGGAGAGCCACATTACCTCCTCAATCAGCATTAAATTCCTGATCAGCCTGGCTGATTTTTGAAGATCTCCCATCTAAAGGTCGAGCAAATCATCCACTGTGGAGGCAGAGAGAAGGAACAGCAGGGAAGCGGGCACCAGCGCGGCGGGAGCAAGAGATGTTGCTGGTGGCTGTGGACCATACTGGGCTCTCTGTTTCGGGAGCTGGTTCCTGATGCTGCCTGAGCCCATGGACCGAAAGGAGCAAGCAAAACCCTGAGGCATCTCCGAACCCAACAAATCCAGAGTTTTCTCAAGAAATCAAAATCTCTCTGAAAAGGGGGTGATGCTGAGTCACAGCAACATTGCACTGTCCAGAGCAAAAAGCCTTTCTTAAGTGGAATCTCTTTTCTGTGTAACTTGTGTATGAAATTTTAGGGGAAATAGGGCTTATTTTCATCCAAAAGCCAAAACCTGAAACCATCCAGTAGAAAAGAAGTGGGAGCACAGCCCTGCATCAGCCAGACTCAGTTCTCCCTCTGCCTTCCTCCACCTCCTCCTCCCCTGGGAGCACCCTACTTCCAGCCCCACATCCCCTCTCCCTGCATCAGGTACCTGAAAGGCAACCTGACCCCCAGTAACCACAGCACACAACAAACCAGCTACCAACCTGTCGCCTTCTTCCCTCATCCTCTCCATCACCGTTAAAAAATCACAGCAATTCATTTCAGCATCCCTGTTTCTACCAGGCGGACGTGTGATAACGCTCCTGGCCCGTTAGCAGATTAGTTATATTGTGCCGCAAGGCACCCAGTGAAACCATCAACGAGGCACTTATAGAATTAGGACCTGGCATTTAATCGCTTTGGCTTGAGTGTTATTAAATTCCCCTGAGTTCAGCAACTTTGTAGCCTGGCTCAGGTTTTTTTTTGGTTTTTTTCAAGGCTCAGAGCAAAGCTTTGAGCTGTATTTGGGGTGGTCAAACCCAGCATTTCTTCCTGTGCTTCATCCGTACTCCATCCCTGTGCTCCAAAGGAAGGCCAAGACTGGGCAGCTTCATTTAGAAACCAGAGGAAAAAAACAGAGCAAGAGCACAGACTAGAAGAATATTAATATTTAATCACAGCAGGCCAGAGGTTGCCGAGGCAATCGCTGTTAAATGTTATTGAAACAAAGCATTCATATTCCCACCGTAGGGGTAGTTTAGAAGAGCTGTCTTCCTCCAGTCTCCGCTCACAATTGGTGCCACGAGTAAATCTTCCCGTTCAGAGTTTTCCCCATGGAGGGGAGGGAAGAGATCCCCAGATAAAAGGGCTGTTCAAAGCCCCTTTTTGCAGGAGCCCTTTCCCTCTGCATCAGGGATGGCTTCGAGGACACCTGGATTTCCAGCAAGAAGCAACAAATATGCTGGGGAAAAAGCAACAGCCCCATACTTTGGGGATATACCTTTACATACCCGGCTGTCACAGTGGGTTAGTACGTACCGGAGATGTACAGCAGCGGAGTGTGCAGCCCTCTTGCTGTCATTGTCCACCTCTTGATGAACCAAGAAAGGCTTTCTCCATCCAGCTGACCTGCCAAATACTCCCTCCACCTTCTCTCTTCGCTGTTTCTCTATTCAATAACAGATCATCTTAAAAAAAAAATTAAATTATTGAAGTGGTCCATGGCTCTGCTGGTGTTTCACTCCTCCACTGATTTTTGGTGGCAATCTGTCCATGCTTCCTGAACCTTGGGCCTTAGAAAGCCCTAAGGAGATGTTCTGGAAGGAGCTTCAAGCATTGGCATCGTATCTCAAACCCATGCTGCTTTAAATCCTGCAAGGGGTTAAGCCTTGGGCAGCAGCTCCTCGCCACCTGGTTTGACATGTCATTAGCAGATTTGATATCTCACTTTCGTCAAAGCGGGATTTCTTCCCTGAGAATTAATTCTAATTTTTTGCCCGCACACAAATCATTAGCCCGGCTCTCCAAATGAAGTGCTAACGTTTCCTGTCACCTTCTGCTCCTCACTCCCTGCAATTCCTTAAAGCTGCTGCAATCAAGACCATGAAAAGCTAATCAATTAGGCCCCAATGTATCAAGAGCTCATGAGCCACTGTGAAGAACCCAACACATCATTACCGAGCTTGTGAAATTTCTGCCTAAAGAGCAGATGTGTGGAAAGCAAAAGCATGCTGTGGCCCAAGGTCCTTTTTCTTCACCACTACCTTCATCTCAGTGCCCCTGGCTGTGTCAAGTCATCTCTAACTTCTCAAGAGCTTCATGACTGGGAGAGGACACTTGTCTTCTCCCTGTTGGCAAAGGGAGATATTAGGTAGAGGCTGGATCTTCCATTATAGACATGTTGAGAGGCTAGTTAAGCCTCAGATGATTTCATCATCCCTATGTGGCTTTTTTTTTTTCCTTTGGAAAATCTCTTTGTAGAGGACTGAAGAAGGTTTTCTTCCCCCTTTTCGACTGAAACCCCCACAATCCTACAAAACACACCCCCACACCAAAAAAATCTCCCCTCCAAACAGCTCTGCTCCAAAGTGCCAGCCTCAGGCAACCCTTCCCCTAAAGTTAGACCCAAGCATTTGCATCAAAACACAAAATACAGAGCTTGCCTGCCCTCAGATTTTAGAACAGAACAGTTGTCTCCATGGAAACTCACACTTTTGATTTTTTTCCTTTTTTTTTTTCCCTTTTTTTTTTTTTCAGTTCAGAAACCAGAGCATCAAGGCATGGAGCAATCCAAAGGGTGAGGTAAGAGTGTCCATTTTAGACACCAGCATTGCAGGAGGGATGCATCTCATTTTTCTGGAGAAGAGCTGTTTGCACGAGATATACCTCCATGCTTTTTCGAAGCAGAAGACCTAAGTTTGGTTAAAGAAGAGGCTTTTTCCATAATATATCGGGTGTGGGCTCCCAGAACATGAGTCATGGCTGGGCAGTCTGGTGCATGCCTGAAATCCAGCTCTGTGCCTCCAGACTGATTCCTTTTTGCTTGAATTGCCTTAAAGAGAGGCCAGCTTCACTCCTGAGGGTGGACATCATGAGCCTGATGAAGAAGGTGTCTTCATGCCCTCAGAGACGCACTTAAGGCAAATCTCCCCATGGACTTGGGCAGAAGTGAAGCCATCATGCCTACAGGAAAGAAGACAAGATTCCACCTTCCCAAATATTTTTAATTTCCAGAGCTAAATATCTTTCCAAATGGCAAATTCCGAATTTCACATCCAAACCACCTCAGATGCTGGAGCAAGGTGCTGACAAATAAGCTGTGGCTGGCCTCACTCAGCACCCTCTGATACCAGCACCCTTTCTCAAGGTCGTTCATCTCATCCAGCATCTCATGTCTTCCTCAAAGCATTTGGCACTGGCCAACTCTTGGGAAAAGGCTACCATCTGGTGATGAAAAGTAGGGTTTTAGTAGTAAATACGCTCATGGTGATGCACCTCTTCGGGTGAAAATAGGAGTTATAGCTTCTGCGCACCCTCTAGGTCATTATTAAGGATGCCCCAGTGTCTGGCAGCTTTTGAGGCTTTATCTGGTGCTCTCAGCCAGTAATTTCCTTCCATAGCACATACAACATGCTTTCTTCTACCCTCAGGACCCTGTTTTTCAGGGATGCCATCTCAGCTGCATACAACTTTAATATACATACACACATGTCTGGTTTCTAAAGCCCATGTTGTTTTGTAGGATAAAAGCTGCTGGATATTAATACCATTATCAATAGGGTTTGAATATTGCTGGGCTTCCTAATTACACCTGATGACATGCTGAATGACAGAACTGAAGTTTAAGGTCAACCACGGAAAAAATTAGCAGCGGCTTCTGCCTCTTAAGGGGACAGATGGAAACCACAAAATGGGTCTACAATTTTTGCCAGGCAGCCCAACCTCTCTGCGCTGTGCTTGGACCAGAGCTTCACGGCTCTGCTCCACCTTGCACAAAATGTTCCGGAGCGAGAGTCCTCATTTCTCTGATTTAAGAAGTTTGCCATGGCTCTTTCCTGGCAAGTAATATTTACAGGTGAAAATGCAGGGTGATATTTAGAGGTAAGTGGTATTTATAAGTACATACGCAGGGAAATGTTTACAGGCAAGATACTCATGGGTAATTATAGATCAATACTTCAAAGCAGAGTAAATAGAGAGGTAAAGGACCTTTGCTGGTATGTTACAAATAAATATTTAGATATAACAGATGCACATAAGTACATGTACGCTATATAGAAGAGATAAAGATTAGAATTTAGATGGAGCCCTTTTATAGGGAGGCGAGGCTGTACCATTAGCAGCACATCCATAACTCAGCAACGTAAGAGCATCCGAGCAACACTATCAGATCAGCCCCACGGTCCATCAAACCTGGCGTCGGGTTTCCAAAAGCAGCTCCTGGCAGAGATGTAAGTAAAGAAGTGAAGGTCAGAGAAGTCTTTTTTTTCTGTTTAAGGAGCCCTGATGTCTCCCCATCCCACTGCCCCTGTACAAAACCTGGGACCAGAGCAGCGTTATGCCTTTCCAGCTCCCTCCGTCTCGCCGCATCTAAATCTCCCTTGCCGATCACGCGGCAGCTCGTGTTTGACAAAGTTCAGCCAAGCAACGAGCAGCCTGGAAGGCCCTGAGATCCCATAGAAATCCCCATCCAATTTATCAAGTCAAAAATTCAGCCGGGTGGGAGCTAACTGGGATGAAGCTCTGATCAAGGCAAGAGATTACGGCGGAGCCAGTTACACAAATCACAGCTCTGACTCAGGGCAGGGAGGGGAACGGCAGGGTGAAGGGGAGTTTTTCCAGAGCTGGGCATAACTGGAGATAAGAGCCTGTTGTTGGTAAATAAAAAATGCTGGGGAATCGCATGTCTGATCAGTGTCCGCTCCCATCAGGCTTGCAGAAGCTGGCAGCATTATTTCCAGGCTTTTCACCGAGAATACTAAGGGCATTTGGAAAGGCAAGAACAAAGCTACAACTTTATTTGAGAGCAAAACAAAAGCAAACAAATGCATACCCAGAAGACCACCTAGAGTTGAAAGAGAGTGATAGACTATTCAGCCACCATCTGAAGCGGCTCTTGGACAGCTCATGACTGTTAAAAAGTTTCCCAAGGAGCAAACGCTTTTGTTTGTTTGTTTGTTTGTTTGCAGTGAGAAAACAAAGTGAAAGGATTGCTGATGCCTTTAGTAGTAAATGAAGACAAATATCCCCCGGCCACAAAGATTGCTGGAATGGGAAAAACACTAGTCGCATCATTTTGGAAAGTGTCTGAGCGATGCTTTTGGGGTCCTCAGGCTTATTTTCCAAAGATGAGCTCTTGCACCCCAAATCCCAGGGGGACCCGACACAAGCTTCAGCTCTCGGCATCGCGGGTTGGGTACTGGCGTGTGTCCCCTCGAGATACACCACTTCTTGCTCCAAAGACGTCAAGAGCCTCAGAGATCCCTGATGGTTTCACAACCTCTATATTTTGGAAAAAAACGCAGTTTCTCACTTAACTTTGGTCTGTCTCTGCCTTCAAACTATTTGTTCCCATTCTGCCTTTCTCTGAGGGCTTAAAGAGCCCTTTAGGATCTGGTATTTTCTCCCTGTGAAGCTACTTAGACATGGTAATCAAGTCACCTCTCTGTCTCCTTTTTAATAAATTAAGCAGATGGAGCACTTTAAAGCATTTTTTTGCCAGCCCTTGAATTATTTTTTGTGGCTCTTTCTGAGCCCTGGCTTTCCATCCATGGTGCTTTACTGGCAGAGCTCAACGAGGGCACGGCCACCACCTCTCCCCATCCTCATCCCCTTGGTGTCCGCTCCCCAGGTATCGGAAAGCTGTGATCAGCCTCAGTGAGGTTTTATAGTTTCAAACCTCTTGCCAGTCAGATACTTCAGACAATCCAGCTCATTAAATGAAAAGAAAGACTTTAAATTTACTGCCTCCATCAATGTATAAAGGCCTCGGCTTCCTGACAGCCGCTGCCCAACCGGCATTATAACGTAATAGCTTTTTTCTTTTTTTTAAAAGCAAGAGATAATAATTAAAGATTGGATTATGAGCTAGCCCAGCATCACAAAAAAGACACAACTTTATCATATTACACAGCATCAAAATTAATTAGAAGCACATTAATCTATAATCTAGGAAAATATTGCAGGATCTCTGGCCTCAATATAACATCCCCCACATGCTGACTGACAGTCTGCCCCTTTGAAAGTCTTCCTGCATCATTCCTGCAAAGAAACCTTTGCAAAACTCTGTGTAATCAATGTTGCTTTGATTAGTAAGAGCTTCCAGACGCTCTGGCAGACAGCTCCCACGATGCCTGCTGCGGATTGCTTTTGTGTGCGCAACTTGGTGCTTTGAGAGAGTTGTTTTAACAGCATGAGTGAGTCAGGTCCTACTCCTGGTCCGCTGGCAAATCATCACTTAAAACACTTAGGAGCATAGATGAAGGTGCCTAAACTCACATTCATCACTCAATGCCTTTGGGATTGGGGATGGAGAGAGCTGAGCAGGGTGGAAATGCGGGTGGGAGGGCCCAGGCTGGATGGATTGGTGGATGCAGCCGAGATTTTCCAATGGTTTGCTCTTTCTCCTTTGCTTAACCAAGCCACAGCAGGGGTGAAGCGGCTTTGACGCGGCACTGATGATGCTACCCACTTCACCCCATGTTGGTCAGGAGTTGGGGACTCTGCTGAAGCTCCAGCCCTTGCGTTTATTTGATTTTCTAGACCCATCTCTTGGTTGCCGCCATTCCCCCATGGACCACTGAGCAGCGGTCTCATCCATAAGTGAGACCTGCATCCCCCAAACCCCAGACGTGGGACCATGTGCCTCCTCTCCAGGAGAGATGAAGATGAATACGCTGACTGGGAGGTGCCTGAAGGACCACAGTGCTACCTGCATTTAATGTCAACAGGCAGTTATAGGAGCAGCATAGACATCCTGAAACAAGTCTTGAAGTGTCACACAGTGCAGCGAATCAAGAACAGCAGCATCACCATAATTATAGCAACACCCTCTCTCATTTTTAAAACAACCCCTTCATTTGAGCAACCTGGAAAACTTTGCATTGGGCACAGGAGGGCTTGGGGTTGGGGGGATTTTGACCTTTAAGGAGGAACCTGGCCTCCAGTTGCTCTGAATGAAGCTGTCCAGCTTGCAATAGCAGCACCCCAACCTCCCCATGCCTTCAGGCAACATCACCTCTCCCTATTTCAGGCTTTGAGCTTCACTTACAAAGCTGAATTCCCTTTGGAATAATGATCTATAGGGTCCTGTAGGGTCACCGGAATTTGGCACCCACCAACCAGCACTTACACTTCTCTCAATAACCTGGAAAAAGCAAGGAAAGGATGGTTGCTCAACATCTTTCATGTAAGAAAGACAAGAAGCTTTGGGGTAATTGGCTTTTCTGACCTGATCCAAATATTTACGTTATTCAAGTGAAAAGGGGCTCAAGAGAAAACCAAAGGAACCAGCCTGGGAAGGTACGATCCCTGGGTGATGAAATGGGAGATGTTATTCAGCAAAGAGAAGTGCAAGGTAATGCGATGTGGGAAGACTGCTTAAACTATTCATGCACTGCAGTGGTTTCTGAATTAATTGTAGCCTGGCAGGAAAACACCCAGGCATCCCGCTGGATAACCTGATGGAAGGATCTGCTGTTAGCCAAGCAGCAATTAGGAGGGGAAACAAGTCATTAAGCTGCATTAAGACAGGGATGGAAGGTTTTAATGCCATGATATTGGTCAGCTGGGCAAATTTGGGGGGAGTTGACTCTTTCCCTGTTCATCTTTGGGACAACCTGCCCCAGGACACCTGGGGGACTGTGGTCCCCGTCGTGCTGAGGTGGGATTACCCATGGTCTGATGCAGACAGGCTCGGTGCCTGCCAAAAAATGAGGATAAATCGGAGGTCCTGCAGGCTCATTGCTGCCATCGAGACAGATGAGGCTGCTCGGAGCCAGGCTCCAACACAGCATATCAGCTCCTGTAACTTTATGGAGGCAGTGAGACTCCCTCCACCTCCCTGAGCTGAGGACAGGTACAGGAGATGATTGAAAAGACTTAAATTTGTGTCTACAATTTGGGTATCGCATTTCTTAAACCACAGGGATCAATTCGTTATATCTTGGGGAGATCAGCACGAATGTACACACATAAATACCTATGAGAATCTATGCATGTATATGGTTCCCCCTCCCTGCTTTAAAATATCCTGTCAGCCTCCTCTTGATCCTAATTGCTGCTACACATTGAGTTTATATCACAGACATAAATATATATTTATAATCTCCAGGACATCGTTCTTGCCAGCTGATAAATTCAAAGATACATAGATCACCCTTTGGGTGTCACCTACTGTCACTTGACCTTTACGAAAGAATAAACTGCAGCCGTTTCTTCGCTTCATTTTGCACGTGCTGATGTTATGCCTCTGTAGTATTTGAGCACACGGTATGTCTTGCCCACAGTTCATATCCTTTGGGGTGCCAGTGAGCGGGTGGGGAGCCCAAGTGCAGCAGGGCTTAGTGGCGAAGCGCTGCTGGAAAAGCATTTCGAAGGGTGGGAGAAACATGTAGAGAACGATGCTACGTCTGCGCAGCATCCTTGACAGCTCTCTCAAAGAGGGTTTGCAGGACTCGAGGTGAGAAAATCCCTCTTGATTTCCTCCAGCATCCCTCGGGGCAGTTATCCATCCCATCCCATTCCAATTCATAGATTCCTTCCTTACTGTCCTTCTTTCTACATCCTTGATGACCTTTTTATCCTGCAAATGCTGCCCTGGGTGGAGGGGACTCTGATTTTCAGGAGGAAGAGGACAGCAGATGCTCATCCATCCCCCTCATTTCCTTGGAGCAAAGAAGGCGAGGATAGAAAAACTGGTGCATGAAGCAACGTGGTGTTTGCCGCAGCAGAAGGGCAGAAGCTGCAGGTCAAGGTCTCACCCGGCACAAATCAGCCCAGTTCATAGCAGGATCCATCCTCCACTTCTCAGCTTTGTCTTGGAGGAGATCAATAGCAGAGAAACAGGAGGCCAGTTTACCAATACAGTCTGGATGCAAAAGCCGAAGGCGACCTAAATATTGACCGTGATGCTCACGAAGCATTGAGAAACTGCAGCTTTACGGACCCCGGTGGCTGCTAAGTCCCAGCCCTCCCTGGTTGGAAAATGCAGTAATTAGGGAGCTGGTGCACTCCAGTTCTGAATTTTCTTCTGTTTAATGAGCCTGTGTGTGTGTGTGCGACTGTGTTCACACACTTCTCCCTGTAATTGCTCTTCAATCGCCCCGAACACTGCACCAACGCAGCCTTCAAAGCACACCATCGGTCCGGGATGGGCTGGATTCGGTCCAGGATGAGCTGATGGGCAGCGGTGGAGCAGCAGCAGCTGGATCCAATTTGGATGGAGACACATTTTGGGTTGCATCTAACTCTCCCGGGTCCCATAGCAACACCTCTCCCTGCATATTTGTCACTAAAACAATATATCGGCTCAAATGGCAAAGCTCAAAAGTCAGCTAGCTCCCATGCAAGCAGCTGTTTGAAGGGATCTACCTAATTCAAGGCTATTTTAAACTCATAGGTGTCCACCCAGCGAGAGAAGAGCTGCAGCCTTTCTCATGCTGTGTCCCTGCTCCATCTCTGCCGTATTTTCTTCCCAACAACGATGGCAAACCAGATCTGGTGTGAATGGGGGTTAGCTCCCTGCAGAGCTTTGCCAACTTCTGCCAGCTGGTGGTTTGGCCCATGTTAGATTTAATAATCTCTTTTGTCCATCGGATTTTATGACTAATTATTATTACAAAACCCCCCCACACAAGATATAAAATGCAGCTGAATGAGAGTGATTTGGTTTGTGACTCTTTTCAATTCACTAAATATAGTGAATTTTTTTACGGCCCCTCCTTAAAAGACAAGCAAATCCCCAGAGGAAGGGGGAAAAGTGTTTAAAACACAAATAAATAAGGCTGTCTGTTGGAGATTATGGCTTCAAAGGGGAGCAAAGAGCCATGGGAGCCATCTGCCCAGTGGCCACCTGCCTTGCTACTAGCCCCCACAACCCCTTTGCCAGCAATAAGGGATCTCAGAGAAAAGCTGAGCTTAATCAAAGCCGTCCTACCAGCCCTAAATATTGTTTCCCCCCTTGCAGAGATGTTTTCTCCATCATTTACTCCTTGCTTCATCCCTGAGTCCATCAGAAAGCGATGGAAAGCTCCTCTCCTCCTTATGTGCATGCAACAGGTGCTGCAGCCTTTTGAGGCTACGCTGGGATAAAAGTGCCCAAGGCAAGAGATGATACCTTGGCTGCTCCAGCAATTTTCTTGCCACCCCTCTTAAGGTCCATTTGGGGTTTTACAACCGCCAAACTGCATCTTTTGGAGTAATGATCGAGTCTCCAAGGGCAGGGAGGGCAGGGGATGGGGGTGCCCAGCACATAGATGATGCAGGAGGGTGGGGATGAACAGGGATTTGCAGGGCTGCTCCCATGGAGGAAAAGCTCTTGTTGGGTTCTGGTGACTTCTCTGGAAAAAACAAAGAAAACAATGGAAAAAATCTGCAGCTTGCATCTGTTCAGGAGAGACGGGTTTGTCTTTATTGGGTGAGCTCGTTAAAGATCCTGGTGAGGGGAGAAATCCTGACATGAATGATTGGAAACTCAGGTGATGGAAGAGCGAAAGGAAAACAGGGTTTTTTTTTTTCCTCTCCCCTGCTGAAGACAGCAGGAATTAGGGAAGGATTGACTTAGCACTATCCATCAGGAAAAGACTTTCCATCAAAAAGTGAGCAAGAAAAATAGCACCTGGGAAAAAGCAAGAAGCCTGCAAGGAAAGCAGTCCGGCTCAGCGCTGCAAACTCTCCTTGGAGGTCGGCAAAGTCTTTTTGGGGAAGGACTCGGTGGCGTGGGAGGGGGACACACCATACTTGCACGGCTGGAGCAGTGCCCTGGGCAAGGCAAGGGGGGGAAGGCAATAAGAAATTAAGCGTTATAAAAAGAGTTGAAACAGGTGGGGGGTGTGTGAAAGAAAAGAGGACCCCCCTGGAGTGTTTCGGGAAGAGAGATGTTCTTCATGTGGGATGAAAGGCAGGGGATGTCAGAGCTGCGCCGGAGGGGGGGCCAGGCTGTGAACGGGGCGGGGGGGGGGGATATGTCTCATTCAGTGGCTCTTTGAAGATTTGTCTGGTCACTAAGAGCTTGGAAAATGATGCTGTTGGCTCCGTGGGTCTGCTTCGGCCCCCGGAACAAGCATCTTGGGAGATTGCAATGGAAATATCCTCATTTTAGCTCAAGGCTGGGGTCCGGCTGCCCCGTGGCACAGTGGTGCAGAGAAAGCCTTAAACACGAGGGGGTTCCAACCACCTACTTTTGAAAAATCCTGGCTCAGGTGCTCCGCAAAGGATGGAACTGGAACAGTTTGGGGTAAGAAAAGCTGCAGCACGGTAGAAACTACTGCAAAGAGCTGACACGGCCCAGTGGGGACGGATTTTTCCCGGGGTCCCAGAGGAGACCTTGCAGAATTTGCTGCGAGCCAGGAAAGCATAGAAAAGTTGATGGAGTGAGGCTGAATTGGAAGGCAAGGATATGCCCTGCAAGGACAATGAGGTTTGTTACCAACCCTTTCCATCGCTCTCCTGGTTTGTTCCGTGCTTTCTCTGGTTTAATCAGTTCCTGGCACTAATTGGCTTTGCTACCACCCAGCTGCACAGCGGGGAAGACACTCAGAGGGTCCCCTGGAAGGACACAACTCAACCGCATCCAGCCCCAACATTTCACCCGGTTTGGGTCCCGTCACAATTCTCACAAAACCAGCCATAGCATTTGCATTATGCAAATTTGGCATATGCAGATCAGCCCTTCTGAAAATAATATGCAATCAGGCAATTAACGACTGCCTTGTCTTTAACTCACAGGTAGTCTCAATTCCTGCAACTCTTAATTTTGGATTGCCTGGCTCTGCAAGCTTAATAATGACATTTTAACTCCCTGGTAGCCATTTTAAGATGGATTTTGTCTTTATTTTCCTGCCCCAAGCCCACCGGTTGCCTCTCCCTCTGCTCGCCAGTGGAGGGGAGGATGGCAGAAGGATGTTTTTCTCACAGCAGATACTACAGCCATAAATTTCACTTATATCCAGTAAAATACAGGCATCCAATTAAACCCATAATTCTATAAACCTGCCAGCAATCAACCACACTTTTAAAAATCAAGACCGACAGGTACTTTAAATCAATACATCCAGGTAACAACTTGCAGTGTGTAGGATCTTCTGACACTGCATCTTTTGCAGCTCCATCACTGAAAGAACAAATATTCCAGGTTGTGGGTTGTTTTTGTGGCTTTTTCCCTCTTTGAGCTTCACCAGAGAAGATTCCTGAGTGGCGACTGGTGATCGGGGATTGGGATTGAGGGAAATCAGGAGGAGTTTGGGTCTGTTGTAAAAATTCACAGCCAAAGCCTGATACAGCATTGCATCCCGTGTTATAAGACATCACCGTTCCCCGACTTATTTCCCTTGGAGATGCTGGGGGGACCGATGGCTTGGGATAGATTGTTATTATCCAGACTTTTTTCCAGAGGGAAAAAAAAAGAGGTTTTAATTTATGACCTGCTTTCCGATAACAGCTAAGGGCTCTGCCAAATTTGGAAACCTTTTCTACCTGGCGTGGTACAGAGCCATTGGCAACATGAAGGGACAGGGCAGGTGATTGATGCTAAGGAGCATCATTGCCACTCATCACCCCACCGGCAGCAGTGGGAAGAGAGGAGTCGCCGGTTTTGTGGCCATTCATCAGGTCACCATAGATAAATTGCTGGCTTTCTTCTCTATTTTCTGGGAGATTTCACCCCGAAGAAGCCCAACTTGCTGCCTCTGGATGGTGGTGCCTCTTCGCGGCTCTGCAGACCCACAGCTGCTTGTGAGGACCACAGGAAAATGAAAAACCAAAAGGTTTTTGTAATATCCAGGCATTTGGGCTACCACCACCAGATTAATATGGTTCAGAAAACCCAAAGGGTTGAGTAATATGGCACCAGTGTTCTCTCCCACCCCAACCACAGGTCCCAGCTTTTAGGGAGAAAAATGTCTTGTGGATGAGACAATGCATCGAGTGCCTCTTTGGCTGTGTCTCTATACGATGCACCCTGAACTTGCTCGAAATAGCTTAGAAATGGTGTTTCACCTTCATTTCTGAGGTCGCCTCGGTGAGACTGGCAGGCAGTGTAATTCCCGTATTCCACCTGCCTATGGCTATGTTATATTATGTGTCGTTCAGTGTTAAAAATGGTTGATTTTGCCAGATAGGAATCATGGAGGTCAGGAAAATGAGTGTCAGATGGACTTTTACATCTCACATGCTCCTGGGAGCTCCGCCTGAGCCAGCTCAAAACCCTGCTGAAGCCACAAACAAGCTTTCCAGCAACACCAATATCCTTGCTGGGAGCTTAAAGGCCACGCGTGCAGCAGCAGGGAAGTATTTTAAGCATATTTAAGAGTGCTTTAAACAGTTTTACTGGGACTATTTTGTTTGTATCCCTTCATCTGTAAAACCAGGCACTTCCATCATCAGAGTCCAAATGTGATAAACGTGGTGGTAGCCATAAAAAAATCTTTTAGGCTGACGTGGAATAGCTTTTCTAGACCTCAGAAAGTGGATGTTCAGACTTGCAGCTTGCCAGGAGCAAGCTGCTTAACCATACAAGGAACCAGCACGTGCTCCAGCCCAACGGATGGCACACTCCTTTTTTTTTTTTTAGTTCTTTCCAGCAATAAACCATAAGCTTGAAATTAATGACCACTTCATGGAGAGAAAATGTAGCCATTGACCTGGGACTGAACTTCAGCCATTCGAGGCAAAGCATTTGCTACTGTTCAAATGTTCATTTTCAGGAGTCGTGGAACAAAACCTTGATCTTCTGAATACAAAATGTTTCTAACGCCATCACGCTGTTTCATCTCTCATCCTCAAAAGTTCATTTTGTGCCGAACGTCCGACATATTTTCACTAATTTAATACCTAAAAGCAGCCAAAGAAGTCTCTGGTGCAAATTTCCCATGTGGCTACAGCTCCAAACTATTATTAAGTCAGTGGAATAATGATCCAAGTGACACCCAAGTCGAGGATCCCAGGATCTGCATCCCAAGACCCATGATCTCAGCATCTCTCTGGTTATAGAAAAAGCCATTTTCTCTTTTCACGGGTTATTGGTACCTGGTCAAAGCATCAGCCCAGTGCAGAGTGCACGGGAACTTACTCTCATATTCATCCCAGGTGAGCGAGTGGCAGAAACCCACCTCCCATACACTCCTATAAAATACCATATTCACGATAGACATTGTGAAGAGGATCTGTCTCATCTGCCGTGTTTAATCGGCTGCAGACCTGGAATTAAGGGGAAAAATTATAAATCTGTCATCTAAGGAGTCCTGTTTCCTCTTCTAGCTAATAGGATTATTCAAAAATGTTTAAAATCAAAATCCCAAAGCTTGTTGTTGGTTTTTAAATGAGGCTGAGCCTTTCTAGTGCAGCTTTTTTTGATCTTTCTGCCGACTGTTGACTCCAAGTCAGAGTCCCAAACCTCTTTGGGGGTCATAGGCAGCTCCGAGGCAGATTGCTCAGAAAAAGTAGGGTTTTGGCATCATAAAAACGACTCATTTTCAATCTCAGTGCCCAGGGCTGCGTGGAAAGAATCTCGTGGGCTGGAGAGGCAGTTTTAGAGCAGTGGGTTTTGGTGACACTACTGAGCTGCTCCCATCAGTCCCAGGGGATGCACCTGGTAAAAAGAAGGAATGCTGAAAAATTGGCAGGAGTGCAAAGAAAGGCCCAGAAATAACCCAAGGGCCAGGGAAAATGCCTTACAGTGGGAGACTTAAAGAGCTTCACCTCTTTATGTTATCAAGAAGAAGAATGAGAATGACTTGATTACAGCACACAAGCACCTTCTCAGGGAGAAAACACCGGGAACGGCAAAACCTCTTTAATCCATCAGCCAAAGGCAAGACAAGAAGCAAAAGCTAGAAGCAGAAGCCAAATCCATTCAAATTAAAAATTAGGCACTGGCTTTTTTTTTTTTTTAAATTTTTTTTTTCCATCAGCATGAACGATTAACCATTAAAACAAGCCACCAGCAAAACAGTGCATGCTGCTCCAGTGTCGCAGCAGTTGGTCCAGGCTTGGTGAGGATCAGCGAAGGCAGAATACTGGGGTTTATCGCACTGGATTTGGGGGGGCTGTGCTACGGCGGCCGGGACTCGCATCCTCTGCAAAGCAGAGGAGGACTGCAGATATTTCCAAGCCCTGCCCAACTCCTCCACCCTTGGAGCCCTCTGCTAGACAGTAAAGTTTGCCACTTCCCAGCCCCTTGCTCTCATCGCAGCCCGCAGATGCATCTGATCCACACTGCAGATAATGATAGAAAATTACAGTGTAATAAGATAATGGGATTTATTTATAGAATTTGCTTTCCAATCACGCCCACATGATATATGTATCCACACACGCACGCACGCACACACGCACACACACACACAGCACTTTCTATGTATATATATTAGCATAAGTGGTTGGCTTTGTGGAAGCAAAATGCCACCTGGGGGATGTCGAGATGTTCCCAAGTGGTTCAATACCAGTGAGAAGGGTGCTGGCACATCACAAATAGTCCCCTCATCATCATAACAATGACACCATATTTCCATGACACTTTTCTCTCAAAGCACTTGAAAAAAAAAAGAGGAAAAAAAATATAAAATAAATGTAAACTGCTACACGAACCCCAGTGTATGCAGAGATGAGAATTGAAATGCAATGACAGACTTAACCGGAGACAAATCCCGTCTCCAATAGAAACAAGCCAAGGGAAATTTAAGGAGGCAGCATGTAATTAGCTGGGGATGGTCAGCACAGCAGGACTCTTAACGAGCTTTCTCCCCGCAGGGCCCTGTTAGGTTTAAGAATACTGAGGTGCAGTAGGTCAGTAGGTCTCCAAATCCCAAACTGGCATGAAGAAGCCCAGCAAGAGCAAACTGAGGGTTGGTGAAGAACCACAATAACTAAATCGAGGGTGCAGTGGGTGTTGGGTTTCCCAGCCCACACTTGACCATCACAGGGCTGTTAAAGCTTCGGGATTCACAGCCTTGAAAAATTCATCCTCCTGCCATGAGGCCACTGAATTTTATTCTTTCTTTCCTAATTCCTACAGCAATCTGCATCCCAAAGTCCAGCTACAGGGTGAGGACAAGAGCTGTTAATCAAAAGGTGAATGGGCCAATCGCCCCCTGCAAAATAATCCTGCGCCCTAACGAAGCACCAGACACGGACCTGGGGACATTTGCAGGCAAAATGACGGCAGAGTTGCTGAATCTCCGCATCTTCGGGTTGCTGCTGCTCTGAGCATCCCCATCACACTGCTCACCCAGAGCCCAGCCTGCTGCCAGGGGCCACCAACAGCCAGGGGCCACCTGGTACCACCTTTTTGGGTGAAACGCCAATTTCTTTTGGAGAAAAGACATTTTCAGCACCTGCGGCCTTATCAGCAAATGAGTTTTTCCCGTACGCTTCACTAAGACATCTATGCACCACAACAGGATTATACCCGCCCATGCGTGGTGTCTGATTAACCACGGGCAGGCAGAGGGGTCAGGCGGCGGGCGAGCATCCTTCCTCAGCATCCCAGCCCACGTGTTAAACCCGGCCCCACCAGGCACGGGGAGGAGATGGCAGGCAGCTCTCCCCTCGTCTACAGAGAGGTGCAATTATTTTCCGAGGGCTGCTGAGCATCTCCACCAAGCCAAGTTCTCTGGGGAAGATCAAAGCCAACCTCTGATCAACAGAGCTGAGCAAGATCCCTTCACGGTACGGGAGAACGCGGAGGAGAGAAAAAAATATAAAGAAAAGGGCGATGGCTGGGAGCAAGGGGAAGTTTTCCATTATTGGGGCTGGATAAACCCTAAACAACCCCCACTGTAGTTAATGTCTCATGTTCAAAGACTCCATCACAGCATGACCAGGCTTTTGCAGCCCACCAAGGGGCAGCTTTATGCCGATGGCTTTGGGTGGGCAATGTAGGGTTGGCCGTACCCTGCCGAGCTTGGCCACCCCCTTGTCCTCCAGTAGCCGTAGCCCATCTCAGCTCGGCTCTGGCAGTGCAGCAACTGAGGCTCCGAGGGCTTTTTTGGGAAATGCAAAGGACCAAAAGGACCCAGATCATCTTTTATAGATGCCGTTGCCTCCAGCAGAAAAGCTGAAGCGAACTCCAGTGCTTTGCTGCTCCTTTGATTTTGGCACTTTTAACCAGAGAGGAGAGAAAGACCCCCACACCAGACCCGAACCCTGCAGACGCCGGAGCTGCGGTGGATCCTTGAGGATGTCCGGCCATCACATTCCTTCCTACCAACCACCTGGCAGCAAAAAACTCATCAACGACACCGATTTTGGGGCTCTTTCCAGGCTATGGGGAAGGGAGGGGACAAGATGCTGGACTGGCAGAGGTTCCCTCTCCCTTAAAATTTAGTTGTGCTCTATATTCAAATGGCAGTTTAATGAGCCTTTCCCTATTTCCAGCAACTTTATCACATCATTAAAGAGTAGAAATGAATAATACATCTAGCGGTTGGAGTAAGCTGAACTCCAGACCCGATGCAGCTTCAAACGGAGGAGGGAAGAGAGGCGGCTGGAGGACGGGGTGCTGGGTGAGGGTGGTAGCCATGCTGGGGAGAGGATGGAGTTATTTCGGCTCTGATGTGCCAAACAGCACACAGGGGTATCTGTGGTCCTTCCCAGCAAGCCAAACTCCTGCCATTTTAACTGAGTGATGAACAGTAGCTGCTCTTACCCAAAGCATCCCTCCTCCCTTCCTCTTTGGCCTGGAGAAATAAAGGAATACATTTTTATTATTATTATTTTAATATTATTTTTAATTATTGCTTCCAGCAAATTCATCCTCAGACATTCTGCAGTGGGCAAGGGGCTGAGCCAAAAGCAGATGCAGGCTCCATGTATGCCTCTATGCCCAGCCAACCTCCATCTCTTTCCATCCTTAAAAATGAGGCAAATTGGGTAAAAAGACCTGATCCAGGTCGCATCACACCTTACCAAGCACTGGGTCAGGTCTTGGCCAAATCATCCTACTGCCAAAGAGGAACATTTGTTACATCTGCACGGATGGATGGGCAGATGGAGGTTTTGCTGTTCTTGGAGGCAGGATCTTACCCCCAGGCACCCAGGGGTGTCCTGCCCCCCACGGTGGCCTCAACATGGGCTCAGCACCCCAAGCAAAGAAAACGATCATCTCATTTATTAAAATGAAAGCTCATTTAAAACAGGAGAAGGCAGCAAAAAAAAAGAAAGCAAGAGGCCAAAATAAACCATCTTTGGTTCAGGATGGGAGCATATTCCCCCAAGGGAAAAATAATTAACTAATGCTGGAAAGACTCACAGATTTTGTTGTTTGGGGCTTTATTATGAATAAATTGTACTCATCAAAACTTGTCTTTATATGTTTTTTTTCTTCCCATTGTTTGTGGGCATTGATTTATTTTTCTCTTATTCTTTCTGATTGTTATATTTTGGATGGTGCTTACTGATGTGAAAAAAGCCATCTTGTGTTGCTGATAAGTCTGGAGATAACTGCAGAGGTCAAGGAATGGATGGGGAAAGAGAAGAGAGGAGGGAAAAAAAGTTTCAGCATCTCCAGCTCCATCCTCACTCACCCCCAAACCTGCAGAAAAATAGCATTGAGTGGCCCAGAATGGTTAATTAGATGGATTTCCCCCAGGGCCAGACCAGAGGAAGAAAGGAAGGAAACGATTTAACTGTATTTCCTCGTTATCTGATCTCAGTCATTTTAATTTGTGCTCTCTTTGAGGCTGCTTCTTTTTTTTTTTTTTTTTTTTTTTTTCTGTGTTCATCTTCTCCTGTCGTGTGTGTGTTCAGCTGAGTAATGGATGACATTGCAAGAAAATGGGAGGTTTTTCTTGTCCAGCCCAATAACCACTTCCAAGGTCACACGTGATGGAGGGAGACTGTGCTTTCAAGGTGAGGCAGAAAGGAGGAAAGAAACCCTTCTCTTATCAAATTTTAATAAAATAAATTCACCACCATATTCCCATCATGAGCCAAGAACAGCCTCATCCTTTCCCATTTTTTTCCCCTTCAACAGTGGTAAAACTGGTCCTAAGCAACCACCCAAGGGAACTGAAAAAGTAATTGCTCAGTAAGAGAGATCAGTCTTTAAGGAGAGGTCGAAGAGAATTGCATTGGAGACCCAGGGATGCAAGGGGCATACAAGGTGGCCGAGAAATAGCTGAACCCAGAAGCAGTGACTCCCTAAAGCTGGAGGAAGGCTCCTTACTTGATTTGAGGGGGTTTTCTCATAGCATTTCAAGGAAGCAATTTGCTAAAATGGTTATTAATTATTCCTGCCTTTGTTTGAGCAATTAAGGGGCCATTTCGCTTATGGGAGAGCCCAGACGGAGCCTGAACGAGGTCAAAGCAAAGCCAAGCCGCCTTAAGCTTAATTGTAAAAGCGGTTTGATGCTCTGAATTTGTCCTCTGGAGCTGCATTTAGTTGCAAGACCAAGGGAAAGGTCTCTGCATCCTAAACTGTTCAGGGAAGCAGAAATAAGGATGCTAACAAACCTTTCGATCACGGAAACAATGCAATGGCAGGAGCTGCCCAGGAGGAACTGCAGCCCGCAAAAGCCTTGCCGGCGTGAGGACAACATTACAGTGCCAATCCAGAGTGAAAGGGAGCCCTGCAGCTCTAATTAAAAGGGCCGCTGTAGCTAATGATCTGCCCAGTGCTAATTAACTTCAAAACGTGGCGGCTCAATACGCTTTCTGCTCTGCTGCTGGGTTTGCTGTTGTTCGTGCATGCAAGTGCCTTCTCCAGGCTCCTCCTCGGGTCAGCATTTTTCCCGAGCCATCCCCAGGATGATCTCCCAAGCAGGGATAACTAAATCTTTACAAACCTCTGAGATCTCTCCTTCTCCTCTCTCTTTTTTTTTTTCTTTTTTCCTTTTTTAATTTGCCCAATTCTGGTTCCAAGTCTCAGAAATTGGTGACTTATAATAGAAGTGTCTTCTCAGCCGTATTTATAGCATCGCACCAGCGTGACGCTCACATAAAGTTCAGGTAGCACGGTAAATTAAATTTAGCTCAGGGAGGCAATGAAGACTCAGCCATGTCCTTCGGGAGCAGATTTTCCCCACTTTCCCCCCAAGCTGGCTACGAATCTGAGCACTGAACCTCCCACGTGCTGCTTTGATGGGGATGATTTTGGATGCGGGATGGGATATAGTCTTTGCATCCCGGATTTGTATTGAAAATCAGGGTTCCACACTGGTGTCAGGTGGAGAAACCATCAGCTTTAAGTATCAGGTTTGGGTTTTTTTTTTTTAAATTTGATTGCCTGTCATAGGTGAAGGGCTATTGCACAAGGGAGAAAAAGGTTTCCCAACCCAAAAAACTGACCTGTGGGGTTTTCATCCTTTGCTATATTGGTCCAATCCCATCCCACCTCCTCCTCCTGAGAGAAATACAGTATTGTGGAAGCGTGACTGGCAGCCCGCCTTTGCCATCTGCTCTGGCCCCTCATTACAGATTCACAACAAACATATGTGACAATTAGATCCGTAAAAACATCTCGTGTATCATATGCGACTGAAACACAGGCATATGCTCTCTGCCCAATAAATCCCACGTCTGAGCTGGGTTTGCTCCCGAAGAAGACACCGACGAAGAGGGATGAGATGTTCTCCTCACCTACTCTCATGCATCAGAGGGAAGGTTTGGAAGAGAAGTCCTGTTCTGCTAGAGGAGAGGGGAAATAAATGATGGTGCGTGAGGATGCTTGGAGGTACTTGGGCTTTACAAGGGGCTGAACCCTTTCGGTGGCTAATTCCCTAAGGCCAAAAAGCACAGACTGAGCTTCATAAGCCAAAAACCGCATGGAGGCTCGTCTCAGATGGGTGGCCTGAGGTTTGCACAAGGTCTCTGTGTCTCCTCTGCTGAAGAAGCACGTCTGTGCAGGCGCCGCTGGTTGCATGAGTGACTGATTATGATGATAACTGCTCTCAGTAGCCGTAATTGAATTGCTGCTCAACAAGGAGCGGCTCAGAGGGAGGACAGCCAGAATAATAGTTACCGACTCCTCAGAAGCCCCTGTAGACAGGCAGCGTTGACTCCAGGAGCACCGCTGCTTCATTGGTGGGACATGCCCAAGGAGCAGAACATCAGCCTGTGTGGCTGGAGAACCTTGTCATTTCAAACCCCTTGCAATCCACCAGAAAATGGTCATGGATGAGGCAAAAATCATCCTCGGAGCCTGGAAAGCCACCTATCAATTCTCCAAGCTCCATCTGCTCTTCAGCCTTTGGAAGAAGTCACTCCCTGTCGTCTCATGATGCTCAATAAATTCCTGAGACCTGGAGAAATCCACCTTTTTCCCACATTTCCTCTGCCAGACCTATTCCTGCTCTCTGCCAAATTAAAAGCTCTCCTTACCTTCTCGTTTGCCTTCCCTGTAATAAGTAGGAAGGGGAGAGACCCCCACAGCACAGGTAGCAGCATGCCCGTAAATAGCCCCTTGTGTTTCCCCAAACTGCCATTTCATTACTATCACCTGTCTTTGTTGTAGCAATAAATTGAGTGTGCAGTGTCTGCACATCAGCTTCTTTCAAGTGCTTTGATAAAGGAGGCCTCCGATACCTTTTTTTTTCAGTTCCCTTCTGCCGCAGAAAAGGGATGTGCTGCGAGGTTGCCACGCCAGAGGAAAGCGATGCTGCGGCGCTGGAAGGCTTTGGGTAGTTAGTTTTCATTTAAAAGTTTAAATCATCACTTCCCTGGAAGATGTTCCTGGTGTGAATCCAAAACAGAGCCTTTGCTGGGGATCCTGGTTGTCAGCAGCTCACTGGAAAGAGAAACGGCTGCTCCAGCCAGGCTGGAGAAATGCTGGAAATCCCAAGCCGATGGGTAAATACGTAGGGACATCAGTATTTGAGGAAGAGATTTCCTTCTGTCCTGAAGGTGAAAACATGGAAGACTGAATGCAATTGGTCATCCGCAATCTCAATCTCTATGGAAATAGAGACAAGCTGAGTTTTAATTTAATGAAGGCGCAAAGCTTAAGGATGAAAATGAAAGGGAAGCCTTGAGAAAAGCCCCTCAGGGGTTGGGAGACATCAACAGGGAGCTGGGACGGTTGGGGACTGCTGCAAGGGAAGCGTTGGGCTCTTACTAGGTGCGAGGGGTGTACAGGGATTTGCAATTTCAGGCTTGCCACTAATGCTGGGGAGACCCTCTGTGGAGGAAAAAAGAAGATGCCTTAACGCAAGAGCCCTCCACTTGCCTCTGACCTAGCCCAGATTTATCCATGCTCCAAATTAAGCACATTAGCAATCCTGCAAATAGTTAGAAATATTTGGGAAATGCCAGAAGATGGGTGGAGGATGCATTTTGGGTTGAGGGAATGGGGAGTCTGTCAAGATATACCCAGAGGGCAGTTTTGAATAGCATTGCATAGAAAGCAAGAGATGCTGATGGGAAACAAGTGGCATGAAGCATTACCCTTCCCCAGTGCACAAGACTTTTGGCAGGACATATGAAGTGCAGAGATAATTTTGTTTTCACCCTGTATCGCTTTCCCTCCCAGTCCTCTGTGTGCTTGCCAGGGAAGGGGGAAAAAGCACTTTTTTTGGAAATTGCACCATACCTCACATCACAGTGGCCAGGTAATGGCTGATGGGCTTGGCCTTGCTGGTTGGGCAACGGAGGGTGGGAAGCAGCAGGAATCATGTGGATGCTGCTCCCCAGAGTGCCCAGATTAATAAAATAACCCAAATTGCTGGAAGCAAGTAACCCCGAGAAGCTTTTCCCACACACATGCTCTCCCCCAGGGCTTCATGCTCCTTCATTGTCAGTTATTGAAACTTTTGATCACAACCCAAAGCTGATAGGTCTCCACTCAAAATCACCCGGGGCCATAGACAGAGGAGGAAAATTCATCTTTTCAACCAGAACTTGTTGAAACTGCTTGTTTGATTTTTTTTCTCTTTTCACTATCCCAAACTAGAAAAGAACCCCCAAAATTTAATTCATTTACTATTTAGGTTTTCTTATGGAAAATCAAGGATTTTTTTTTTTTTTTCAGAAAAGCTTCTCTTTTTTTTTTTACTGTTGAATTAAGTCCTCTGCTGGAAAAAAGTTTCAATTCCCTGTGCAATGTGGGCATTAACACTATTATTTTTCCCTATGAAAGGGGAAACTGAAGCAAGGGGATGTTTCTCCCCCGCCATTTGCAGGGGTTGAAGAACCCACGCTGTACCAAGAGCTGCACCTTCCCAGCACAGTGAGAAACAGACGGTGCTAAAGAGGTTTTGAAGCAACTCAAAACGCTCCTTTTTCAGGGTATAATATCTCCATAGCACCAAGAGGAGCCATGGATATGTGAATTAAACACTGGACAATATTGTGCCCAACCAACTGCTTCTCCCTGGGCATCATGCGCCGAAATAAGGGCAAGGCTCCAAAAATGCTCTCCCCATCTATATCTCCCCACCACCCCTCTTCCACCCCTCCTTTCCTCTCCCTTTCGCCATCCCTCAGACCTCAGCAAATGCCACTGCTAAATATTACCCAAGGAAAAGGCTGAAGAAGGAAAAACAAAGTCATTGGACTCCGAGACAGATCATGGAAACAGAGGAGATAAATCCTGAGAATACATCCTGCGCGGGGAGAAAAAGACAAATACTGAAATAAATATGAAAAGAAGACAAGTTTGGGCTACAGGGAGCGGGTGAGCCAGAGAGAGAGAGGCAGTTGCACTAAAATAGACGAGGTTTCCTGGAGACAAAGGTAAAATTGGGAAAAGTGAGATCTAAACTGAAGCGGGAATAAATCACAAGGGCAGCAACATCTGAAAATTATTGGGAATGAAGCCTTCCCAGTAAGTGAGACATCCCCTGCAAGACGGAACTGCTGCGAGCAACAAATACAGCTACAGTGACAAAGCCAAAGCCAGAGTGGGGTAGACAAATTTGTTGGGTGACCCTGACTTTTCCGCTTCTCCTAAAGGGGTTTCTGCAGCCACGTCCCCAGGCGCTTTGGGCTTTAGGAAGCTGCTCCTGCTCAGCTTTAGCAATGCCTCCCCCAAAATGCAAGATTTGGGGGAGGAATACGATACGGGGAGCAGGTATTTTTGCACCGGGAGCTGTGTCTCCAAAAGATCAGAAGCTCTTCATTTCCAAAAAAAAGCCCCATTTTTTTCAGGAAAATTTGCTTAGGCTGGAGCTGCCTTCTCTGGAGCAGGGTTCAACCCTGCAGATGGAGCAAACCCTTTTTGTCAAAGAGTTTTAGCAGAAATATTTCTTTCTACAGCTTCTTCCCAAGAAAAAACCCAGTTGCTAAATTCCCCCCAAAGCCACTAAATCCTCCACGGAGGGACCAGTGCTAGACCACGAGCAAGTGCTGCGGTGGGACATCTCTTCAGCCCTGTGACTCCTGAAGACCAGCAGTATTTTCACCCTCAGGCTCCTCTCTTGCTCCTTATCTAGATGACACCACACAGATAAATAACAGCGGTAATCCTAAATTGAGATCACAACATGCTTTACACTTCTGTGTTTCACTGCGAGCAAGGAAGCTCTCCCCAGGCTGTAGGAAGGCAGCATGGGATTATTTTTTTTCCTTCGTGCCAGGCAAAGCTGTGACATAAAGCCTACAGCTTGTTACATGCTTTTTTTCCCACATCTCCCCCACTTTGCTTTGGCAAGAAACTGAGTTTTCAGCTGGGAAGAGCATGTGCCATGCCAAACACACCCCCAAATTTCCACCAGGAAAGCAGAAATCTCCACACCAACTCACGAAAACTTGGCAGCTCTCTTTTATTGGGGGAGAGGTATTATAAAGCCAATGTTTTTTGTAGAGGAAGCATGGAAATTCATGGGATTTTGAAAGTGGATTTGAAGTTGATCTAGATGGGGACAGCAGGGTCCCCTGAGGTAGGGCTTGCTGTCCGCAGGGGCTTGGGGACAAGCTCATGGTTGGTGTGTCCCCCCTAGGCAGCATCAAGGCTGCCCAATACTGCGGTTTCCCAGACCCCCAAAGATTTTCCCAGGGAATTTGCTCCGGAGCCAAGCGCAGAGAGGAAAATGCACGAGCCAAAAGACAGAGGAGGCACAAAAGCTGGTGTCAAAGCTCAGCTTAGCTCACGTATCCATCCAGCAGGTCCCACTGGTGTGTCCTTGTGTTTGCACATCCAACACCTGCTTCCTCGTGCCAGGCTTTTTATATGCCCATGTTCCCCCTGCGCTCGCTGCTCTCCCGGCCTTTCCCCTCTCTTCCTTTCTCTGATTTATGTAATTTGAAGTCCTGGTTGGGAGCTGATATTATGACACGTCCAGACTTCAAAATAAACCTCCCTCTTGATACCAGGTTATTTTATTGGGTGCATCAAGGCTGAAAACAACCTCATTCATCTTAAGAAATGTATTTTCCCATTTGCTGTATAAATACATACATGTTTCCTTGCATTATTCACCTAGGCACGGCAGATAGATGAGCAGCAACAACGGCACCACATTTTTATTTCTCATTCTGTAACAGAAAAGGCACCAGGGAGGTTTGTGGCAGGAGCTCAGCGGTGCAGAAAAATCAGCTGGGGCAAAGGGTGGGAGAAAATTGAACGGGGAGGAGATATCCCACTCCCAGTCAAAGTCACCTGGGGATGGGGACAAGGTCTGGTCTTCAGGCTCCTTGTCGAGGTCAGAGACATGGCCTGGAAACACAGGAATTAGAGGTGGAGAAAAAGCCAAAGGACAGATGAAAAATAAGACAAGGAGGAAAAAAAAATAGGCAAAGAAGAAGAGATGACAAGAAACGGGAAAAAAAATGAATAATTGAAAGTCTGTAATAAACACAGTGTAGACACACAGAAAAAATGCCTATGTGAAAATGTAATTACTGGCTGTATCAATAACATCAGTGCACAAGACCGGCTGGACTGGGGTTATGACCAAAACAAGCCATAAGTCTTGTGAATGCTCAATTCAGATGCGCCTTAGAAATCATCCGTGTTAAAGTCCAGGCATCTTAATTCCCCCACACCTCCATGGTGACTTCACGAAATAAGAAAAGGGAAACTCAGCCTTTCTTTACATCAGTTATGAGGCTCATAAAGGACTCTGAACCCTAATGGGTTTTAGCCACAGTTCCACTGGTCCCGTAGAAACCAGGTTAGGGCAAAGATGCCTATGGCCAACAGTCTACGCCAACGGCCCCCATGGTCATCAGCCCCAATGGTCAACAACCCCAAAAGCCAAAAGCACCGATGGCCAACAGCCCCGATGGCCAACAGCCCCAGCGGCCAACAGGCCAGGGTTTGCCAACATGGCCTGGGGACACTCTTTGTCAGTACTCATGGAAGCTGATTTCAAGTCATGCCTTGCCCTCATGAAGCAGAATGTGCACTAAAAGAGTTAAAACTCCACTTCCTTTTGAGCCCAAGATGACTTGAAACCTACATCTGTTATTCTTAAATCACTGCTGGGGATATGCAGTGGATTTCTCTTAATTGGACATCATTGTTGACTGCAATGAGTCCAAAATAAGACTCTCTTTCTCTTCATTAACTTCCTGCATGACTGTGGACTTTCATTTCATTGCACCAACAATCCTCACTTACCAGCGGCTGCAGTGCTACAATGGGATACTGGTTTCTTAATCGCATCCTGAGTAATGGGATAGAAAAATCAAATTATTTACCCCTAGAAACTCTGACCTGCACTGCTTCAGCCTTGTGCAGCCTGGGGGCCTCGCTGGCCCTGCAAATTCATCACCTTCTGGGTAACTCAACCCAGAGTGCGGGTGTCCTGTGGTGGTCCTGCTTCATTTAGTCTCACCCATACCTAGACTCAACTGGGAGAAACTCAGAGCCAGGAGGGTACCTGTGCTCGTCCACCCTGTCTCCTCGCACACCATAACCTGTTGCAATGCTGCTCCTTCCTCACGCACCAGCCCCGCTTGTCCTCAGAAGCGCTGATAAACCCAACAGAGATGCAGATTTAATGTTATCGGGAGATGCAGGGCATGTTTAGCAGGAACTTGAAGGATCATAGCAAGAGGCCTGGATGTAATCCAGGCTGCAGCGGATAAGGAACTGAAAAGCTGCTGCTGCTTCTTCTTCTTTTCCTTTTTCTTTTTTTTTTTTTTTTTTTTCCTTTTTTTTTTCATTGGTTCAAGATTGCAAAGAGGCTGAGAGAGAAGAAAGGGAAACACGGGGACCTAGTGATAACGGGTGATGGACGTGACGCCGTATCCTCACTGAGAATACCAGAGATTGTAAAGCATTGAGAAATCAAACTGACAAGTGGGAACACAGGCTCAGCATAAGAAACGCCGGCTTGTTCAGAGCTCCTGCAGGCCTGGAGAGCTTTTCGCTTCTCCTCACGATGGATTAAGTGGATGTTGGCGATAGATAATTTTGAACTCCTTCTGCAATGTGTTCTGGCTTGTCATATCCTCGTGAAGGCCTGGAGCTGGAGACACAAGCATCCAGCATGACGCTTGCAGACGTGAAACTCCTCAAACAAGGTGGAGGGATTGGGAAAAGCCATATCCTGCAAGGCTGGTGACACCGGGGAGCCTTTTTATACCTGGCCAGCCTCAACTGCGGCTTCCCTGGGGCTGCCAGGGATGGGTGAGCAACCAGGTCATGATTCCAGCTGGTTTGGTGGCAGGAGAGGACGTTGGCCTTGGCCAACGAGTGGCTCAAAATTCAGTAGATTCCCCAAGAACCCATGGAGTTGTTAACCTCGTCAGTCTTGGAGGGTTTTAGCAATTTGGGGCAGGTTTGGGAAGAGAAGTAACCCTGAACCTCAGGTTGCTCAGCCCCAGGGGAGCAGCAGTAGGTTGCAATACAGCCAAAAAGTGCTCCCTCTCTGCTGCATTCACCGTGGCTCACCCTCTTTGCCTCAGTTTCCCTCCCACCCCGAGTAAAAATCATTCCTACATCCTGGGGTAACAGAGTGGGGGAAGCTGAATTTCAGGAGGAGAAAAGAGAGGTAAATCCCAACATCAGCACAAAAAAAGAGGAAAAAACCTCCCGGCATCAGGCAGGTGCAATGGGGCCCTGGGTGAAAAACATCCTAATAACAAAAAATATAAAAATGCAATCCTCCTTCCTAATTATTTTGCAGTCACACGTGTGCAGCACCAGCTCGGCTCCAATCCTTGCTCCCTGGGAATTTTTTTTTTAAGCCTTTCATACCTCCCCCTTTCCCTGTATCGCTTTTCTCTGCACGGGCTGAGCCGCTTTCTGTTGTTGAGCGCAGCAGAAGGAGCTTCTCCGAAAGGGCAGGGATGCTCGGCGTGTAGATCAGAGCTGGAGGCTCCTTTGAAAATCCCCAGGGCAAAGGAGCAGGGCCGAAACAGGATGCACTGGCTGAGCCGCCATCCGCTTAAAATTGGCCGAGAAATCTAGCAGCTTTGATGAAAAATGCCTTCCTTTGCCTTTGACACTCCTGTCCAAACAGCGTTAGGTGTTGAGCTGATAGCACAGCTTTCACCTGAGGTAGCGGCAAGAAAAAACATGCCCAGATAGATATTCTGTCCTCTGCTGAACTGGGAGCGATGATAGGGTACGTGGAAGTTTTAATTTATAGGTTCAAAGGCAGTGGATGCTGGAAAGTGTCTATAACCCAAATGAGAAATAAAGATTGCAACATGAAAGCCCCGTCAGCATAAGTAGCAAGCGCTCGCCCAGGCACGAGCTAAATATTCCTGGGCCAGAAAACCAGGGTTGCAGTGAAAATAAAAACATTTATAGAAATTCCTCACTGTGCGCATCCATATACACATACACGACTTTATGTCAAACCCCTTGGGATTTCAGAGCACCAGTGGCTTTTGGGGTGTTTGTGCATAGGTGATGAGCGTGTTTTTTGGTTTTAGCTGTTTTCTGCCCATTTTCTCCACTGCTTGTAAGAAATTGGTTCAAACCCCATAAGGGTAGAGTTGAAATATCTTTGAATTTTGATTAATAATGAGATCTCCATATGGGATGCATAATAATCCAATCCCTGCGTGTGCCACCCAGTCAGATATAGGTCAGCCTGCGATACTGATCTCCAATAAACCCTTGAGCACTGGGAGAGATCCAGAAAGCCGAAAGAAAACAAACGTTGTGCCAATATGTAGGAAGGATAAACAAGATGACCTGTGTAATTACAGCCTTGTCGGCTTGACATTGATTTTGGGCAAAATAATGGGATGTCTGGTACGGGACTTGTTTAATAAGGAATTAAAGGGAATAACATAAAGGATGCCAATCAACAAGGATTTATGGAAAATAAATCTTGCCCAACTAAGTTGATATCTTTTTTTGATGAGGTTATAAATTTGGGCTGATAAAGGTGACGTTGTCAGCATAATGTACTTGGGCTCCCGCAAGGTTGGGTCCTGTGTGACATCTTGATTAAGAAACTGGGAAGGTAGGAAATCACCGTGGCAGAAATTAGATGGATTAAAAACTGGCTGGTTGACAAGTTTCAAAAGGCACCTCTTGAAGTGGGAAGCAACGGGGTCTTCTCAGCTCCCCGCTGCCTGCAAGGGCTGGCTTGCTGCTATTTGACATTTTTATCAATGACCTGGAAGAAAACATCACGTCACCCCTGATAAAGTTTGCAGCTGACACAAAGATCAGGGGAATGGCACAGGACGAAAAGGAAAGGGCATCGATAGAAGATGCATCTTAATAAAGCCATTCGGCCAGTGCCGAAGAAGTAAGACTCTTCCCTTGGCAGCAGGGATGGGAGATGGGGCTGATAGGTGGATGGACAAGATTTGGAGGATGAAATGAAATGCTTTTCAGGCTGAAAAGCATCTTTTCAGGCTTTTTGGTATGAAAAGCTAGAAACTCCAGGGTATTTTGGAGCAAATCTGTTTTGGTTCTCCCCTGGGTAAGCAATGCAACACCCGAGCTCTGTGTGCACCAGGTGTATGCCACTCTGCTCCCTCGACTTCAGCTCATTCCTCACCCATTTTGCAGGATTTCAAGGACTTGCAGCACTTAGACGTTATTGCAAATCCCACAAGGCACCTGGCTGAACCTTTTGGCTTCAAACTATATTAAAAACGTGGCCTGAAGTGACTTGCCTGAGCCCAGGCACTGCGGGACTGATGCTGCTCAGCAGATCTCCGCATTGGGTGGGCTTTAGGCAACGTGCAGCCAAGCTCAGCGCTCCCTCCCTGCTCTCCAGCTCCCATCCTTTTTCCCAGGATTGTGTCTTTCCCCCCAGAAAAAAACCCTCTTGCAAGCGCCGCGTAGCTGCAGCTGCTGTGATTTTGAAGCTGCCTTCTGTGATTTCTCCCAACGCCAAACACACGCGACACTTCAGGGCTCTGCGTAGCGAGCACTTTATTGCTTCCAGAGTGGCTTTTTTCAGCTCCTGCAATCCAATGCCCAAGAATAATGGACAGGCTTCAGCCGAGGGAATTTAATTCTGCTCCCACTCCTTTTAGATCAGAGCCTGTGTCAGTGGGGTGCTCTTACAACAAGAGACTTTATTACAGCTTATCCAACACTTGGCAAATTCTCAATCTGGAGAACTGGTTTGTACTACAGAGAGTGCTGCTCTCTGTTGCATGCTAATAGAGATCTATAGCTGCACCTTGTATCTATAGGGGAAGGGGAGGTTTTAAAGCCTTTGGTAGTGAAAAAGCACACTGGAAAACTTTGTGGAGGTTTGGGGTTGGTTTGAAATGGAAGACCTGCATCAGGAACGGTGGTCTAGCTGGAATGATTGGGCTGAATAACTCCTTTTCATCCAGCTGTTGCCATCCATGAGAAAAAGAAAAAGGCAATTGCACCAGAGATGTATGAAATTCCTCAGGGTTGGCTTCTGGTCCCAGGTCCGTGGAGCATCATCAGACACTGTGCTGGACCCACATTCAGGGATAAACCTCCCCCTCTTTTTATTTTCTCCTTTTCTTTTTCTGGTATGAGCATTGCATTCACCTGCAGAAAAGCCCTGGGAACAAACCGACCTGCAGAAAAATGACCCACCTAACAAAACAGCTGGCAGCAGCCCTCAAATCCAACCTCCCACACTTCTTTTTCCTCTAATTTATAATTTATATTTCCCTGCTGGGGCCAGGCAGAGGGAATGAAACCCAGGAATTCTGTTTCCTGGGCTCCTGCCTTGCCAAAATAGAGTATCTTCTCTTCCTCTGCCCTGAGCAAGCATCAAACTCCCTTTAACTTCAGCAAATGCTCCCCAGGCCCGGCCGGCGAGGTAACTTGAGGATGCATGGCTTGTCACTGCAGATGACACATGCCTCTCTCTCAGGATGTGGTATAATGAGCTTCTTCGTGGTCTCCCAAGGCAGAAATGTATTTATGGCACAAGGGGAGATTTATATAGTTTTTCTTTAAAATCTGTCAGCTAATAATAGCCGCGGCTGGGGCTGGGTTGAGCTGGGCTCGCACACAGGTATAAATCAGGGGTGCGCTCTCAAGCCATACCGTCATTTTCTCCCATTTGGAGACCAAGGAGATAACGTCGCGTGCAAAGGTTTGCACCAAAGAGAGAAGGGTAAGAAAATATTCCAGCTGGGTTGCCAAGATGTGATATCTTATATATATCCCAGTGCTCCCCTTGTGCTTCCCTGCCAGGGCATCCAGCCCCAAACCACCTGGATCACCGGAACCTTCTTGCAGATGCGATATTGCTTCCCAAGGCAGGGATACCCCAGCAAGGAGAGTGATTCATTTTTACCCTACCAAGCGACCTATATATCTTCGGCCTCAACCAGCAAGAAAAGTTGCTAAAACGCCTTCCGTTGTCCCCTGGCATCGCACAGCCTTGAATAGTACAAATGCCCTAAAGACAATTTTTTTTCAAACAAAATAAATGCATATTATTTTTTTTTTTTTGTCCATGGGGGTCTGAATAAAATAGCTAACAGGTTCCAGAGGGATGTTTCCTGTTAATTCCACTCATGATAAAGGTCTTTTAAAATGCCACTGTTGCCTGAAGAGCTGATGAGTTTCCAGGTTTGCTGATTTGCGGACCGTGGGCCAGGCTCCCACCGGAGCCCATTAGATGGCCTATAGATAGGCAGCTGGATGCACAGACACAATATGCATATATGCCAGTCAAAAGTTGAAAAGCATTACTAAGCAATCCCATGCATTCCCCATCTCCTACAACAAGGCCGAGGGCGGGGGGGACAGGTTTCTGAAAACCACAGCAGATTAGCTCCTGGTTTTTTTCTCTTCATGCCACATTAATTATTTTAGAGCGGAGCTCAAAGTATGATGCTGGGGAGGAGGAACAGGGGGATGAACAGGCTCTGCATGTTTCTTCATGTCATCACCTTGCCATGATGCATCGTGCCTCGTCTTGCCCTTCACTCATTGCACCCAAAAATTCATGCAACCCACACCGCAGGGGTCAATATTTTATTCCCTGCCTGGTTGACGCCACATATTTGTGCAAGTCCATCTTGAGGGGTTCCCAATGTAATGTCATCATGTCCACCTCATTTCTGCTCCAGGCTGCTTTATTTCTTCCTGCCAGGCCAGCCTGAGCTCAGTGGTGGACTGTGTAATTCAATAGGCTTGCAGATCTGTCTCGGGTCAATTTTAATTCTATTTAAAGGACAGTCGATAGAGCCATCTCTGGGGTTTTCTGAGACGGAATTTCATATTGTGTTTAATATGCGCTGAATGCACTGGCCTGGGGAGAAAGCACTTCAGCGTCGATGAGACATAAAGAATGGGACGGGAAGCGCTTTGCAACCTTCCTCCTTTGCTATTTTAGGCTTTGTGAGACCCTCGTGAGCTGGCTCAGGAAGGGGCCAGGGAGGAGGTGGCTCCTGGTGTGATTTTTTAGAAGCACTCATGAGCCGCAGTGCGATGTCCTGCTCTCCTGATGCTCATGGAGGCACAAATCGGCACCTTCTTGAGCATCGCCAGCCAAAAGCCCACCTTGATGCCAGACTTACACCACTGTGACCCTGTCCTTGGGGTCCAGGGGAGGTGACATGCGCCAAAAAGGAGATAAACCAAAAAGCGTGAGATCTGAGTACCACCGCATGACCATTACAACCTGCTCTACCTCCCCGTTTGTCATAAAATAGAGGGTAATGTCCCAGAGAAGAGCTGGATATTAATAAAGAGGGCTTTCAACGCTGCTGCTCATCTAAAACGTTCCCTTAAGTGCAGGACAAGATGTTCGAGCACTAAGACACAGTTTTTATGCAACTTAATAAAAGGGAAAAATGATATCACCGCTGGAAAAAACAAAATGCATGCAGCGGAATTGGATTGCATCGCTTTACGCTCAGATCAATCCCGAGATAGCATTGCACAAGCAAAGGGGCGGTTATCAGGGCTGTCTCCCACTGCTTATGCTAACACACTCAAGGAAAGCTTTGCTTGGGCATTTTTGGGGGGACAAACCCCATCACCCCAAATGGAAATATTTTCCCGTTGGACAAAGCAGGAAAAAATATGCCAGACCCACCCAATAAACCTGCTACTGTAAGAAAATTATCAGTGATGCATTTAATGAGCATCCATATGATAAATGTGGGTCTATACCAAGGAACAAATCCACTCACCTCATATCAAGGCGATGGCAAACCAGAGGTTAAAATAGCCCTCTGGATTTTGCAGTGCGATGGTGGGGAACCCGCGGCCGCTTTCACGTTTTTTCGGCACGTCGTGGGGTTCGCTCCCATCGCGGGGAGCATCCAGCCGACTGCCGCGGCTCCAAATGAAATCGTCCGTTCCCTGCTGGAGATAATTAACGTATATCAGAGAGGAATTTAGCTGGAGTGGCTATTTCAGTAACATGCGGCATTCTCCCCCAGTTTGGGTTTGTTTTTGAAATTGCACATAAAGTGCAACTGCGGCACATTTACTTTTCTATTATGCCTACGAAATTAAGTTAGATGGCCCTAATAATAGCATTGCCTTTAAAATAACGTTGTGTTTAAAGAACAAACTCTCCAATGTCGCCGGCACAGCATATTTGTCTTGTGCTTAATTTCCACTTGCTGTTGTATTATTAGACATTAACATGATAGTTTTGTTTAATCTCTGGCTCCGTCGCCCATGGCTGACTCCAAACCGATCGCTCGCCCCTGTTGATGAAAGTCCTAATTCATCCTTGTTAGTGCAATTAGGAGGAAATTGGATAACGGTGCCACTTCTCACAAAAGGTCTGGGAGAGAGTGAGTCTCTCCCCCGAGAGGTGAAGCCAGCAGCGAGCTCTTGGCTGCAGGAGGATTAGTCGGCTCCTGGGAAGATGAGGGGGACAAATGAATTGAGACTTTGTGAAGTTTTGAAGGGAGATTTGATGGATTTTGTTGCTCTTTTCCCAGCGTGGAGGTGGTAGGAGTCCATCCCTGAAACCCAGCAAAGGTCATCATCATTTTGAGGTTGTTTTGAGCACACCTACACGAAGGACGAAAGAAATGTGAAAATAATGGGATTATTTTTTCCAAAAAATAAGTCCTCAAAAGCTTTCAGAAAAGTGGCTGCGGGTTTTTTGCAGCGTTTGCTCTCTGTGGGCATCTTTCTCCCAACCATGAACATGAGCACAGAAATGAGATGAAATGCTCTTCAGTCGCTGCACCGAAAATAATGTGTGTGTTTGTAGAGTGGTTCCCCCAGCCTCTGCACCTCCCGGAATGATTGCTTTAATTCTTATCTCCTTTCAGCCAAGCTTTTCTGAGTTCAGTTAACATCCCCACATCCAGAACCAGAGATTGCTTTAGGTCTTGCTTCCCATCCCGGTCGACATGGGACGTGCAGCAAAGTCCACCCAAAAAACGTGTGGGATCATCAAATCTTCGGAATTTGTTGCTCCTCCACAAAAATTAGGCACACAGTCCCAGGTGCTTGGGATACCAACCCTATAAAACAGACTTTTTGTATAAAATGAGGGAATTCAGGGCAACTAAGGAGGAGTTATTGTGGCTCTCACCCCACCAGGGTACTTGCCTTCTTGTGTCTCAGAAAGCGAATTAAGCTAAACCAGACAAATGAGCTTTTATTGCTTAATGAAATCCATTCCTCATGGGTACAACTAGAAAAGGTACAAAGGCTTTCATACCAGAGGAGATTAAATAACTCGGGTTTCTTACCTTGGAAAAGAGGCGGCCAAAGGAGGATTTGATGGAGGTTTACAAAACGTGGATGGCGCAGAGAGGGCAAAATGGAAATCCTCGTTTCTGCAAGTGACTTAAGATTGAAGTGGCACTGGATAAAAACAGCAAGGAGCAGGTTTAAAGAAAATAATTGGTTCAACTGTGGAACTCATTTCCAAAGGATTTTGTGGAAATCCAAATTATAGATGGGGTGAAAGCAAAAGATTAGACAAAACTGGGGGAAATGATCCATTCCAGTATTAAATGCATAGGTGCAGATGCAATCATGGCAGGAGGATTATTTTTTTAGGAGTATTCATAGGAGTACTTTATTCAGAATAGTTTTGTATGTACATTCTCCAATTTTTCTGCCATTGCTTGTGATCCCTAAGGCCAGATCTGGTCCCTCCGACAGACCCACAGAGGAATATATATCAAGAGCCCAAGGATCCAAAAAAAAAACGTGGATGATTAAACCCAGAGATGCCAAAAGCAGGAGCCAGATGATCCAAAATTGTTCAGGACTGTTAAGAGTGTTGTTGTCCAAATATCCCTCTCCCCAAAAAATAGATAATTCCTGGTAGGGTTGGGACATCTCCCAGGCTGCACACTGGCTATATCGCTTCTTTGCAATCTTTGGGATTTTGGCACCACCCTTTTATTTTCATGGCTTGTCCCACGCCCATCACGATGGCACTGAGCGCTGGGACACCTGCCTGGCCAGGCAAAAAAAGCAGCCCATCCCCCATGGGATTTACAGATGTGCCCAGCTGGAGGAGATAGCCGATACCATTGACTCTCAATTCAGTTGCCACCACAGCAAGCTGGGAAAATTGCCGTAGAAACAATAAAAATAGACTGGAATTTGCGCAGACACTCCCCTCCACTCCGCTTCCAACTATTCTCAGCTTTTGTATAAATCAGGGTTTATTCATACTTTCAGGTGGGCTCATTATCCGTGCAAACAACTGCAACAATAACTCCGCAAACCCTCAGCTGCTCTCGACCTCCAAATACTCCTTGTTTTTTTGCTGGCGTTTCAGTCTTCTTCCAGGGAGAGGAAACAACGTGTGCTTTCGGCAGCCACAAATGTGTCCTGCTTGGCTGCCCCAGAAGTGGTTGAAGAGCATGGAGAAGCCACTCGTGGAGGAGAGGTCCTCATGGCACAATCATGGCGGGGATGCAAAGCTTGCGAGAGCACTTCTGGCCATCGAATGGTCATCTCTAAGCAACCGTGTGGCAAAATCACTCAGAAATAAAACCCTCCGCTCGGCTTGCGGCAGGGGGTTAACATTTCCAGCCCCGCTCATTCGAGGTGCAAGCGTGCTCCTGGTGCCATGCCATCCACCACTCAAAAATGGGGCAGCTGCTGCTCACCCTGGAGGGTTTGCCATGTGTGCTGGACCTCGAAATGATGATTTTTTTGGCTTCTTCTGAAACTTTTTCAGAGAGGAAGGGCAGAAGGCAATGCAAAATGAAGAGCAAAGAGCTGAAACTCATGTTTTCACAGAGCACAAACCCTTATTTCCCAGGGGGTTACCAACTAGCACGTAGCAGGATGGGGGCAATTTTGTCACGAGGGACTGTTGGGTCCAGATACCCCTTTCTGGGGATGTTTTTTTAATTTTTCAGAAAGGCTTTCCTTGCACAGATCACAGCACGCTTGGTGAAACATTAGCATGCAGCTCGTTTTTGATGGGCCTGGGGAAAATAGGCTTGGACAGTGAAGGGTGGAAGGGAAAGACTTGTGAATAAATGTCTTGCTGTCACAGTCCTATTAACCTCCTCTCAGTCTAATCCTGTCCTTAATTGACTTTATTCTGATTATATTCTCGATACGCCTGTATCAGCCTGGGAAGGTGGGGTAGGAGGAGGCAATGAGTGATGTAAAGGATACAGAGAGAGCTAGAGGAGAGCAAAACAGAGAGGAGCAGCAAGACACACGCACACGTGTGCATGTATGACTTCTTTTCATAACAGCAAACAGAAGGAAAAGGAAGTTCAAACTTCCCAGAAAGGGATAAAAAAAAAGAAAACTCCACCAAAACAAATCACAAGCTACTGTTTAAATAATTAAGAGGCTTTAAATTGCCCATTTAGTACAGACAAAATTACCATCTGCAGGTAACGGGGAGATGAAGCTTGATACCTAATCAACCATCCTCTTGGTAAAGCAACATCACCCCGTCTGTCTGCAATCAGCAGCGGAGCAGAGGCTGCGATTCCTTGAAGTGGCTCTCCGTGAGGGTTCGGTAATTGTCTCGGCGGAAAGTAAGAGTTCCCCCTAGTGCAGAGCGATAAATCAGGGATAATAATAACTCTTTCCAAAATAATCCTCAGGCAGAAACAAAATCCAGCGGAGAAGGTGGTACGGAGTCAAAACGTGGCACCTGGATCCGAGGGTTAGTTACTTCTATAAATACACCGAGCCTTTCCTGTGCCTCTGCTGTTGCCACAATATAGTGTTATTAGCAGTACTCAGCTATAAGGCTTTAGATTTTTGTAATCTATTTATTTCCTGACTCCTCGTGCTGTGATGCTTCTTCCACCATCACCCCGAATCTCAGGGCTTGCACCGCTGGTGCTAAAACCCCATTAACTTGCTGCATGGAAAGAGGATGGGGATACCCCGGGGTTGGCATTGGGGGGCTGCAAGCTCCTTTTGCAAAGAAGAGGCTCGACGCGGTCAACTTCAAAGGGTCCTTGAACTTCAGCATCTTTTCCAGCAAGGCTGGGTTTAAAGCCAAAGACCCCGGGATGGGTTTGAGGTTTTGTCTCACCACTGCAGCCCAGGGGCAACACGAGCTGAGCTGCGAGATGCCGTGAGATTTGCAAATATAAATGCGGATTTGCAAATGAGCATTTTACCCCAAAACTCTTGGGGAGCAAACCTTCCCTGATGGCACTGTGCAGATGCAATGGGTCCCACCGGACCTTTGGGTCGCATATTCCACCCGCTCGTATTTCCACCCGCTATTTCCACCCACTGGAAGCAAACGCCCAGCAAACCCTGTCTGTGGGCCAGCAAAATGTGGGAAATCTGTTAAGCCACCCAACACCTGGATGAGGAGAAAGCCAGCAAGCATGAAAAAAAATCCCCAGACTACATACTTTTTTTGTATTTACTTATTCATTCCCTTATTGGTTCTGATTTTATTTCTTTTTGGAAGAAAAAAAACAAGGTGCTTGTAGGGTTATTTGAATGTTTTGAAGCGATTCTATTTACTCAGGAGCTGATAGGATTGATTTACAGCAACGCGATGAATGCAGAGAGGAGAAAAAAGATAACGGAGCAGAGCAGCAGTGTTTGATTTCAGGGCTGGCTTTGCAGTGAATGTTAATGCCAGGAGCAACTTCAGGCCGTGGTCATCTGAAAATGAAGGGCTGGGAATTGTTTCGGTGAAACTGGGATAAGGAGTGAGGAAAAAAAAAGCATCTCGCTGTCCAAGAGACTTTTTGCGACAATGTCTTGGGGAAAAATAATCCAGTTTTAGTGTTTTACAGATTTTCTTCAAGGTGGTGGGGGCATCTTTTCTCTTATATTTTTATTTTTCATGCTTTTTCTTTAAGAAGCAATGGAGTAAGGGAAGAAAACATCAGAGAGCTGAGTTTTTATCTGAAAAGAAATACAAACCAAAGGAAAACACAAACATTCAATTCGGAAGTTGTTCATTTTATATAGTGAGAAGTTGCAAACAAGCCTAAACTGCTATTTTGGGGGGCTAGTTTGCTTTCCAGAACACATATAGAGCATTTTCTGGGAACCAGATCTACTTGAAAAACTTCTGTTGGGGTCTCTAGATTTCAAACTTCCCATCCTGAGCTCCCAGGTTAGACCTCCCAGTATATAAACCAAAATTCCCAACAGCAACCTCTCTGCAATAGCAAACCTCATCCCAGACCTACGCAGTGTCCTCAGATTGCTCCGATTTGGAAACTTTCCTGCAGCCTTAAATCTTGTCTTCATGAAAATATATTATGACTTGCTATTCTGTGACCTTTAGGAAAGGAAAGAAAAAGGCAAAATCCTACTGTCATGAGCAAGGCAAAACAATGCTCACGAACCAGCGCAGGGCACTGGCTTTGCTGCTCCTCTTACAGCGATGTTATTTCCTACAGAGGTTTATTTGGATCCCCAAGATCTCAAAACTCCCCAGATTTTCCCCAGTTTCTGTATCATTACACAATTCAATCATTACTCATCTGCAATATTCCAAATGGAAACCTCAAACTTTGTTCTTCGTGCCTTGATTCACCTATTTTTCATTCTTCTGCGGAAAAAGCAATGGTTTCTTATTGGAGATGGTGGATTAAAGGGGATATGGCAGGGATATCTCTCGGGCCATCGTGTCTTCTCCATCGTGGCCACGTGTTCCAGCTGCGTTACAGCTTCAGCATATGAGTCTCCAAGCATGAAGCACACGATGTTTCGGGAGACCACGCACCAAGCTGGGCACGCTGGAGCAAATGAGCAATTTGCAAACACCCGGGAGGCTGAAATTTGTTGGCTGCAAATGTACAAAACACCCGAGTTGCACAGACGGGGTGATTCATGAGGAGCTCCACATTACGTGAGTCATCTGGGCAATATTCGCCGCTGGTTGGAAATGGAGCCAATGGAGTTGGAATAGTTTATAAGGAAAAAATAAGTTGATGGCAGCACCAGGCACTTTCTGTCGGCCAAGGTAAATGTGCAAGAAGAGGGAATAGAAACGCAAGAGCTGCAATGTGAGTGGGGATGTTATGCAGCCACTGCCATGGCCACAGCCGTGCCGGGGGGACCGGGGAGTTTTGGGGTGCAAGGCAAGGGGAGCGCAGCATAGCATGGGAAGGCAATGGATTTTAGCACAGAGCTGCGGAGCGTCCTCCTGCTCAAAAGCACAAGGGATTTATAAGGCACCTCTCCGCAGGTGCTCTCTCTCTGAGGTCTCCTCCAGCAGAGACATTAGGATGAGCCTTTTGGGGTGATTAACCCCAACCCCAGGCTGATGGAAGTGCCTAAACCCAGGTGGATGGATTCTCTCAAATTTGCCTTTGAACACGTTGGTGTGTGCACGCGTGTGTGCAAGTCCTAGCCGCCTCCCCCTGCTTAGCCTTTGGTTTTGGGGGTTTTTTTATGAGCCTTGGGTTTTGAAAGAGGCTGGCAGAGTCAAAGGAAGAAATGATCAAACCCAGAGGCTCCTGCCTCTTGTCTCCTCTGCTCGGCCCCTTTTGCAGCGCTGTGGAGGAGCCCTGCTTTTAAACAAAAGCTAAACACTGTCAGTGGGAGAGCAAAGCAGGATCTCTCTGAAATGCAAATGCCTTTCTGAGAGCAGCCAGCTTTGAAAACAGGGATCCTGCTGACTCATGTTTAGGAATTGGGGGAGAGAGCCTGCTCCTTCACCCTATCCATCTTCCTCTCCTCTTTAGCAATGTCTCATCCCGGGGATGCATATATAATCCCTATATAGGCCAAGTAGACTACACGGATGAAGCGGTGTCAGTGGGGCCAGGATCTACAGCCCAGATATAGTATTTTCCCTGCCAAGCCACCAGCTGCTCTTCCAACAAGGCAGGGTCAGCGCAATGCCAGCGCGGCGGAGGATTTAGCAACGGGGCAGCATGGATTTAAGCCTCGATACACCAGGTGGATTTTGGGGGAGCAGCTCTTCAAATCCCGTTCCTCCCCTTTCTCACCTGCAATGTTCCCATTTTACCTTCCCATTTTACCTTCCCTGGTCATTTCCCAGCTCTGCATCATTTCAGCTTGTTTTAGGTGCATAAGCATCAAGTCTGCACCCAGTGCTGAGATCCAAGAAGGCAGAGAGCTTCAGGCTGTGGGGTCTCGTGCTATTTCCATTTAACAGCGGATCCTGCACGCTTATGGGATTGAAGGAGCAGGACCCTGGCCTGTGTTTTTACAGAAAGGTGAGGGACAAGGGCAGGAAGAAGGTGGGAGAAGCACAAGAAGGAGGAGGTGTAGACCCCTTCCCGTAGGGCAATAAGTTTCTCCATTGCACGGTGGCGAGGATGAGCATGCAAGGCTGACACCGGGATGCTGCAAAGCCGCTGAGCTTGCAAAGGGCAGAAGCCAAATCACCGGGTATTTCTGCATTTCTTTTTGCTTTTAAATCTCCCTTATTATTTTCAAAAGCAGACTGTCAACTTTGTCTGCTTAGACCCGATTTCCCACGACATTGCCAGCCCCGTGCCTGTCCTTCGAGGGGGCAGCAGGGTCCATATCGAGCTGCATCACCATGAGCTGACACATCTGCAGATGTTTGCAGATGATCTGCCTGTTTCTGGGTGTGCACATGAGCCCAAAAGGCTAAAAAAACAGGTCCCTATTCTCCCCCCCAAAAAACTTTGCAGCATCGCTCTATCTACTCCTTATTAATATAAACCCATAAACACCTGCAGGGTGTCTCTGATCCGATGCAAAAGTCTCTTTTCCTGAGTGATGGGGAGCTGACAGCAGAGTTGTACAAAGTCATCGGCTCCTGACACCTGCCCGCAGACACCGCTCAGACTAGTGTGGGGTGAGATGCCCCCGAGACCCGAATTAGTGTCATCGGGCAAGTGATCCACATCTCCGCCCAGCCCCCAGATTAGCACCCTGGGATCTGAGCCTCTCGTAGGTGGGGTATCTGAAATCAAAACATGTAATAATAAGCAGAGCAATAATGGAAATACCACGGCTTGCAGCAGTGTCGAGCTCCAGGGGCGTAACGGAAATTCAGACTTTTTTTTCTAATGCGCTTCTGCTCTAATAACCACTTTTTTTTCCCCTCATCGCTTTTCATCTGAAAACACTGGTGTGCTGCACCAGCAGCAGCTGATCAAGACTTCACACGTCCTGCTCATTATCCCCCGTTGCACACAAGGGGAAACGAGAAGGATTTACAGCACCCAATTTTGTAGAAGTGTTGCCCAAAGTGAAATACCCAGCCGTGTCTGCTCTAGGAAAGCCACAGCTGTGCTGGGTCTAAGGCTGGGAGAGGAAAGACTTTATAGGGACAGATAAAATCTTTTATTAGACCAACTGATCTAGCTGGAAGAAGCAGACAGGTTTTAGGTGCGCAGACCCGTCTTTGGGTCTCAGGTTGTCTGCAGGCAGCTCCAGAACTCATGCAACACCTTCCCCAGCTTATTTCCAGTGTCCTAAACCCCAGAGGTGCAGGAGATGAACTAACACCAGCAGCACGGCCACCTTGAAAAGCCTCCAAGCTCCAACACTGACAAAGTCCAAAATCCTGCTTAAATCCGTCTTCTTTTTGGTCTCTGGCACAGCGAAAAATCTCCGTCCTGTGTCTTTTGCCATTTTCCCCTGTATCCCAACCCGTTTTCCCTTGCTATGGAAACCCACCTTGCAGAAAACGATGCTGAAGGGCAGGTAACAGAGGGAGAATTCAGTTTGGGTACCGGAGCCACAGGCAATGAACGCCATAGGAAAATGGTGAGGGTGGTAATGACAGCAGAGCACGGGAGAGTGCGAGCTCATGGAATCAGATGCTGGCCAGGATCAGCACTGCTGGAGGTGACACCCATCACCTCGTGTCCTTGGGTGGCCGTGGATGATGAAGAGTGTGCACAAGGGAGATGCAGAATGCTGAAATCACGTTCTTGAATCCTCGGTGCCGCTGCAGTGCTTTCATGCGTTTTTGCACTTCCGTCCCTTCCATCCCTGCCAATTGCCACCCCAAAACTCCCCAGCCCTGCCCCAGGTGTCCGCTGGCCACTGCACCCAGCCGCACGGCCACGGCATCAGAAGTAAAGCACGGGCTGCCCAGCACGATTTAACCTTTCCCTTCTCCTCTCCTTGTCTCATAAATTAATTCCACTGAGGAACAGCCCCTTGCCCCCCAAATTATTTCTAACTGCATAAGGCATATTGATAAGATTTCTCTTTTTTTTTTTTTTTTAATAATAAAAAGGGTTGATCCTGCTGGTAATTTATAGTAATTGTAGTAACCTGATAATAATTTCTAGCAATTAAGCACAATACTAATTCACTCATTTACTGAGTAATGTCTTGTCTTTATTTATGGGGGCTGTGCGGGAGTATAAATATCTTACTCACTGTGTTGGCTAATGAAAATTTACTAAGTAGCTTTTTTTTAAAATGTTTATTCATTTTAAGCTATTCTTAGTAATCACGTGTGAATAAGGAGTAATTGCTTGACTTTGGGATGGTAATTAGAAAGTACTAAGTCATTGTTTTCTTCTTGCAAGCGGATGGTTTGTTTAAGTGTGCATCTGCTCTCCCAGCATTAATTCAACCTGCCAGCCCCTCATCCTTTGCCTAAGCACCCATGGCCGCATCCTGCTCTCTCTGAACAGGACTTTTTCAGGACTGATGGGCTGGATCAGCCCCGGGGTCGTACAGAGCATGGGTCGAGGTGTCCAAGTGGGTGCTGAATTGCTCGACCGCTGTCGTCTCGGTGGCTTTGCTCTGGGAGCAGAGGGGATCCATCAGCATGCAGGGCAGGATTTGCATCTGCTAATCAGAGCCGGATCCAGGGAAACAACTTTCAATAAAAGAATCCCATTACAAAGCAACCGGCTGTGAAATACTGTACCTGTGTTGCACCCTGCAAACGTTCAGCATCTTCTTTCCCTGCCAAGGAGGTGGGAGCTTCTCCTAAATGTGGAGATGGGGAAGTAAGAGGCAGGGAATGAAAAAAAAATGGGAAGCGCTATTGATATTCATGTGCAGGACTGCTTGTCTGGGGAGCCTGCACCACTCCATCCTCCCTGGACGGGAGGGATGCTCATGAAAATGGAACAAGAAGAAATGGCCTCAAGTTGCACCAGGGGAGGTTTAGACTGGATATTTGAAAAAATTTCTTTACTGAAAGGGTTGCCAGGCATTGGAACAGGCTGCCCAGGGAAGTGGTGGAGTCACCATCCCTGGAGGTGTTCAAAAAACACATACATGTGGCTCTTCAGGACATGGTTTAGTGGGTTTAGTGGGCATGGTAGTGTTGGGTTGTTGGTTGGACTCGATCTTAAAGGTCTTTTCCAACCTAAACAATTCTATGAGTCTATGAAAACTTAGGGAAAAAGTCATTTTTTTCCCCGAAGACCCCCAAAGCAGCCAGAAAATACATGTCCCTTCACATTAGCCACAGGACTGGCACATTACAGCCTTGCCAAGCCAAGTCATGGCTCAACACCTGCAAGTATCTGGAGACAGCCCACCATTTGGACTGCATCTCCAACCAAAGCCCAAGCCGGAGGGAAACAAGGCCAACTGATGTGAATTCAGGGCTAATGTACACCGTGCCTCGGTTTCCCCATTTGCAAACTGGAGTTAATTGTTCTGCTCTCCTTTGTGAAGAGCATTGGGACCTCCTGGGGAAGGACCGGGCTCCCACATCAGGTCGCTGCGTGGGATGTTGGGCAACACAGCATCGTTTCAAGGTGGTTGCAGCCATGCAGCAGTGGACATGATCTTTAAAAGCACCAAGCGATTTTTAAGTGCCTCTCTGAGAACATTTACAGGCCCTGATTTACTGAGCGCTCAGAGCCACCTGTTCTTGCTGGAAAACAGACCTTGAGATGCAGTCAAACATCTACAAATACAAGCTTTGCACTGTCTTAATCTCTGCCTTTCTCAGTTTTCCTGTATTTAAAATGGGGATAACCCGGCTCCCCTGGACACATTCCCAGACCCCGCAGCTGCTGTGCTATCTGCACCAGCCTGCAGAAATGGCAAGAACGCATAAAAATGGACCATCCTTCCCCATTTCATCCCAATGCAATAGCAGAGAGAAGGAGAAGAACCCCAGTGCCTACAGGTGCTGGGAATACCAAAAAGCGGGAGAAAGCCCCAGGGGGGGCTCACCAAAAAGGCATCTCATGTCCCAGGGCAGAGGATAAGAAATTGGATGTTGCAGATGACCTGCAAGTTCATCCATCAGGTAAAGAGGGTTATGTATGGTATTGGTATATATACCATAACTATACCATACCTATATATATCATACGTCCCTGGCAGCCAGGGAGGCAAAGGAAGAGTCAAAACACCACTGAGAGCATTTAAGGGTCTTAATCATCTCCTTATCATCATACCAAGGTTCAGTAGCCTTGCGCAACATCTCCCAGGCCAACATCTCATAGGGACCATTTGCATTTTCACATCCCCATCCCTTTCCAAACATTCCTTTCCTTCTGCACCACTCCCAGGGATTTTGCTTTGCTTTGAGCTGCGCTGCGGCTGCAAACAGCCCCGCAATCGTAGCGGCGTGAGCTGCAAAGGCCAGAGGGTTTCTGCGCCTTTCTGAAAAGGCAAAGCATGGCTACAGATTTCCAAAGCAGCGACCAGGAGAGGACAAAGGAGACGACGTGGTTGGTGCTGTCTCCAAGATATTTCACTGCAAAATTGCCATGGGATTGCCCTTTGCAAAACAAAAATGCCCTTTACACCCCTCTTTTACACCCCTCTCGCTGGGTCTGATGCTCTGTGGGTGCAAAGGAGCTGGTGCAAGAGGAAGAGGCAGAACCAGGGCACCCCGATAAATCCCTGCAGGGCTCACGTCCAGCCCGCCTGCTTCCCAGAGATAAAAAGAAAGCGCCGTTCCTCCGAGGCACGGACACCGGGCTAATCTCTTCATACGCCGGGTCTGTCACCGTGTCATGGAAAGCGAAGATGGGTGAGGGAGGGAGGCAGAAGCGCTGGGGCTGTAAGCATCCCAAACCGTTGCTTGAGGACAGAGCAGCAACTTGTGTTTATTTTACGCAGGGAACTGGAAAGCATTTTTCCACCTCGGAGTGGCAAAAGAATCCTGCAGAAGGGCCCTGGGGTTTGGGCATACCATTTAGGTGCTTTGAGATATATCCTAAGGTGTGATGTGGCTCTGACCGGTCTCGTGATGGGGATCTGGGAGGACAAGGAAGAGCCTTGTAAAATTGCAGATGCTGGAGGAAAATCACTTGAGGAGCCAGAAAAAAGGAAGCTGTAACAACATATAAGCAGCTTCAGAGGGAGAAAATACTGGGCAGGGAAAAGGAAGCAAACTGCTGCTGCAGGATGTTAGTGCCAGACAAATTCCTATCAGATATTTCTAATAGGGAGGATGATTAACCCTGCAAATAAATTATCAAGCCAAATAGGAAATGCTCCACCTCTTGATGTTTATGGATAAAAACTGGTTGCCTTTTGGGAGGCTTTAATCCAACCCAAAGCACTAGGGTCCCAAAAGCAGCCCCTCGGGGATGGTCTCTGGCCAAGAGCTGGGAGAGCCGGGCCGATGTTCCCATCGGATCTCATGAGCACTGCGAGTACTTATAAAACCTGCCAGTCCATATAAAATGATTGCTCACCTCTGCCCTGGGAAATGACTGACCCATCCTGCCCTCTTCAGAAGGAACAGCTATGAGACACTAAGTAATTGCCAGATGCCAAACGGGGTTTTTTTTCCCCAGTAATAAAAGAGGATTTAAATGTTCAGGCCAAATTAAAGACCTCGTCAAGTTTGCTGTCGGTCCAGCAGCACCGTATAACGATGGCTCTTATTTTAACAACCTCAGAAGATGGGGTCTGTCGGCTTTCTTCTGGCAAGGAAACTTGCTTTTTTTTTTTTTTTTTTTTTTTTTTCCCTTCTCTTCCAAGCCTGGAAGTGTTGTCTTTAATCTTATTCCCAATTCCTGGGCTCTATTATATTAATATCTCTTTATTTCTGCTGCATGTTTGATGGCAACCTTGGGATGATCAGAGCCCCCTTTTCGGGCAACTGGAGGGGGACAATGTCACGGGGCAGGGGTGGCAAGTGGGTTGCTATTTCTGCTTAATGACTTCCAGTTCAAATTACCTACAAAGCGTCCTAATTATCCAGGTGCCATTTTAATCATCAGGGTGGCGGGGGGAGGACGGGGCAGGCTGACAGCTGCAGGTTGCCTCTGCCGAAGTGCTGCGGGGTGGAAGAAGGGGATGCAAACCAGCAAGTACCTGAAGGAAGGTGGAGAAAGGCGGGGGGGAAATCACTGTGCAGTGCTGGGTTATACCCTTACCTATACCCTTAGGTACCCAAATGGCAGTACAGCGGCCGGGGCAAGCAGTGAGAGCTGCCCAGCATCCCACTCCCATTCTGAAATGGCTCAATGCATAAGAGATGCTCCCAAATAGCCATTATCTCTCCAAATTAGGGCCTTCAGTACCTGTTGCCTGACCAAAGAAAAGAATATAGGTTTTTTAAGTGGCCAATATATGACTGCCATTTAGCAAATTTGGGATTTATCACTCCCTTTCCCACCCCTATACTCACAACCCATTGGTAATAAATGAAGCAGGTAGGTCCTAACCCAGAAAATCAGTTCCCCCACCCTAGAAATGGGTTTGCTATTTAACCCCGACCAGCCAGGAAGGAAAAAAAACAACAAAACTGAGAAAAGAGGAGGCTTTGCTGCTCCAGACTCCATCTCAGGAGGAATTCGGAGCATTTCCGATCAAACACAGCCCCGCAGGGACCGCTCCGGGTGTGCAGCGGGAGCTGCTTCGCCTGGTGCAGCCGTGGGGATGGCTCCCCGGGGACCCCAAGGTAGCACTTCGAGCAAAGCTTGCAGCCCCTTCCCTCACAAAAAAGCCTTCCAAGTATGCGGTTTTGGTCTGTGGTGCGGCAAACGGGAGGGATATTTTGGGAGAGGTCTTGTTCTCCTGTCGCCTTTCTTCTTCTTGCCTCCTGCTGCTGCTTCACTTTTTTGATCTCTCTTCTCTCCCTTCCCCTTCAAGTCTCTCCTTCAGAGGCGAGATGGGGTTCTTTTCTCCCCCCACCACATGCACATCCCGGTGCCAAAATCCAGGAGATGCGTGGCAGTGTGGACCATCCTCCCTGGGGCTTTGAAAACCATAAAATCTCTGGGATGCCTGTAAGCAAGAAGGCCAAATATTCAGTGCATCCAACCCTCCCCAGCACACTCTGAATCCATTCACCCAGCCCCAAAATCTTTTGACATAATTACTGCCATGGTAGCTTCCAAGTGGTTTGCAAAGCGGTTGCAAAGCCAACTGGTCGCCCAGTGCAAAGGCATGAATTATTCCAACATTCGCACCGCTTGCCGGCAGCCCAGCTCTTGCAGCCCGCAAAAGCAATTGCAGGGTTGCAATTACAGGGTATTACTGGGTTGCAGTAATAGTGCGATAAAAAAATAATAGTTATTGGGTTGCAAAAATAACATTGATTGGGTTTGGTAATATTGCAGGGTTGCAATAATTGCTTATTATTGGGTTGCAGTAATACTGGGTTGTGATAATGAACCCTAAGAGAGAAATGCACACCGAAAAGGTGCATCGTTCCCATTCCCTTTGCATCCCCATCACAATTCAGGTCAGGACAGAGGCAGAAGGCGTGAGGCCCCGTCCCGGTGCTCAGAGCATCCTCCAAGAGAAACAGCAACCAGGGTCTCGTCAAGCATCAGCAGAGCCCGAGTGCCCCCCAGGCGCGGGCGCGCGCGCGGTGCCGTAGCAGGGTGCGTCCTTCACGGAGCTGAGCTGTTTACTGGAGAAGTAATGAGATAATCAAAGAGTCATTTAGACTCCTCTGGAGGTGGATAAGTGCCTCCGGTAGATTTGCCTTGCTGCTGCCCTGCGTGGACCAGGACCAGGACCAGGGAGATGAGGTGCATCGCCCGGTGCAGGGATTGCAGTTTATTTTCCATCCTGAGAGTAAAAAGGCAAGCTGATGGTATTTTGGCCATACCCTTATGCCCCATATGCCTTTTTCCCTGCTATATTTCCCTACATGAAATAACCCACCCAGGCTGCACGAGCAGAGCAATGCAAAGCACTGGGGAAACTGAGGCACAGAGAGGGGAGAGGTTTCACCCATCAGCCAGCTAGAATAAAACCCCACGTCTCTTGGATCTTGTTTGCAGGCTGTAGCCTCCTCACCACCCTACCACCGACCTTCTTCCATCTCATGTTTTCCAAGAGCCAGCCAAGTCCTTTGGTCCCTGGCTAACGCCCGCAGCCCCTGCCAGCCCGGTTTCCCTATTCAGGGGGCTGGCAACAAATATCTCCACGCACATATGGCATCCCGACTCCTTTAAGCACATTTTTAGGGCAAACTTCTCATCCCACTGCTCGCTCGACTGAAAATAGAAAGCTGAATTTGGGATGAAATGCATAGCTGTTGGCTGGGGAAGCAGCAGGCAGTTAAAAAAGAGGGCCTGCCAGGAATATTTTATACCAAAAAAAAAAAAAGCAAGAAAAAAAGGACTTTTTTTTTTAAGAGAAAGAGGAGGAGAAGTTGTTTATGGTTTGAACTTGCTAGGATCATTTTGGAAAAGCTGAAATGCTGCTGGCTGCCGCTGGATGGAAGAGGGGTGCAGCGTGCCTTTCCAGCTGCAGCTCCTCACCGAGCCCAGGTGAGGAGCCCAAGCTGATGCTTGGTGGGGAAATGCGGGGTGGTGTAGAGAAAACGGGGGATTTGGGACAGCGACGGGTAATGTAAAGAGATATTACATCCGTATGGATTAAGCAGAGGCAGTGCCATGGTTTTACCTCACCAGAACATTGAACGTTCAGCCCATCTCCTTTCCAAGACACATCTTCTACCTGGGCTTCCCCAGCTCATCATGGCTTTGGTGGCCGGTGACTTCAGAAGATGGGATGTCCCCCTTTGGGGACATCTTTGCTCAACTGGGGACATGCTGGAGTGAGTTATACATGAGTCACTACATCAGCTGAGCATTTAGAGAGTATATTTAATACAAAATATGGAAATTCCCATTTGCATGGAGGATTTCGTGATATTTGTCAATGTTTCAATTGGATTCACAGCAAAAGCTGGGAATTTTCCGACGCTGCGAAAGGAACGTCTGCCAAAAAAAATTCATTTACGCTTGAGCAAAACTTTGCATTTCCTCCAAACTTGGCCCTTCTCATACATTTTAAATGTGGCAGTAAAGACTCTTCAGGATGAAAACAAAGATGACGGCAAACTAGACCTTGCCAAAGAGCATTGGGAAGCCGTCCGCCCGGCTTTGGGGGCCGGGTGTGATCCAGACTTGAGCAGAGATGTCCCTGGAAGAGAAGGTCATCCAACCTGCAGGTCTGACATTGCGATGTTGTGATGTTGTCCCAAGTCTTGTAGCTCCTGGGACCCTTCAGGGTGATTTGTACAGCCCCGAGCACCCGGATGGGCACGATGGTGTTCTCCCAACATGCACATTAATCTGTAATAACCCCAGCTTGGTACCCAGCCTCATCAAAGCCAGCGCTGCAAGCAGAGCTGGGCCGGTGCTTTCTTCAAGCAGCAAAGAAAAGAGCTAAGGAAGGGGAAAGAAATGCTCTGAAAAAAGCCATTTGTCCCCTCGGCTTTATTCCGGCTGCAGAGCCGGAGCAGCTTGTAGCTCCAGAGAACTTTTAATAGAAATCTTCAGAATGAAATGGGCTACAGCTGTTTGCCTTGATAAATATATTTTATGCTACATGCCTCAGCCGCCATCTGTTTGCTGATACGAGCATTTCTCCTCTGCAGCAGCTGAAGAGAAGTCATCAAAGGGAATAGCAGGAGATGGGTTTCGTTGCAGGTAGAGGGGAAGAGGTGAAGTGGCCCGTGCAATGGAGTTATTCTGGCGGCTTAATGTGGCGAAGCTGTTACAAGAACAAGAGGGAAGACGGCGGGTGGGCTGGGAGTTGGAGGGAGCTGGCATTTTCAGGGGGAACCTGGTCATTCTGCTGCTGTTATCCGAGGGGAAATGCTCTGTGTAATACCGTGGGCCAAGGGCCAGGCTTCTCAAAGGTATTTAGGTGTTGAAAGATGCGGGAAGCAGCCTAGAAGGAGTTGCAGAAGTTTTGGTGCTTAATAATCATTAAAAACTACCACACTGCATCGGGAAGTCCCACGAGGTCGTTTTATGCTCCTAAATAAAAGAATTGGTCTGACTTGAGCTCCTTCCCTTGCCTCTCTTCATCCCCACCCAGGAAAAATCCCTTTCTGCAAAAGTACTTGAAGAACCACCCTCATAAACCACCTGCACTGGTGTAAAAGCCCCATGAGCATCATGTCTCCTGCTGTTTTGCTCTTGCCCTCCGAGCATCATGTCTCCAGCAGAGACATCCAACTCTCCCTGCTTTAGAGGGACAAATTGTGACCCAGTGGGGAAATCATTCCAGGTCGATGTACAATCTTGCTGCAGCAGAGAACACACCGCCACCCCTGATAATGTTGGTTTAACAGCTATTTGTGCTCGCAGTTAAAACCCCTGCCTTGCTGCTCTTGCAAAAACTTTGCCGGAGCAAATCGCGCTGATCCCCCCTCGCTGTTACCCATTCTGCAATAAAACCTCGTGCGAGCAGCAGGACGTGGGAACATTTGCGCAAGCATCCTGGAGATGTCCGCAGGCATCCCGCTTGAAAATACTCACTGATTCAGAGATATTCAGGCCCTGGGACCATTCGGGGAGGTGGCCTGACCTCCAGACGGGAGCGATGTTGTCGGAGTCGGGTTTTGTTTTCCTGTTTGCCCTGCTCTCCTATTAACACCCAGCCGTGGCACCACTACACTTAGCCTAGGTATGTAATAGCTGGTTGTCACTGGCACTCGCATGCCTAGGTGACAGGTGCCCTAGCCAGAACATGGGTTATTATTATGATTATTGCTATCATTGCTATGATTATCATATTATTTTATATTGCCTAGTTGGCTCAGCCAAGGTCAGGGCTGCAGGAGGTGCTATAGGAACATATAGAAAAAGGGAGACCCATGTCCAGGGGGACTTTAATTAGGGAGCCAGGTAGACAGGCAGGCGGGCAGAGGTGAGGTGCCCTGGCTGGGTAGGAGAAGAGGAGCAGTAGGTCAGGTTTAACTGGATTGTGCCAAATTCTGTCAGAGGTCAACATCACCCGCAGTCAGACGGGTGATGTTGGCAAGAAAACGTGGGTGCGAGCGCAGTCTGCAAGTGGAGATGCTATGGGTGACTCGGGGACATGGGCCTGGAGGCCCGCAGGGTTCACATTTAAGTGCAATTATGGTCTCTTTATTACATTTATTCCTGGAAAACAGTGTCCTTCCCTTTAGCCTGTGCTCTAGCTTGCCTCAGTGCTGCTCGCAAGCTGTGTGCGTGGCTCAGCACAGCCCGGCTGCGGGTGCAGGAGGAGCCGTGCTGCCTTGGGCGGGAAGATGCTGCCAGCCCAGACCACCAAAAAGGATCCCCCTGGTAGAAAATACCCCTTTCCTAATGGACTCTGGGGAGTGGGATGCTATTCCTTCTCCCCGTGGATTTTGGGCCAAAAATCTCCACAACTTGCCTATAATGCCCCATCACTCACAGGCACGGAGCACGCCCCGGGACGGAGCGGGGCTGAGCGGCACTGGCTCGGGGGACCCACACTGGGACATGGTCCCGCCTCGATGTTCCCAGTGCTGGTGCACACCAGGGCATGGGGAGCAGAGCAGTAGATAGCTGGTGACCCGTTAAGTCCATCTGTCCATGTTCATGCCCTCAGCAGCCCCACAGCAGCCCCCCATCCTGCCCCTGCCCTCCCCAGGGTCCCTCCCTGTCCTGCAGCCCCCCTGTACCGTGTGATGCTGGCCCCAATTTTTGGGATGACCATGGACTGGTACAAGGAAAGAGGACCTCAGAGGTAGCCCTGGACTGGCTGTCCTCAGCAGGGCTCTGATCAAAGCCTGTGGGAAAAGTCCCTCGGCACCAATGGGGTCTGGATCAGGCCCTACCCAGGGCCCGAGCAATTTTTGCCTGTCCTTTGCCATGTCTGCAAAATGCTCCTTTTGTCCTGCATCTCTTTCTCCCTCTCCCCAGTCCTCCTATTCTTCCACCCAGAAAGCTTCCAGCTCGGAGCACTTCAAAATTCAAGGGGATTCAATACAACGCAGCAGGTTTGGGTTTTTTTTTTTTTTTTTGTATTTTACTCCTCCTCCCTCATCTCTGGCATCTTTCATACAAAGTGTCTCCAAGCACTTTGCTGGGGGAAATAAAGGCTGAGCAAAGCCCTTTTGCAGAGCCAAGCATCCTGGCGGTTCAGAAAAATGCCGTGAAGCAGAAAGCAAGCAAGGCAGGCAGCTATTTCAGAGCACAGGCTCCCAAACCAGGGCTGGAAAAACCTGGGGGTACTGTGGGAAAGGAGCTCCCCTTCCCTTTAGCATCACCCAGCGCTGTGTCCGCTCTCCCTGGATCTTAAGACACCCGTTTGCCTGGATCTCCTCAACCCCCTCCCTGCCTCCATCCCTCAGGTCGCACTGAGAACTAGGGCTAAAAGGGATGATTTGATCTTCCAGCATCCCACGTATTGGTCCCCAACCGATGGACCACCCCAGCATCTCAGTGCTGCCCATCCACACGCTGCTGCCGCTGCATTTCGACCGACCCGGGAGCTTCTGCTGGCGGGAGGTTGTGGATTTAGGTGCTTTTATGTCAGCGCACACTTATTCCTGTGAGTGATTCCTTTCAGCAACGCCAGGCACTGAATCACTGGTCTGTGATCCTGTAAAATTAACATGCCCCACTATAAATAACCACTCTCTAATGGGCTGTCATTCGACGGCTTTTGGAAAGGCTGAGCTCGTGTGAGCAAAAGTTTTAATGACTGTAATTGAAATTAGATGAAACCCATCAATGTTGGGCTTTCTCTGACCCATGCTAGGACAAAATCTATCATGCACCAGGGAAAAATTACCCATCCTGGGACATGCCAGGCATGACGAAGCCTGTCTAACTCCATAAACAGGCTCTGGAAGTGCAGCCAGCGGCTGTTTTGGGCATGGAGTGCACTCAGCATTTTCCCCTTCCCATTCAGTTCCCTGTGGGGTTGCAGCGGGGTGGGATGTGGCAGAGGAGCCGGTGGGTCTGGGATGCACCGATGTCCAGGGGCATGTTGCAGGATGCTCAGGGCCAGACCAAAAGCTTGCTGTTTCAGAGGAAACACAAATTATTGTGGCTGCAGGTAAACCAAAGGGTTCATTTCGCACTTAGCCCCAGCAAACCCAGCAACAGCACCTTCCGCAGGGTGTCTGCCTTCACCCAATTTCCAAGGGGTGCATTTCGGCAGGAGCTGCCGAGGCCACGCCACGCCGACCCACGCTGCCGCCGTTCAGCGATCACGGCTCAGATACGATTCACCTTGCACCCAGCTCGGCGTTTTGTTGTCTTGTTTCTTCTCCTCCCATACAGACCCCAAAGGCATTCGGGCTCCCTGGGGCTCCAAACCCTACGCGCCCACCCCCAGCCCACATCGTACCCCCGGGAACAACCGCCGGCCCCCGGGGATGGGATAATGAGTCCCCCCGCGCATCGCACGTGCTGCTCGCGTGGAACAAAACATCTCCTCTCCCAGGATAAGGGGTTGGCACGGGGCAAATTAAGAGATGCCAAAGTGCCCCAGAAGCGCTGGTTCACCCTCGCCGATAGCGTGCCTTGGGATATGCAAGGATGCTGCTAATGAGATGGCCGGGAAGGGCTGCGGGGGGGGATTGCTATGGGTTTTGGCTTTGCTCCTAAGGGCCAGAGAAGAGGAAAAGACAAGAAAATTGACTGTTTGGTTTGTTGGGGTTTTTTTTTGGTCCTAATAGGCCCCAGCAATTTACAGGCACGCAGAGACACACAGAGCGATGCTTACCTTTCATTACCGGGGGAAGGAGGCTGAGGGCATGGCAGGGAGGCAAAGGGGGAGATCCTCAGAGCACGATCGGAGTGATTGCTATGGGACTTTTGCAGCAAAAGGACCTGGAAAACATTAACTAAATCACCTGGCAAGGCACCCGTTCTGTTCTTGGGGAAACTGAGGCACGGGATGTTACGGCTTATAGCCCTACAGCCCAAAAGCACAGGTGGAGGTGACTTTCTGGGGAAGCAATGCTTTGTAGCCTGGCCCCAAAAGCTTGTTATTTAAGAGGAAATGCAAGCTATTGTGGCTCCAGGTAAAATAAAGGTTTTGTTTTGCACATGGCCTCAGCAAACCGAGCAACAGCACCTTCTGCAAGGTGTTTGCATCAGCAAGCAGAGCATCGAAATGGCCATTTCATCCAGGCAAAGAGGGAGACGGGTGAGATGGAGATGAAATGGCTCAGCCATCAGCTTCAATCCAGGCATTTGATGCTCTTCTCCACAGTCGCCTTCAATTTATTCACTGTTTATAAATCTTTCCAGCTCGCGGGAATGAAATTCAGGTTTTTGTGTATTTACTAATTGAGGAGATGAATGGTTTGTTTTTTTTTTTTTTTCCTATTAAACTTCTTCTGGCAAGCAATATACTTTTTATGACAAAGATTTTTACTCCAGTTGGGCAGTTTTAACTGTTTTTAAACTCGCTATTAATGTTTTTCACTGAAAAAATTAGATTTTAAAACGAGGGCAAACGTTTCCAAAAGTCACAAGGAAACATGAAACCTCAAATTAGAAAAAAAAGTAGCTCACAGCTATGGGAGTGAACTGTTGGGTTGGTCTGCAATAAAATATCATTTGAATTTAGCAGTTGCAGAGGAATTTTAAAAGGATTGGTTAACATTCCCCATCAGAGATAATGTTTTTATTTCAAAATTGCCAGCAAACCCAAAAAATTTCATTTTCCTCTCTCTCTATTTGTAAGTGAATATTCACTGGGATATTTGATAGCTGTAATTTACTCTTCAAGCTCTGTAATTAGCCACCTCAATCAAATGGCATCATTTCTATCTTTGCTGGAAGAATAAACTATTCCGCTGCAAAACAAACGCCTTTTCCTCGACTTGAGCGAATCCCAGGGACAGGCTGAAATTTTGCAGCCAACTTTTGCTTTCAGCTGATGCTCGCGCTCGTCACGGGTTTTGAAAGCTTTCCGGGGCGGGGGGGAGGGAAGCAAAGATGGGGCTGAATATTGACTCACGGCTCTTGCTCATCCCTCTGTAACAGCAACCAGCTCAGAGAGGTGGGAGGAAGGATTTGACTATATGTTGGTGAATGTTTTTTTTTCCTCTGTACTGCAGATTTTGGGGATTCATGGCATGGGAGAAGAAGGGGAAGGAGCTGCAGGGTTACCCAGAGGTTTTCCTTTTTACACCTGAAAGCACTAAAAGCAGTGCAGAACAATCTTTTTTTACAGTAATTTTTTTTTTTTTCTATTTTTCAGCAGATAAAATGACCCTTATTTCCAACAAAGAAATAATTTCCCAAGAAGGTCAGGAACTGGAAATCTCCAGCGTCCCATTTACCTCCCCTTCACTGGGCCTGGAGTTGGCTTTTATATCTGGGAGTAAAACCCTGCTCAGCCCAATTTCTCTGCTCATCTCATTTTAAATTTTAGGATGTAGCTAGACTTAGGTATAGGCATTGTAATCTGGGCACATTATTTACCAGTAACGCTTATCTGAAGCCAGTCTCTCAGGAGATTCACTGGGTGGCTGGGAGCTGCAAGCTGGAGTTACAGCCTCCACACAGTAAAATAGAAGGAAAAGAGGGAAATTGCCTTATAAAAACCACAAGGACTTTTGGCTTTCTTTTTTTTTTTTTTTTGCTGGAGCTCTTAAATTCAAGGCTGGTTTTCGAGGCTGCTCAGTCCTTGTCTTGTTCCTGGCAGACTTGAGAGACAGAACTTTTCTTCCCTATTCTTCTTAGCATAACAATCTCTTGTTAACATAATAAGATTAATTCTTATGCTGCAGTCAGGAAGCCACACTTTCTCCAAGCCCTAAATAATATTGTTCCCTTGCCACATTTATAAGGTAGTGTGGTTTTTTTTCTTTTTTTTTTTCCCTTTGCATTGAAAAAAAAAAAGGAAATCTTGTAATCTTGAGATAAATATAATGGTGCGGAAGCTTCCCATTCTCCTCCAATCTGATTGCAGTGGCAGCAAAAGGACATGGGCCTAATTAAAGTGCCAATCAAGCAAAAATGGGATTCATTGTTTTTATACAAATGCTCCATTTAACCCTTTGCGGCCCATTCATCGTTTCATACACGCACCATTTTTTTCCTCAGCAAAAAAGTCCAAGCCAAGGTTTCATAAAGAGCTTGTGGGATGAAAAATCCCCCAAAAGGATGTTAAAAGTCACGTAAGTGGTGAAGAGGACAGGGTCTGTCTGTGTCCAGCAGTCTCATCACATACTTCCCTTCCCATTTTCCTACAGCCAGCTCCTCTCTTGCAGACCACGGGAGGAGCTGTGGAGCTCTCTCCTTTTCCTCCAAGGTCCCTGCTGAGCTGGGAAGTTTTACGGGACCTGGAAAAAGTCAGGATCAGATGGTAATTCTTAGCAAGCACTAATGCACTCCAGCGTTTATCGCGTTCAGACATGTGAATAACACCCTAATCCAGAGGTTTAATAGTTTTTGAGACAATCTGCCCAGATCTGAGTATCGCCAAGCGCCTAAGGGTGAGTGACGGAGGGTGAAATCTGGCCCCAATTCTCCTGTGACACACCCCAGCTCGACAGAGAGCCGATTCCCAAGCACATCTGCGCACATCTGGGCAGTGAAACAGGAGCTGAAAATTTTACAGGAACGGGGTTTGCTTAAAGGTTCGCTGGCGCTCCCTGTATCTGTCCCGATCAAAGAGGACTCACATGGGGGCAATTATCTCTTCACCCCAGTAAATACCTCGTGGGGCTTCACCCCAAGATTTGGAAGCCATCCCTCTTCACTATCGACTTCTCCGCAGCGTCCCATAAACCCCCTACCTCCAGAGATGGGCTGAGATGCATCCAGCCCATCCACGCACAAAATTGCAGCAGGTTCAACTCGGCTATTTTAACCTTGCATCGCAGGGACCGCTGACATAAAAGCAGACAACGAGCTGAATGCAAAGCACGACATTAAAATAACTTAGCATTAAAAGACCTGCACGAAAGGCTGCATCAAAGCATCCAGGGGCTGGTTGCAGGACTTGATCTTGATTAAGTTAGGAAGGCCTAACGAGAAACCAGTCGGCGATGGTGTTTGCCCGTCTTTGCGACTTTAATCCATCTCCGTCGCGGCGGCGCCCGGTGCAATGCAACCGGCTCTAGCTGCAACGGCACGTGGCTATGAGCGCTGAGCAGGGTGGCTATGTGAAACCGCGGGAGGATAATTGGGGAAGGGGTATTCGATGAGGACTTGCGTTATTAACCAGACACGCTCTTCCAGCCTCGGGGGCATTGCTCCGCAGCAGCGGTGCATGGCGGAGAGGTCCCGATTGCATCCCTGCTCCTGCCTGCTGCTTGACATCCAGCTTCAGCCTTCCTTTGGGGCTGGTCCCTTAGAAAAGGGGATGCCAGGTTGGCATACCTGAAACCAAAATGGCATCAAAGCGCTTTTATTTTTCATCTTTAACACTCGAAGCCCCCGTGACTTTCTCCCCACCGCCCGTGGCTGTTTCCAGGCCCTGCCTATCTCTGCCCGTATTGCTCCCAGACCTGCTGTACAAGAGCTTTATCAAGTGCCACAAGCTGAGATTTTTTGGCGGCTGTCCATACAGCCGGGAGAAAAAGGAGACAAGGACAAAAAAAAGAGCTCAGGCACTCCCCCTCTCCCCGATCTGCTTCCCTGGCCTCTGCCTGGGTTGTTTTCAAAGAGGGTCCGGTGGGAGATGGGGAAAGGGACTGGCACTTTTTACTTGGGGTTGCATTGAAAACGGAGGCAGCGTTGAGAGCTGGAACGCTGCAAATCCCCCTCGTGTCCTGGGTGGAGGGGCAGGCATAGCTTTTTGAAGGCAGCTGCCTTCACTTTCGCATGGGAAAGCAGCGGCGGCCATGCCTACCTGTTGCCAAATGAAAAGGTCTCCTTGTGTTTTCTTGCAAGAAGCATCCCAGGAAGGTGGCAACCACCTGGAAGAGATCAGCCTCCTGCCCCATGCCCCTGGCTTGCCGGTGGGAAAAAGAGAGTCCCCAAAGTCTCCCCAAAATCTCTGAGGCACCTCAACCAGCTTCATTGCATCCCACCATCTCCAAGGATGCCCCTTGGCATCTCCACGATACCTCTCAGCCCCAAACCTGCAGTGAGGTCCCTCAGTGTGCGACAAGGGCTGTGCGTCGCTTCTATTATTTGGAGGAACAACTGCTCCCTCCTCCATCCCACCATCCGAATAATTTTGCTTTCGAACCAGGAGACAGCTCATGCTTTGAAGCGTTTGTCTTGCAAACAGGCAAGAAAGACGAGCAGCGCTTTGCAAAGGGAGAAACTGAGGCACCGTGGGATGAATTTCCCTAAGGCCATGGGGAAAGCTCTGCAGCAAGAGCAGGGACAGCCTCTGAGTCCCAGCTCTGTATTTTTACAGCAGGACTCTGTACAGCTTTCACTTGTCATACGTATTTTTAAATGACAAGGAAAAGATTTTATAAACCAGGGAAACGTGTGATTATTTTCCTCTCTCTCTCTCTTCCAGGTGCTTGCCTTAGCTTTGTAACACACAAGAATGAAATCCATCTGAGTTGCTGTTGTCCTGCTGTTTAAAACTCCATTTTCTGTCAATATTGCTTCATTTTTATCAAGTTGCTTACATGCTTTATATTATTCTCTTTTTTTCCCCCCCATTTTGCTGCAGCATTTCAGAACATTTTGTTTCTTGCACTTCTCGGTAAATAGCCTGGAAGTAAGAGAGTCAAAGGCACACGGAAAGTATTTGCTTTCATTGTTGTGATGTTTCATATCTATTGCACTTGTCAATGTGGAATACCAAAAAAAAAAAAAAGTGGAAAAAAAGGGGCGGGGGGAAGAGAAAGATGCCTGGTTTATCCCCCTTGACTTTCAGAAGCAAGGGAGAGGTTTATCATCTGGTCTTCCCAGCTTCTAGCATTGCTCTTTCCTATTAGATATTGCACAGGGCAGGCGTGCAAACCCCAAATTACACGGGGAGACGCAGTTGTGGTCCCACCAAAGTCAAGCGCTGGAAGAGGGGTGATGCAAAGGGACCCAACGTGGGGTTCCCACCTGCAAACACCAACCTCTCCCACAGACAAGGGTGGGTCTGCTTCACATCAGCTTAATATTCCTCCCCAAAGGCCATTTCACCCAGCACCGTGATTTTATCAGCTTTTTAATTGGAATGATTCATTTCCTTCCACAAAGCACGGCAGATTTAAATGAGATACCCGAGAAGAGCATTTAATAATCAGTTTGCACTTGATTTTGTCTCCTGTAATAACGCGGTCGTGCAGGTAAAGGAAAAATAGTCTTGGAGGACCATGCTCAGAGCTGCAGCCCTCTTTCAGCTCCAGCAAGCCGAAATTATGTCAGAAACCTGATTTTTTTTACAGGCATAGTACCACTGCCTAGTCCTCTAAATCAAATTTGACTACCAATGTAGTCAAAACCGCAGAGGTAATCAGTTAATAAAACTTCGCACTTACATTCTACTTTCATTCAAGGATTTAAAGCCCTTTGCAAAGGTCAGTATTACAATGATGAGAATTTTCCAGCTGAAATGTTTTCACTGGGAAGGAGAAAAAAAATGAAGAATATTCTCTTTTCCTGGAAGTTCAAAAACTCTGCTTGCTGGTTTTAATGCAGGCAAGAAATAATATTCTTTGTGGGGAAAAAAAAAAAAAGAAAGAAAAGAAGAAACTGCCATGAAAATGTTAATGGTGTTTTGAAGCTTCACAGAGAAGTCTTACTTGTGTAGCAGCCTTAATATACATTAGTACCCCTAGTCTGCAAGCAAACAACATTTTGCAGAATAAACTAAAACACAACAGGGAAAGTCTCCGAATTATTTAGAAATCTAATTCCCACTGAAATCAGGCATTGAGCATTTTATTCAATATGCATTTAAATCAGCGCTGCTGCCAGAAGAAATACACCACCTGTAACCTCTCCCCAGTCCTGCCTTGCAGGGCAGCCACAGAAATCTCTTTGTGGCCGTAGCCACTGCCAAAATCCCTCCAAGGGTCGCAGCTGAAGTGACTTGCCCGGGGCAAGCTGGTGGCAGAGGCAAAATACGGTCCAGGAGTGCCACCGTCGCTTTTAGCACCGGCAGAAAAAGCAGGGATATATGATAATTACAAGCAAATGTCCCCACTTTTGCACTTTTCTCGCGCCAATCGGTTGACAGGTACGCAAGCAGGCAGGGATGGGAAAACCAGCATGCGTGGATAAAATCAAATAAGCTTTATTTCCTAAGGGATGGAAGCTAAAAATAAAAAAAAAAACAACCAAAACTCTTCATTTCCAGGGTGCCTACCCCTCCGCAGAGAGAAAAAGCATGCCTGCGCCAGGCTGAGAGGCTCGTGTCTCAAGCGAAAAATCTCAGTCCACCGCCACTCCTAAGTCAGGTTTAACCCACCGAGCATCGGTTTAACTTGTTAGCACAAGTGCCCTGCGGAGAGTTATCCCCCCCCCCCCCCCCCGTTTAGCTAAAGCGACGCAGGTAGCCAAAAAGCCAAGCTCCCACCAAGGCAGAAGCTCCCAGCGCAGCACGGATCGCTGTGGCAGCCCCCTTTGAAGTTCACCTTTCAGCGCAGCAGTAAGTAATTAGAGTCCAGAGCCGTAATTACTTTCTAATGCTCGCTTTTCTAATTGCGCTCAGCTGCCCCCCCCCCCCCCCCACATGCCCCTTCGGACTCGGAGATGGAGGCGAGGGAGTCTCTGGCCTCAGTGGCTGCGCAAAGCGTGGCGGTAAGAAACGCTTTTATTTTTTTTAATTTTTTTTTTTGGTCGTTATTTTGGGGCCCCTCTGCTCTGTCCCCCAAACTCTCGCTGGGCAAAAAGGAAATTAAAAAAAAAAAAAAGCAACCCCAAAAGCTTAAAAAATGGTAAATAAAGGAAAGAAAAGGCCTCTTCTCGCGGCGCCGCTGGGCGGGAAGCGCTCGCGCAGGGGCCGACTCCCTCATCGGCCCCCCCCCCCCCCCCAACTCTATTTCGTTGGTTTTGTTGGTTTTGGGTTTTTTTTTTTTTTTGGGGCGGGGGGAGAATCTGTTTGTTGCTTTTCCCCCTCCCGACTCCAGAGGGTATTTTTTTTGGGGGGGGGGGGTGTCAGGCTGCAACTGGGGTGCGCTGGACGACACCCCCCCCTCCCCCCCACTCCCTCAGGACCTGCGTGAGGCGGGCGGCTGTGAGGATGTTAACTTCTCCCCGGGGGGGGTGTGTGTGTGTTATATTTTGGACCCCCCCACACCCCTCCCCAGAGAGGACCTCGGGGTGAGGCTCCGGCTGCTTTCCCATCCCGGTGTGGGCAAGGCTGAGCCATCCCCCGGCTGCGCGTAAGTTACTCCCCCTTTAACCATCACTTTCCCCCCCCCCCCCCCCCCCCCTCCTCAAAAAGCCAGGCTGCGCCGGCGAGGCTCGCTCCGCCAGTCAAGGCAGCGCTGCCGGGGGAGGAGCTGGGGGGGGGGGGGGGGAAGGCGGCGGTGATGGAGCCGGGCGAGCGGAGCCGGCGGGCGGCGGCGGCCTGAAGCCCCCCGCCGGCAGCGGCAACGGAGCTCCCCCCCCCCCCTCCTCCCCCAAACCCCCCAGCGCCGAGCCCACCCTGAGGAATGAGCGCTTTCCAGGCAGACCTCCTCCTCCTCCTCCTCGGGTGCTTCCTCCTCAGCCACGGTAGGACCCCCGGAGCCCCGCACTTAGTTTCCGAGCGGGGCGGACGGGAAGAACGGGGTGGTGGGGGTGGTGGTTTGGGGGGGGGGGGGGTGTCGCCGGGGTGGGTGTGCTTTTTGCTCCTTGCACAAGGGGGGGGGAAAAAAAAAAAAAAAGGTGGGGGGGGAAGAGAGGGAGGATTGCAGAGTTTTTTTATGCATCTCTGGCGAGGCAGCTTGCCTTTTTTTTTTAACAAAAAAAAGGAAAAATCTTTAGCATGTAAATGAGTTCTTTCTGCTCCAGCTCCGTTAATTAGACTGTGTTTGTGTGTAAACACGGCTTTGCTCAGCAACAGCCACCCCCCCCCCCCCAAACCCCCTCCGTCGCCGCCCGGTCCTTTCGCCGGTACCGGGGAGGCGATGGATGGTTAATTTCGGTGGGGAGGGAAGAAGCCTCTTCGGTTGGCGGCAGAGGCTGGCTCCAGCCCGGGGAGAGCCCCGCTGGCTGCGCGGAGGAGCCTGCGGTTGCAGAGCCGGGGTAGGGAGCGATTTGCTCCTGGGTGGGGGGGAGAAGTTGGGGGGGGAAGAGTTGCTTTGAATGCAGACAGCCGATGGGAGGTGGGGAGCCACTGCGGTGGTGGTGGTGGTGGTAGTGGGGGGGGGGCACAGCCGGATCCCACCTCCCCGGGAGCCGGGGCGGGAGCGTGGGAATCCGGAGGAATTTGCCCTGCAACTTTGCTACCTGCTTGCCTGCCCTCCCCCCCCCTCCCCGGCCAATAAAAAAAAAATAAAAGAGGGATTTGGGGGGCGGGGGGGCGTTTTGGGAAGCTGTATTTGATGTGCTGCCATGTGCCTGGTCCCTGGACTATCTGTCACCTGTGGAGGACGCTGAGCTACAGCCAGACCCAAGCTTCGCCTATCTGCTGCTCATCCCCTCACAACGCCGGTGTCAAATACCATCTGTGTCACGCCGCCGTGGTCCCGAAGCCAGCTTTTGTGAGGGTAGGGCTTGGGGTTGCTTTAAAAAAAAGAAAAAAGGGGGAAAAAAAAAAACCCAACCCAAACCCACGCAGCTAGTCCATCTGTTGATTAAATGAAGGATAAAACTTTTGGAGAGAGTAGTGCTTCTCAACGGGCAGCTGGTTTTTTGCTCAGCCAGACATTATTGCTGAACATCCCCCACCATACGCTGCGTTTCCCCCTATTCCCCAAGCAGGAGAGGTGGCTGCGCTTCTGGTTGTCCCTACCTCTTCTTTTCCTGGGCTCGGATGTGATGTCGGGCTCCCACGCTGCCCTCCCTTCCCCTTTTCTCTTTCCCTCTCTCTGCTTGTACTAATATTCCTTCAGGGAGAAATCTGTGTTTGCATTCGCCTTTGCTTCTGCACAAAAGAAACCCACTGTGTCTTCTGTGTAGATTTCTGGCTGAACAAATTTGAACTCTCCCTGGTACAGCAGGGCAGCAGCGGGTCCGGGGATGTCGGCAATTTGGAAGCTGATCCTGGCCTTCTCGTGTCTCTCCCTGCTCCCACGAATCTCTCGACTCCCTACAGGTCAAATGGCAGTTTGTTAGCAGAGCTGAGTAAGTTTGTGTCTGGGATCCAGTGGGCGTTTGTTTTGTTGGGGTTCCCCCCCCCCCCCCCCCCTTGCAGCCATTACTTTTAATAAGGGCTGATGCACTTTTTAATAGTGGTTGTGTTCAAAAGCTGCCGTGACTCCTCGGCTCTGCTGCATGTAGCCTGAGCTCGGTTGATTTGTCTCCCCTGTCTGTACAGTCAGGAGTGTGCATCTGGTACCTTGCTTATTCATGCCAGGTTACGAGGCAGAGAGATAGCGTCTTGCAGAGCGTTTTCGGCTGTTTTCTCCAGTCGCATGAACCGAACGCGTTTCTGTGGAGTTAATGCTCACGGTATACGAGAAAGGGGCTGTCGGCAGCATCGCGGCTTTCCCCTTTGGGGTGAAACCATGCAAAGGATCCCTAATGGGATTTCACGCAAAGGATTCCTGAAACTGCATGGTACTTTGGGGGAGGAATGGCCTTGGATGTAGGCACTGAAGCTTATTTTCTAGCATCGATTGTGTTTGCCTCTCCTCGAGCAGCTGCTGCGGTGGTTCTGGTGGGTCCAGATGCGGCGGCATTTGCTTTCCTTGGGCAAAGGTGCTCCTAAAGACTGGCGGGCCACGGGCATGAGATGTTCAGTGTGCACCCAGAGGGCAGTCATGCCTCACTTGGAGGGAGCTGGTGGGCCAAAACTCACTTGGAGGAACAACTAAAATCACTCGACGCTGCCCGTCAGGAGTTTCAGTGACTCCTTTTGGTGGGCAAGGAGCAGGCAGAGCTGCGTTGGCTTGCCTGCGGCACCAAAGTGGCTTGAAGGGATTTGCCATAATAAGGCAGGCAGGACTTAAATTCCCCTGAGCCAAGGGCAGCAGGGATGGGAGGATCACCTCTGTTGAAAACCTTGCTTGGGATCTGTGGCTGGGATACTAGTTTAAAAAAAAAAAAAAGCTCCCTTTGTGTAAGCCTCACCGAAAAGGCATTTTCCATCACTGGATCTGCGCACCTATGCCCTTGGGTTTGTACTTCATGGGTCCTGTGCCTCCTTGTGGCATGCTGGCATCCTGCTGTTTCTGCAGACTGTGCAGGCTGAAACTTGGGCACCCAGCTGAGCTTGCAGGAGGAAGGTGCTTGCTGCTCCCCGTGTGGGGCCGCGCTGCACCTGGGTGCACGCAGGCATGGCTCAGCCTAGGAGGAGAATCTCTTTCGCAGCTGATTTCTGTGCTTCTCTTGAGGTGATCTAGGAAGAACAAATTGCCTTCCCTTGAGCATCCTCCGGCTTTCACCCTTGCAAATGGTCTGAAAAAGCCTGCGTTTTCTCTTTCTGAAAGTCGATAGGTCAGCGTTTCCTATACAGGGCTGTTTCCCCCCTGGAATTGCTCGCGCTGCCCACTCCCCCACCCCCTTCCCTGGACCACAGCTCTGGTGGAAAGGGAGAGAAAGTCACAGTACAATTTGCCTCCTGGGGAGACTAGATATGTGGTGTCCCTTGGTGGGAAGAAATTGATGCCGCCATGAAACTAGCTGCCTTTGCTTCTGCCTGGTGAATAGCTTACCCCTCCCTCCTCTGCTCCAGACTGGGTGAGGCTGGAAGCAACTGGGGAAAGAGCCTCAGCTGCGTGAGGTGGGGGCTGTGGGAAGGAGTACCACTGAAGATGTACTTGCAACTGCCGCCTCCTCTCACTGGCCTGTACTGTAACAACCTAGATGAATTTGGCAGGATCTGAAATTTACCTTGGATGGGAAGATTTCTGCCTGTCTGGGTCTCTCTTTCCAAAGGCATGTTTGCTTTCCCTCAGGGTGATGAATACCAAGTTCTCCGGGTGTTGCAGGGTATGTTTTTCTCCTTCACAGTTCACTTGGTTCCTCCCTGGAAGCAAATGCTTTGCAATCTTCCATCAGAGGGGCCTGTTATTAGCAGCAATGGCTCAACTTCCCAGTGGCTTGTCATCAGCCCCCAGGTGGGGAAGGGTGAAATTATGCTTATGAGAGAAACCAGGCCAATTCCACCTACCACCACTGGTTAGGACCAGAGAATGAGGATTTTGGCATCTCGGGTGGGTGACAGGGAGCAAAGATGCAAGCTTACAGGGTGCTGGGAGGTGTGTGTACAAGGGCTGGTGACTTTGCTCCTCTCTGCAGCCCACTGGGTGCAAGGTGCACTTGTGGGTTGCTGTGTCTGGCAACCATGAGCCTGCTAATGAGAAGCCTGGAAGTCTGTGGTTGTGATCCCTTTTAAAATTTAATTCCTCCTGCCGTGCAGAGAGCGGGGCAGCGTTGCAAGAGAAGTGTGTTGGGTTGTTTCCTAAACCCATCAGGTGAATATCAGCACTGGGGAGCTGTTTGGGAAGTGCAAGGAGGGCATACGGTGCTGCAAAATGAGCGAGTGCTAATGGGCTTTAAAAATTAAGCCAAGGAAGAGTGCTAGCGGCACAAGAAGTTGCAACTGAAAATGGTGGAGTAGAAGACAGTAATTTTTTGGAAAGGTGCTTTGTGAAGATGGGAGGTGCTGCTGGTGGAAAGGTGCGGGTTTGGCAGGGGCACAGGAGTTCTCAACTGGGCTGCATGGAGGGGAAACCGAAGTAAGCCTTGAGTTAGAGCTGCTGTTGTCCAGTCTGCGCTATCCTGGAGGAAGAGTGCAGGATTGCTGCCTCCGACATCTGTTTTAACACAACTTGGATTTTTGCGTGCTTTCCCGTCTTCAGGCTGTACCTCCTGCAAGCAAGATTTGCGTGAGGACCACAGATGACTTTGCTCAAATTGGCTTTCTTGCAAGGCTTCAGTTATTTGAAGAGAACAAGGTGGGGGGCTGCGGTTTTGTTCAGGTGCCCGTTGCCGGAGGGAGGAAAGCGAGGAGAAACACCTGCCCTGATGCTAACGCTGCATCCCTACCGGCCTCCCCCCTTCCAAGGTTAGGCAGAGGTCCCCGGGCAGTTTATGCGCAGCACATCTTGGGCAGATGTCGATTACTTCTGTGCTTTCCTGTTGTTTTAGGGGACACCAACTGGAGTAGAAACGTGCACAGAAATCCCTGACAGGTTACCAGCGCTGTGTGCTACCAGCTCCTAGTCTCTCTGTAGTTGGACTGCATATGTTGGAATAAAAAGGCTCGATGCTCTTCTTCCTTTTGTAGCCGTAAATAAAGGGGAGAGGCCAATGTGCCCCTTAGGTTGTGAATTGGCTGAGGATCAAGGTCCTTGAATAAACTGTTTTCCTGCAAGCAGTCTGTGATGGAGAGTGTGCCTCCCTTCAAACCTCCGATTTAATGATCGGTTTTGCAAGTTTGTGTGGTTGCTCCTAGCTTTCAGCTCCTCAGCGTGCCTGAGGTGCAGTGCTGGGTGGAGGGGACTTTCTGAAAATGCTGCTGGAGAATTGGCTTAACATTACTTCCTGGATCCTTCCAGTAGGATTAAACAGCTTTTTTTTTTTTTTTTCTTTTATTTATTTTAAAGACCAGCAAATTTATAACAACAGTTGATGAAGGCCTTAATTTAGCTTCCGTTCAGGAGCAAGACAAGTCTTTCCTTTGACTTCATGGGGAGCTACCTCTGGCCAAAGAGAGCGAGCCATGGTGACCATGTACAAGCTTATTTTATAAATCAATAGGTAGTGAAACAAATTGGTTGTAAATCAGTCTCTTATTTGCTGAGATTTAAGGCAGTTGGTGGAGCTGTGAGTTTTTAAGGCGGTCTGCCCTGCCTTCGGGGCTGGCAATTGTCCCAGCTCTTGCAGGGTGTGTGTGAATCCATCGCCTGCAGTATTAATTTCAAACGTGCCAGGAAACGTGCGGGATTTCTTTTCTCTTGGCTGGGAAGAAATGAAGTTTAAAACCCATGCTAGTCTTTCCAGGCAAGGGTTGAATAGCGGGATCCTGATGCTACTCAAAACTTGGGGGTTTCTGTTCCTGTACTTCACTGTGCCTCAGGGCACGTCTATACTCCAAACTCCTCGAAGGGGGAAGAGGAAAATATTCATTTCCGAATTGTGCATTGTGGTAGGGCAGAGCAAATGCTGGGTTCTGGTCTTGTAAACTGTGGCCTAACAGATGTCCTGGTTCAATATCCCTTTTGAGTATAGCTGAGACTGTTTATTCATTGCCTCGCTTGGCAAGACCCATGCTCAAGTGTTTGCCTTTCCCTGGTGGCAGCAGCAGACTCCAAAGTGGAGCAGAAGGAGCTGTAGGTCACTTGGCTGTTACGTGGCTCTTCCTTTTACTGAGTTGCTTTAAACAGCTTAAAAATCTAAATGTGCTTTAGCGTGTGTACCTCTTAGCGATGGGCTCTGGGCGTCCTGCCTCTTTTAATGTCACATGCTATGTAAGTAGGAGGTGGAACACTTGCATTGTTAAATTCAGATGCTAACTTCGGGATGAGATCTTGTCGTAATGTGTTCATTCAACGCCCCCGCTTGCAATGCAAGCTTTTGGTCTGTTGCATTTTGGGCTCTCAGGGTGGAGCAGGATGTAATTGTTTTTTGAGGGCTTTGCCATAACTGCTGCTCATTAACCATTGATGCAAGCAGGTCAGACTTTCAACTAGGATAATAGATGCTTTCTTTTGTTTCCAATTACTTTGTGTTTGGTGGAATTGCAGCGCTGGTTTGATATGTGTGTGGTCAGATGGCGGCTAATTCACCTCTTAAATGCTAGTGAATTTATGTTCTTGGGTCTGTTGTTGCCATTTTCAATATGGCATGTGGCAAAGCCTCGTCGGGTACACCCTGCCCGGGCGTGCCAGGGTCTGGTTGGATGCTGCAGCACCTAAGGCTGAAAATTTCAGGAGCCTTTTGGGTGAGCAACCCTGTCTTTGTGGGCGGGGAAATACAGAAAACGTTCGATAATGGTTGTTTTTTCAGAAGCCTGCTGCGTGCTGCACGCTAGAGGAGCCTTGCTAATTATGGATGAAATATGCACCGATAGTAGAAGGGATGAACTGTCTCAAACTTCCTCTTGGATGAGGGACCAAAGCTTTGTGCTGTGGGTCCGATATTACTTTATTTTCCTCCAAGCAGGGAGTGAGTCGGAGAAGCCATTGGGTTTGGAGTCCCACCTTGCGTTTTGGGCAGGTATTCACTCGTTAACTAAATATTGCCTAAGTCATTGAAAGATCAGAAATTAAGGGCCTGAATCCTTCTCAGGTTTCTGCCCCGCACCCTCCACTAGCACAAATGAGTATTCAAGCTGTATGCTGCCAGTCAGTAAATGTCAATATTGGATAAGTGTTTCCTTTATATCACTGCAATTTAGCATAAGCTGCTTGGAAACAAATGTCTTCCATAAGCATGAGGTGTTTCAGTAAGTACACAGTCAACATTACTATGAGGATTAAATAAATGTCAGCCCCACTTGTATGCTCAGCATAGAGTTAAGACAGCTGAACTTGCATAATGGCCAGCATGGCAGTAACAACAGGAGGGATTTTGCAAGTCTCCATGGAGAGTGTGGGATGGAAGGAGCCGCTTTGGTTGGAGGTACCTGGATCCTAAGGGGATGTGGAGACGGCGTGCAGAAGCAACTTACAGCAGGGGGTAGCTGATGGTACAGGGTGCGAAGGGATACACGGATCTTCCTTCCAGGCTAACGGGTCTGCTCTTCCTCTGGCACTGGCTGGCAACCCAAAGATGAAAGCTTGAGTTGACCAATGTTGGCTTGAGCAGGTGGAGTTGCTGGCTCAGGACGAGCACCCTTCTGCAGATCTGTCCAGGCCACCAGTGCTCGGATGGATCTGCCTCTGCCTTTTCCAGTGCAAACTGAGAGTTGCCTGGCTGCAACTGGTGAGGCCAAGGGGTGAGGCTTGGCCGTCACCGCCTTTGTGGTGAGGAACATTTTGTGCTTTGAGCTTGCCTACAGCTCGAGGCTTCCCAAAGCCATGGAGATGCAGGCCATCATGAAAGCGTGACGCTGGTGCATGCTGGCAAGGCTTACGCGTGTGAAGGTGGATGAAGGGAGATGGTCACCTTTGGCTGCTCTGCCTTCAGCTGTGTGAATGAGAGTTTCTTTCTGCCAAACAGGCAAGGGCACCTGGCTTCTGTAAAGGGATCTGAATCCAGCCAGCACATCGAGGTGTTGCTCAGTTGTCAGCAGAGGCTTGAATCCTTTCCTCAAGCTGTGTCTTCAGGAAAACCCTGTTCTTGACCATCCCTCGCTTGCATCTTCACCAGTCACCCTGAGATGTCACTGGATGCTGTCTTGGTCGGTCCCTGGCAAGGTCTGCCAGCAAGGAGAGAAAATCTGGGAGCGTGATGGGGGGCTGAGCTGGATGCGTTTCCACTCCCAATGATGCAAAACTGCTTCTTTCTCCCCAGCTGGCAAGTAGCTGACTGTAGCCACTTGTTCCCAGCTGCACAAAAATAACTGTAGACAAAATCATTAGCAGTCAGTTGAGCCTTATTAGCTCCTTTAATGCCTGTCTCTGCCTCTGGTCTGTGTGGACTTGTTACCCCGCAGAGTGTGTATTTTAATGACTGTCCATTGCTGTTCCAGGTGACTTGAGCAGAGCATCCCAGTGGCGTCCTAGCAGGCCCGGCGAGCAGTCAGAGGTTTTTGCAGCTCGTTCGCAGAGCGGAGTCTAACCGTGGCTCTCGCCTCGTTAGGCTGTGCATTTACAGTGCTGAAGAAACAGCTTGCGGACACATGGGGTGTCTTAATAATTCAGACTAGAGGAAGGGAGCACCGGGGGTCCACGGGGGAAGGAATACCCGAGTATTTTGAATCTCGAACCAGGTCACCTGGCAGAGCTAATGCAGTTTTTAGCCTCGCTTTTTCGGTTCAGCCTGGCGGTGGCAGCAGCAGCGCTTGCATGGAGCCGAGCTGCCAGTGTCGGGCTCCGTCGGAGAGGCTCAAGGCGACCTGCTGGGTTCCAGCTCTGCGGGGATGCCGAGAGCACCAAGCCTGAGGTTTGGGGTTCAGCAGCCAAGATCGTTCCCCCTCCTGTGCTGCAGAGAGGTTGCTTGAGGGTTGGGGTGGGGAGAAGAATTGGGGGCCTTCTGAAGTTCCCACACCTTCTCTCGAGGAGCAGTGGTCATCGCCCCGTTGCGTGGTTGGATGCATCTCCAGGCAATGGGGCAGATCTCGAGGTGACCCTGGCCAGGGAGCACATAGCGGTGGTGCAAATGCCAGGGGCTCGCTCAAAAAGCAGAAGGGGCGAGGGTGTAGGAGGGGAATGTGGGGCTGTGTCTGACCCACTGCTTCTTGTCCCCCCCCGGTGATAAACGTACGTAAGTTTGGCAGTGCTGCGCGTGGAGGTGATGAACCCGTTGCGCGTCCTTGCGGGGCATGGGGTAACCTGCAGCAGCAGGGAATGGATGCCGTTGCTGGTCAGTGGTGCCTTCCTGGGTTGTTTCTTACTCTCTCCCAAGAGCTGATCCCCGGAGTGTGATTTAACGCTTCTCTCTTTTCCTTCTGGCTGTGTCTTTAAGAAGCTGGGAGTGACAGGGCCACCCCCCCCACCTGCAAGTGCTGAAGAAACAGAACCAACAGATGCTAAAATTAGGCACAGCTGTTTGCAGTGTTTTGTCCTCCTGATCACAGAGTCTGACACTGTCTATGCATATTCCTCATCTTGTCCAGAGAATGAAAAGGTTTAAGATGTCAAAGCTTTGAGTGGCTGTAAATCAACACCTTCTGTCTAAGCTGAAGCTTGACTTACTAGTAGATTTCTTGTGATTTCCTTTATTTGCACTTATAATAATGGAAATTGCCAGGTAACCTCAAGACAGGCACCTTCTTTCTATACTTGGGAGACAATACTGCTGGTTTTCCCTTACTTATGAGCTTCCCCACCAGAGACCAAGGGGAACATCTCCAACCCTGCTGTCCCTCAGCCTTTATGTGCCTAAACCCAGTTCTTACATGCAGCTTAACCTCTGCAGTCCAGCTCAGTCTCTGCATGCCTAAAGTTGTCCTGATCCAGCACCACATCCTGCATATTGTGATCTGCTCTTGCTTTGGTGAGGTGGAAGATTTACTGAGTGCTTTTACTTGGTTAGTATGCAGGCTTTGCGTTCATACTTTGGTCATTGGGGTGGGGATTGCCCCCCGTGGCTGTTCTTCCCCCACCGTCTGGGGTGTGTTTGCTCCTGATGGTGAATATAGGAGGCTTTTTAAAAGCTGATGACTGTCCCTGTTGCCTGCCACCCCTTGGAAAATGTTCATTCCCTTTCACTTGGGTTGCAGCGTAGGGGCTCGGTGTCAATGATGCGGAGATGTACAATTCGGAAAGGGCGGAGGGGGGAACTTCATGGGAGAGCAGAAGTGCCTTTTGCTGTCAAGCCCAAAACAGTGTAGACGCCGCCTCCTGACAGATCTACAATGATAGCAGCAGCAGTGCTGTTGGGCTGGATGTGAGTTGGGGTCTTGCATAGTGTTGTCTGAGGGATATATTTTTTTTTTTTTCTTTGCCTCTTGCATGAGTGTCTATCTCCTGCGGCAGGAACAGTTTCTGAAGATTCCTCTTGCTCCGGTCATGCTTAAAATGATAATATTGGTTTAAGATAGACATTTGCGATAAACTAGGAAACACGTCGCCCTTTGAAATCTTCAAAGCTCTCTTCCATCAAATGGGCTGGCTAGAAAGGCAACTGCCAGGGCATTCGGATTGCCACGCTTCAGATGCTAACCTCCTCCTAAGGTTGCGTTTTCTTTTCAAGAGCTGACACCTCTTGCCTTCCTCCCCTTCTTCTCTGGGAGGTGCTGACTGCATCAAGGTGGTATCTGCTACACTTGTTCAGCATCTCTGTGCAGCTTCTTGTGTGCTACCTGTGATCTCCCAAATTTGCCCTTTTTTACCCTTTCTGTGATGGATGCAAACCAGAAGGAGGAAGTGCTGACCAGGCAAAGTAGGTTTTTCCTGGAAGTGAGTAGGGAGGGGCAGGAGGAGAGGGGGGAAGAGTGAAACATCTCTTCTCAAGAAAGAGAAAAGGACAATATGCACTTGCCAAATGGCTGATGTCCCTTGACGACATCTTTACAGTGATGGTTGTAGCAAACTTTTCATCCAGCACACTGATTTTTTTTTTTTTTTTTTTTTTTTTTTTTTTTTCCCCTGCAGCAGGTAGGTTTCTCTCCATGGTTTGGCTTTCTCCCAAGCATACACAGAAATCTGTGTAGTGCTCTTAACCTGTGCAAGTTGCTGCTGACTGGAGCAGATCAGAGTTGCTGTCAAGTGGAAGCACCTTGTTCAAAATCAGGAAAAAAAGTTGAACTTTTGAAACTTGTTGTGGAGCAGGAAACATCCAAGAGTTATGGATTGGAAACTTTGAAGTAGACTTGCCAAAATACCATATTTTGATACTTGCAATTTTAACATTGAGTTCGGGAAGGGTTTTTTTGTGCACAAAGGATGGCGAGTACCACTGTCCTTGGTGGATGAAGGGATGCTGGGAAGCTATTGTAGAAACTATTTGACTATCGATTGCCAGTCACCCTTCTCTGGGGTTTGGAAATGAGGTGCAGGTCTCTTCTTGCCTTTGGCCTGGCCAATGAACTCACCAAGATGTCTCTCGCAGCGTGCCGATTTGTCAGAGTATATTTAATTCTAAACCATTGTTAACCTGATCTCTGTGTCCGTAAAGCATCTTGTGGTAGGTTCAATACAATTAACATTTTATTGGCTAACACGCAGTTTATTTCTCTTGGTCTGGTTGCATGCTTTTATTACCCATTCTGCCGTACACCATGAGGACTTTGTGTGCCAGCATGTGCCTTACTTGCTCTTCTCTGAAAGCACCCTTAAAATCAGCTCATAATTATTGGAAAATATGGAAAGATTATAAAGGTGCCAATGATATTCATCTGGTCCTGGTGCATTGAGCAGGTAAAGAAAGGACCTAAGAGGCAATTGAAGAGATTGATAGGCAGTAATGGGTATGATAGTAATTTTTGTCCTGTGTTTTTAATAAAGTGATTGACGACAAACGCAGCTGGAGCCCCCATGCGGAGACCAAGAGATGCAGTTAAATTAGAGAGGCTTCTTAACTTAATGAGGCCATGTAATAAAAATGAGGCATAATGAGCAAAGTATAATAGTACTATTATGCTTACGAGTGCTCTAGCTGAGGGCTGAGCAGGCAGCGCCTGGATGTGCTTGGGGGATGATCTCATGATCTCTCTGGGAGGAAGGGCTTTCCTGATTGGGATGAAGATGAGGAGGCTGGGACACATTTGGAAGACTTGGGAAAAATATTGGCTAGTCAAGGGATGTGCTTACCTGTCATCCGATGGGAATGAACAAGTAGGTGGAGCAGCAGACATGGTTGATCCCCCATGCTTTTGGTTTCATTTGTAAGGTTTTGGGCAAGTCTCTGCTCTGGGTTTTATTCACTTTCTGTAACCTTGGGGAATTCCACGCGAGCGTCCTTTCTACATAGGTGAAATTGTGAGGGGGTCAGATTTGTGTGACATGAAGGTAAAGCAATGGGTTTTTTCAACAGCCTGGAGGCAGGATGGGCAGGGAATTGATGGGCAGGCTGTGAGAGGTTGGCCAGGGCTGCAGCAGGTTTGCGTGCCAGCACCTTGATTTGGAGACTCAGTGCTGAGGCTTGCGTTAGCTGGATTGGGGCCATTTTGAGGGTGGAGGTGGGAAGTGGATTAGTGTCTGCAGAACAGTTATGTCTCTGCTGCTGTTAAATGTAGTTAAACTTGAGCGACTTCTAATCTAATAATGAAAGGAAGAGAAATAAGTGTTCTCAGTGATGCATGCCCCTCACGGTAAGTACTAATTGAAAACAGATATTTGCTTTAAAATGAAAATGTAATATGATAAATGGTGGGTTGAGAATTTTGTGCACGTAGGAGGGAGAAGTGAACGCACGCAGCCTCCCATCTGCTCTGCCCAAGCTTTGTGTCCAACCAGGAGCAGGATCTCCCGTGCCATGGGACTGGTGGGCCAGGAAGCCTGGTGAAAGGATGTGGGGCTCGTGTTAGAGCAGAGCTCAGAGCCTTACTTTGGTAAAATCGGGTGCATTGGGATTCTCTTCATCCGACCTTGGTCTGCGAAGGACCTTCCAAGCTGGGCTTCCTGGTTTTTCTCCCATACCTTGCAGACCTTTCCCAGCCAAAGCTCCGTGGGAAGGAGAGGTTAAGCCTTTTAAGACTGGGAAAGCATCACCTCCCTTGTCACTAAGATGATGGGGCTGGACAGTGGTGGTGACCCTCTTCCCGATGGTCTCTGCTGCTAGAGACCCACCTTGCTGCCCTGAACTGGCTGTCCTGGCCTGTAGCCGTGACTTGGTAGGTGAAGTGGCCGGTGCTGGAGAGATGCTGGCCAATGCTGCCCTTTTGGGGGCTGCTGCAGGAGTGCCTGGTCCCCTCGGGCCAGTCTGAATGGGTGCTGATCCCTTGGGGAGACCCTTGGCCAGGAGTGCTGAGGCTATAGCATCTCTTGCCTCTTGGCCTCGGTTTGTCCACCCTTCTCCTGTCCCCTGCAGCCTGTCTCAAACAAGTCATTGCTCCAGCAGCTGAAGGCAGAGTCACAGTGCTTTTAAAAGTAGTTTGTAGGCAAAGCTCAGTGCTGCATGACTGGTGACCATTAAAGGATGGTCCGTGACAAAAGCCCCCCCCCCAGCACTGTAATCTTCGGAGGGAAGCAGCCTGGCCCTAATCCCTTTGTGCAGAGTTCCTGCTTGTTTCTTCGTATGGGTGCATTTGTATAATTTGCATTTTGCACTCTGATCGTATGCATAGAATTCAAATTGAAATGGGGGCTTGAATAGATTTGCATGCTAATGAGGCGGTGGCTTTATTTATTTATTTGGAGCCCTCTCAAGCAGGCAGCAGTCTGCTGGAAAGCAACTCGTGCAGCTCTGTTGGTGACGGAGCTTTCTGGCAGCGCGAGGATCCTTGCTTTTTCCCCCGAGACCCACTTGCCCTCGGTGTATAAGCGGTTGAAGCTGGGGATCTCTGCTCCGGCAGCTCTTGGCTCAGTCCTCCTGAACTCTTGTGGAGGCAACTATCTGTGGAGATCAAAGGATAGTTTCAGCCCACCTTAACTAACCAGAGATGCCTCTTTAAGGTTATACTGGTGCTAACTGGGTCTGGGTATGGACTTGCCACATGGTGAAGTGGAAATGCTACTGTGTTAGAGGTGGTTATAGCCAGCATGAGCTGCTTGGTGCTGAATGCAGTGGTCTGTTAATAATCAGAGCGTGCCCCTGTTCTCTCCTTGACTTTGCGGTAGCGCTCAGGGTGAGCGTGGGTACCTGCTGTCCACGGCTACCTGTGTTCCTCGTCAGACCACGACCCTTCCCTTCATGATGGGGGTGTTATTTCTGGCGTCTTTGAGCAGCTGACCTTGGATGTTGCATATGGGCTTTGGCCGTGATGCCCATCAATCCCGCTCTGCCGCAGTGTGTAGTGCTGCTGAGGCCAGCTTCCTTTGGTGCTGCTGTGGTCCACCCATGCTGTTTTCCCTCGACGGGAGCCTTTCAGCTTCTTTCAAAGTCAGCAATAGAGAAGAAAGTTTGGAAATGTCGAGAAATGTCAGAGAAGGGGAAGCCGGTTGCCAAAACTCCACGCCGTTACTGGGGAGGAAAAAAAAGACACCAAAGCCCAGGTGCTTCATTGAATTGCAGTACCGTGTCCCTTTGCATTCTCACTCCCTGCCCCATATCTACAGCAGATATACCCGGCGTATAGCTTAATGCTCAGTCTTTCCATGCCAGCTCTCCCTCCCCAGATGACTTCCGAGTTCATTGCTGGCATGCTGAAAAACGGCCAAGCAAGGGCTTCTGAAATGGCAGCAGGAATTGGGTCACATCACACTGCCCCGGGAGAGCGAGTTTCTCTCAGAGCAGTCTGGCTTCCAGTTATTATTTTACAGGGGATGTTAGAGGTTGATAAGGGAGCTGTTCTGCCTGCCAGTGGGGCTTATTTGGGGCTTATTGTATGCTCCAGTTTATATTTTAATATAGTCAAAGGTGACTTACAACTTTAATATTAATTTTAAAACTGATTGCTTGGGGTTTTTTTTATCTATGCGAAACCAGATTAATCTCAGCCTTCCTTGATCCTGCTGGTAGCTTTTCTTTCCCTGGCTGGAGACACATGTGGTCTGTGTTGCACCAACAAAAGACGAGAAGGAAGATGTTTGCGTGGTGATAAGTAATTGTCACGGGGTCTGCTTTTCTTCCAGAGAAATCTCTGCTCTACGAGCTCGACAATGGCATCAGTGGGAGCTCTTGCTTTTGTACGAGGTTCTCTGCCTCGGCTTGCGGAGTGGGGCTTTGCTGAACAATGTCCGGCTTTGTGCTTCCCATAGAAACCTCATTTTTTGTTGTGTTTCTCCCCCCTTTTGCAGGCTCTCCATAATACTTCTCCTTCCTCGCTGCTTTGTGCCACTGGCATTACAATTTCTCGCGCGCTCGCTGTACTGCTTGCAAGATGTTTTGTGCCCGAGGCGACGATATTTCGTGGGGTGAGGTGGTGGCCTTGTGGCAGGGGCAGTGGGGTGGGCCATGGGGAGCTGAAGTTGAATCGTTGTCCTGCTTCTGGCTCCTTGAGCATCCTTGGGCAGTCGTGCTAGGCTGGACTAGATCCAACAGCTGCCGGAGCTTGGCGATGCTTCTGCCTCTGGGCGCCTAATTCACGGTGTTTCAGGCCGCCGTTAATGCCAGGCATTTGCCCGATGCTTTGAGTAAATGTTGTGCCTTTTAAGATGGCCAAAGTTGGGTACCCAAAACTGAGTTGCTTTTGGCAAAATTCAGCATTAATGCTAGGCTGCTGGATTGCCTTTGGAAGTGGATGCTGGTGCTCTCTGACACTTTTGTAGGTAATAATCCCAAATCTTGTGGTTTACGTGAATCCCCTTAACTTAGCTCCAGGACACTTGGTGGCTGGTTGTGTTGCTGTAGATGCTTTGGGTCTAGAGCAGCCTTGCTGGTGCTGCGAGTCTGTGGAGCGTCAGTGGGTGGTTGGTCTTTGTAACCAGAAGAAAAGGATCATAGTTGTGGCTCTGGAGACCTGTGGTCATGAATGTTCATGTCTTGAGCGTCGGTCAGCCTGTATACCAGTGGCGCTTGTTAAATTTACCCTCAAATAATGAGTTTACAGTGTGCTGTACTGGGACTACTCTGTGTACCTCAGTGAATGATTGCTAGAATCAAATGTTCTGTAACCATGCTTTAGTTTTTTTCTGGTTTGTGTGTGGGATAGCATTTTACTGACAGTCCATGTTCTCCAAAATACCTCCCAAATGCTGCCCGTAGCTTTTCTCATCCTAGCCTTATGACTAAGTGCTTATCAGAGCTTGTTATTCCATGTACAGTGCAACTTGCTGTATATGAATATGTTGGATTGATGGGCTGAGGGCTGGGAATTGAATAAGCTGTGTGGACCTGGCAGTGGCAGATGAGGGGAATTGAGGCACAGAAGTCTGCAGCAGAGATCAATGCTGGTTGGTATCACAACCTTGGGGGGGGAAATAGGAGGGTTCGACTGCTAGAGCTACCCCATGTCTGTCTCTTCCCCATGTTGTATTTCAGCCTGGGATGGGAAACCATCAGGTATTGTGTTGGCTCAGAAGCCAAACAAATGATCTTAAGACAGTGACGAGACCGAAGAGCTGTTAAAGGCACGACTTGACACCGTGCAAGCGAATGCCAAACAGCAGCCACATAAATCCCATTTGTTTTACATTTCAGAGCTTAACGAGACAGAAATCGCATGGCAATTGTCATATGTGAAGGCAGAGATTGCTAGTTTGCATTTAACTAAAGCAACTGCCGTATGTGGCACCAGCGCCTGAAACTAAGCTGTGATACCCACTCGCTGCACTGGTGCCGCGATGGGGAACGTACCTTGTGTAGCTGCAGGCTGCTGATTGCCCCGAAATTCAACTCCAATTGTGTGTGTATACAACCCCCCTGGCAGCCACATCAGGTTGTCTTGTAGTCTTGGGGGTCGCCAGCCTTACACCTTCTCCAAAGTAGTCAAGTATATCATTCTTCACGTAAAGAATTGAGGCATGCAGTATTCAAGTCCAGGAGCCCGTTTTTTTTTGCATGATTTCTCTAGGATACGGGTATTAAAAACCTGTGGGATGTCTTCTGGAGTGATTTGTAGGAAGTTGTAAGGAGCATCGCTCTGGGACAGCTGAATACTGTGGGACCAGGAGTAGGTTGAAACCCTGATGTCTGAGCCATCCTAAACCAATACAAACTATTCAAACTATTTCCAAAGCTCTGCGTGCCACCGACTTCTCTGAATATTGCTCTCGGTGGTTACAATGGTACCTTATGAGACCGCGGCAAAACCTACCATCCACAGCTTCGCACCCTGGTTGGGAGGTAATATTATGCCTGCTTTTCCTAAAGCAGTTGTTATTTTTAGTAGGAGTGGTTTTGCTGCCTTAGACACCTACTCGTGGTAGCCCTGGTTTGAAAAATGCCATGTTAAAGTTACCTAGGCAGCACCTTTAGCACAGACATGTGCCTTGCCTGCCAAGGGGTGGAAACACTTCTGGGAATCATCTCGAACCTGTGTAAACCATCAAGCTTTCCTCCATTTTTTCAGTGTAAACCTATATCTATTTAAGATTAGTTGAACGATAGAAAGATACTAATGTCAAAATGATTATCTTGGGTAACTTGCTTCATCTCTGCCTTAGCTTTCCAGATAATGTTCATAAATTGCTGAAGCAGTTTTTTAATATTAACATAAGCTACAGTCTTTTTGACAACTGTTATAGAATGGGCTGTGTATGGAGCTCTGAAATTGATTTTTTTTTTTTTTTTTTTTTTCCCCTTGTCTGTCTGAGCTGAAAAACTGCAGAAGAAATGCGATATTGGGTTAACCGAAAACAAGAGTGAAAATATTTGTTTCAGGTCAAATAAAACATTTCATCTGATATGATATGTTCTTTGTTCAGACTTAAAAAACCTTTTTTAAAGTAAATTAACTTCAGAGATGTCTTGGGGGGGAAAAAAAAAGTCTAAACGTTTCATGTAGAAAGGAAAATGTCTAAATAAACCACTTTCACTTTTGACACCCGCTCCCCCCTCTTTCAGTCCAAACAATTGAATGGGTTTGATGGGAATTCATGAATAGCATCAGTTGACCCACATCTGTATGTTGGAAGTATTATGCCAAAGATGCAGGGGGAAGAGCTAATGAGTCATTTATCTAATGGGTATCTCGGTAGGTGAGAGAAGTACTGAAATTATATATTTGAAGGAATAATGGGACCCTAGTTAGATGACTAAATCTTATTCTTAATCATCCTGGGGGCGATGAAGAGGGGAAATTGTGAGTTGGATCATCCTGATTAGATAAGTTGTGGGTGAATAGTATTTTGCAGCTAGCCTAGAGCTTTTGGCAGCGGGGTGAGAGGGGGAACCAAAACTAAGCTGACAGTCCCTGCTGCATGCATCGCAACAAATCCAGCTGGGTCATCCCTGGCATTGGACCCGAGACTTGCGTGGTCTTTTCTCATCAAGAGAGGGCTCCTTGATGGTGCGATTCAGTGACATGCCGGGTCACCGAATCCACTCCCTGCTGTTGATCATGTTTCATCGTCAATTCCCTCAAAACGTTATTAAGTGCCTCCTAGTCCTAGAGGCGCTCTAGCATTTGGCTTCCTGATGAATCTTTACTAGGAAATTTGAGACCTCCTCAATGTGATGAGAAACTCCCCAGGCCCTTTGTTGCTACCCTAAAGCACTTGGAGAAAATCCTCCTGAGACCTACAGCCTGCTGCTCTGGTGTCTTAAAGGTGAAGTGAGCAAAGGCTTGCTTGGAAAATAACGCAAGGTCCAAGTCTTGTCCTGAACAAGTGATGTTTCTCTGGGCACGTAGGTTTGGCTGCATCTCTTCCAAGTTTGCGCCTGGGGCGCTGGGAGGGGTGCTATCTGTTTTAGTGGAGTAATTGAGCAATTGCATTGTCCTGGACATAGCAACTAATGATTTTTTCTGTATGATAATGTGTCTTCATTACTCTAGGGAAATCATTTGCTCCTGTGAAGACAGGCTTCTTATTCCTGGGTTAAGGGGGAAGAGACTAATGGCTTAATTAAAAGGTTGGAGAGAAAAATCTGTCTTAACCCTTTTTTTTTTGTATTTTAAAGAGTACTGCGGGTAGGAAGATTACATATGAAGGCATGCCACAGCCCAGCCGCATCTAGTGGAGCTATTTGGTACCATTGCATCAAATGAGGGACACAAACGTCAGGTCTTCAATCCATCACCCATGTCTTCTGTAAGCCATCTGCCCACTGGAGTAGGCTGGCGTAGGCATGCGCTGCGTTTCTTTGTGGCAAATGCTGAGATTTATTCTGTGTGAAAGGGGAACGTTATTTAAATCTGCGCATTTTGCAGGATGTGAAAGCAGCTCCATGTAATATACAGCCTTCCTTTCCACTGGGACTGCTCTATTAACATCTTTCATTTGTGTAGTCGGATGCTTTGCAGTGCCTTTTAGCGGTGATAATCCAGCAAAGACCTCTAGTGTTGTTCACACTGCAATATTTATGGAGCCAGCCTTCCCTTTAATTTCCGTGCCGAGTCTGGCCATATGCAGAGATATAATACAAACAGCAGCTTTAGTCACACAATAGTTCAGGCTTTTCCCTTGGTGGGATGTAGGGCTTTTCAGTGAGCTGATTGGGTATCCTTTTGGAAATGGAATAGAAAGGTTTGAGTGTGTCTTGACAGTGATTGTGCTCGCCCAGGCTGCCTCCAAAGACAGACAGCAGTGGAAAGCCCTTTATTGGGAACAGGCGAACAACTTTAAGCAGAGTCAACGGGACCAATGGGTCAACTGCTGGGATTTTTAGGGTGGAGGGGACCCGCTTGTATGTATCCTTCCGTCCAAGCCTTTGAACAAAGAGGTGTCCGTGCAAGGCACCTATCTCTTTGTGAATGAGAAAAGCCATCCTGCACATGAGCAGTGCTCTACCTTCTTTACAAGCCAAACTTCTTGAGTGATGCAGAGGGGAAAGGAGCCCTTCTCAGGTGGCTCACGTTTATGAGTGTTTCTATGCTGGGGTGTGGATGCCAATAGTTTTCTTATACATGAGCCTATGGGATGCTTGAAGCAGCTCGGGTCCCATGGATCTGACCTTATACCTGCTGGATTTCCCATACGTGCCTTCATGACTGCTGCACGTGGTGCCTTTCCCTTTGCCTGCTCTGCCTGCAGTGCCTCCCTCCACGCTGTGCTCTCCCAAACCAGAGGGGAGAGCGCTTCTTCCTCTGCCAGGGAGGAGCAGAAGGGAGCCTGGCAGCAGTCAACCTGATGGACGTGTCCAAGCCGGTGCTCTTGAGGTTGGTGCTTTGGCTCGTTTAGGTGCTCAGCTTGGCACGGAGGCATCAGAGCACCCGCCATGCATGTGCATCTCTATCCGCAGCTCCGATTCCCCAGTTTCTTTCCCTTCATTTTGCACAATTAAATATTAAAGCCAGTAAACACTTTAGTTCGTCTGCACAGCACTGTCTGCCCAATTATCTTCCTGCAGGGCTGTCATATTGTGCCAGTTGCTTCCCTGGGTGCTGGCAGCCTTTAGCCTATATGCCAGTCATCGCTACGAGGGAAACCCCTGCTCTGCAAACCTCTCTTCCCACTTCTGTCTGCAGCTCTTCACTGCCTTGGGATTACCTTGGTGTAAGATATCCCAAGGCAGTATCGGACTGCCTGAGTCTTTTCAAACTGCCAGAAAGAGCTGTTTGTTCTTCTAAAGCTGTTTTGCGGGTATTGACAAGGGAATAAAGGGAGAGTTTAGGTGATGACTTCCTAGAAACCTGTAAACGTAGGTCAGACCTGTTGTACTGCAGGGTGCAGAAGAGGTTCTTCACTCCCCAGAGCTACAGGATGGCACTTCTGCAGTTTGGTCCCAGCAGGCTTCATTGCTTTGTGTGGGTCTGCAGCACCTTAGAAATCCTTGCTGCCTCCCAGAAGCAGAGAGCGTGGTTGAAGGTGGGATTTTGCTGCTTCCAAAATACTGGAGTTAAGGTAACGGCTTCTCAACTTTAGAAATGTGGTGTTGAATCTGTCCTCAGCCCCTATCCCAATATTGAGGATGCCCTTCTGGTAACTTAAACCCCTTTTTGTATTTTTATACAGCCAATGAGATTTTGCTGACAAATGAAGGGAAATTGCTGCAACCAGCGCTCCCAGCCTCAGTCAAGCAGAGCTGTCTTGGTTTTCATTTTTTGTCTTGCTTTTCAGGGCCTTGATATTCAGTGGAGTCCGTTTCCAAGAGGGATGGGACAGCATGATTTTGCTGTGGTTTCAAAAGACATTTTAAGTGCTTGAACTCCTGCCATCACTGAGTTACATGCCTGAATCTGGCCTTCACTCTTCAGGTTGAATTTCTTGCTATGATTTTCAAGGTAGTCTGTATTAGCAGCTTGTCCTCTGCCAGACAGATCAGTGTTAACAGCCAGTAGGGTTTCTCTTTTCATTCACTCAGCTGTGATGTGCTGTCCCAGACCTTGGCATCTGAGATGGTCAGTGTGAATATCGGCATAATAGCGAGGAGTCCTTGGCTTGCTCCTGGGCTGTGATAATCAGCATGTGTGGAGTTTTGCCCCAGAACAAAATTCAGATAGGAATTTTTTCTTGTCTCCATTAAAACTTACTACCCATTGGGACTGCTATCGACTAGGCTCTCTCGTCAGTCAGTGTTTCCTTCCTGGATCGATAAATCTTGGTATTGATTTCAAAATAAGTTGGTATCTTAGAAGCACAGTGATGCTGGCTCCAGCAGGCAGCTCAGGGCTCTGCTGCTGTTTGAGATCTGAGTCTCAGTTGCCCGCAGGTTCTATCTGCGAGTTGCCACTTCCACAGTCAGCTGTAGGATTTTTGTGTCTGTATCTCAACCAACCTCACGTTCCAGAGACGAGACTTGGAATTACTTTAGCTGAAGGCGACGGTCCTTTTGCGTGGCTGTATTTTGTCATCTCACAGGTCAAGGACTCTCATTTACCTATAGTGGCTGTCACCTATGGTGTGATCCCATCCCTGCGTGGCACCAGCTTGCAGTGCTGTGTGCTGGAGGTAATCCCAGTGGCACAGTGCTGCGGGTCTGCCTGCCAGGGGATGCCACGTGCCAGGGTGCAAACTGCAGGCTCCTCGGGGCAAGGAAGGAAAACTGCTCCTTCGGCCTTCTGTAAATCTTTCATGGCATGTTACAGCTGTACAAACAGCTTCAGGGCTCCCAAGGTAGGAGTCTTTTGGAAAACTGAGACCTTAGTGCTACGTTCTTTTTTGTCTTACTGTAATACTACTCTGACTGTAGCCATCCTCAGTTATTTCTTTTTCCCCCCGATGTCTTGCAGGGCAGAAGCTGTTCCTCTCTGAGCAGCGCATGGTGTTGTTCTCAGCTGCCTCTGGTTTTTTAGAGCTGTTGAGTTCACCAGCAGCTCTGGCCATCCTTGTCCCTTTTGCATCCTTTTCTCCCCAGCACCTTGCTTACCAGCCCAAGGAGACCTCCTGGAAAGCCAGCTAATAATGCATGAATCTCTCTAGGCTTGATGAACTTGTCCTTGTGGTGGCTTTTGTCCTATATGAGATGTTTCATAAGAAGCTTTACTATTTTATACCAGCACCAGATCTTCCAGGCTTAGCTGGCTTAGAAGCAGCTGAGGCATCAGGCAGGATCCCTTATGAAATCTGTTGGGAGTAATGAACCACAGATGACTCTGTTTTCTGAATCGATACTGAGCTGCTGTTTCTACAAAGCTGCCAGCCACACGAATGTGAGGTTAGCAATGGAAGAGTGCTTTCACTGGGGAGTCGAGAAAGCTGTTGGTCCTATCAAATGTCTGTGCTTTCCACCCAAGAGGCTTCTGTAATTCTGGCTTGGGTGAAGTGTCTGTTCCTGTCTTCTCCCTTGTTCCTTCCAGATACTGTGAGGCTTAGAGCAGTTCGTGCTTGCAGAGCACTTGTGTAAAGCATGCTTTGAAAAGTGCAAAGTATTTATTATTATTTGCAAAGCAGCCCCTGACCTGCCATGAAGAAGCAGCCCTTCGGCTCTGCTGAGTAAATATACCTTCATTAAAAAAAACCCTCTGCCTGTACTGCATTGAACCACTTCTGTCTCACGTTCATCTGCTTTTTCATGTGTAAAAGTCTTAGGAGTATTTGACTTTAATGAATTTTGAGCATGCAAAGTGGCTGCTTGGACCAACGCAGTGCAGCATCTTGACCCTGACAGCGCTGGTGACAGATATGAATAGCATCCAGGTGGACTGCTGAGAGATGATTTGCTTAAGGAGTACGTCTGCACCCAGTTTAGAAGTTGCTTTATGGCTGGAAACCTGCAGGCTTCTGTCAAAGCCCAAGTATCAGTTCAGGGTGGCGTGGGGGTGATTTCCAGCTTGGTTTGCTGGAAAGGTGCGTGGGTTGGGGCAGTTGCAGAACTCCTTGTTGAAAACGCTGCCAGCTCTCGCCCCGCTTCTGGGGCGTTACATCCACACTTAAAAGCTACTTTAGTCCTGCTAGTGCAAAGCTGTTTGGATTGCAAATGGGATGCCAAGGTTTTAGATGCTTTCAGCGGCCCATAAAATCTTCTTGAGCTTTACATGACGTTAAAGCTTGAAGAGTCACTATTTAAAGCAGAGTGTTTTCACAAGTGCTTGAGGTTGGCTTAGTGCTGCTCTTGTTGCTGTTGATTTAAGTCTAGTTCAAACAAACTTTGTTCAACACTGAGCACTCTGAAAATATTCTCCCCTTCTCCCCCCCCCCCCCCCCCCCCCCCAGAGGAAGGCAGGCAGATAGCTGTATTAGAAGAGTATTTGGGAGGCTCTGGGTCTTGCTTTATAACATAGCAGGCTATGGCTGTTTTCAGTCTGACTGCTAGAGATGTGGAGGACAGAAAGCATTGGCCATGATCCTTCAGCTTCCTGGCCTTGGCAGATATGGTAAATCAGATGCTAGGCAATACTGTGTGTTAAAGGGAGGGGTTATTTCTGCTTTATATTTCATTGATCAGCGTACAGGTTCAAGTGGGAAGCTGCTTTATCTTCAGCATCTTTCTTAAAAAAAGTTGCACAGCTCAACAGATTTCCTTGATAAATTCCTGGAGCGTACCCTCATCCTTCCCTCTTGTCATCTGACAAATGAGGGTTTTGTCTAGCATTCCTTATTGACTTATTTGCTTTTAATATGACTGTGTCGCAGAGAACGACAGGCAGCACGAGCATCTTGCTTGTAACTTTGGGGTCTTATTTTTAATTTAGGAACTGGGGTGCTTTCTTGGGGTTCTTAATAGTGCTGGTTTCGTTCAAGGCTTTGGTGCAGTTTAAAAACTCAATTTACAAGAGGTGCCCACTTGTTTTCCTTATTAGTCAACTCTTGGTGCCTACTGTCACACTTCTGCACCCTGACTTGTGCACATGCTACTGCTTACCCTTGCTCCCCTATGTTCAAGTGTTTTATAAATGTGAAAGCCAGATTAGGACCATGTGGACCGTGTTCATAGCTGTCGTAGATGGAGGGTCTTGTGAAGCTTCCCAAAACCCCAAGAATATGCCAGGGATAGAGAATAAATGGATGCTGCAGCGCCACTGCTGAATAAAACTGCAAAAGCATAATCCATCCCTATATGCAAGATGCATCCCATCTGCATTTTCCTTCCCATGCAGCCTGTTGGTCAGCGGTAGTCTTGAGGGCTGTGCAGCTACGCGTGCCAGTTTTTGGTTCTTCTACCCAAAATGGGATGCCATGAAGGATTTGTGCTTCTGCTGGCTTTCTCATTAATCTGCCAAAGATGGGATTTGCCCAAACACTTAAGAGCTGAAGTTCGGCTGGCTTGCAATAGGATTAGAGCTCCGTAAGAGGCGAGGATTTTAAAAAGCTGGTGTTACTATCACCTCTGTCTTGGAGCTGGCAGTCTGGGTGTCTGTTGGAGTAATTTGGATGTAGATCCATTTTCCTTTTATTTTCCCTTTTGGTGTCCTAGTGTCTTTCATACTGAACCACCTTTAAGACAAGATCACTTCATTTGTTCATATGGAGCACGGCAGCTGTCATCCTAACATCCTGCCACATCTCTCACCAGTTTGTGACAGGTGGAGAAGAAATAAAACCCAGGAGGATTATAAGCAGGCAAAATGCAATTACTTAGGGAGAAATCCACTAGGATTCTCCTGAATACCATGTCTTAAAGGGACTTCTGGGGCTTCTTAGCTGTCTGGAAGCTTTGGGACCTGCTAAGACTGTGCTTTGAGAAAAGTAGTCTTAAGTCGTCCACAACACAGGGGAGGGAGAAGGTTGCTGGGTTGGAGGTGATGTTGGGAGTGTTCTTTGTTTGGGCATGAAGTTCAGACCCTGATATTTGGGGCAGCACGTATTGCCATGACGCAGCCTTTGGTGGCTTTCTACACTGCGGGAACGCTGTTGAGCACATGCATGAGTGTGTAGCCTGCCTGACTCTTAACTCACTCTGTGTGTGGGGGGGGGTTGACCCACTAGAGAATTGCATACCTTCCAGGGTAAGGAAGAGATGGGCTGTGCCTTTGTTCCACCACGTGCTAGCACATCTGCACGTGGCATGCAACGGCTGGTGGCCACGCAGGGTCCGGTGACTGCAAAGTAGGGGGTGCTGGAATGGAGGTGCAAATCAGGATCAGCCTTTCTTGTTAGAGAAACCCTCAAAAGGTGCAACTTCCTCTGGGCAAACAACTAGCTACTGTGTGGGACAGTTGAAAGAAGAACTGAACGGAGTGGTGGACCAACTTTCTCCAAGAGCATCCTTTTCAGATGCCTCCTTCACCGTCCAGTCTTCTTCCAGGACTTTCCCTAGCATTTTGCCTGGTTGCTAACCGTATTGCTTTTCCGTCTTCCTCCTGTTTGAGCGATGCTCCCTCCCCCAAGTCCCAGCACCATATGTCATTAAAATGCTTAGACATGTGGAAAAGGCCTTGACAGAGATTCAAGGAGACAAGGGAGATGCGGACGAGCGGAGACTTTGTCAGATGGAATGATTCTGACATTAGCGACGCTAACCTGAAGAGAAAGATACGGCTATAGGAGGGGGATGAATGGGTAGGGGGACGTGAATTGACAGAGGCATGGAGATGGGCACCGTGGGTGAGGGAGACTGAGACAGAGAAGAGGTGGAGGAAAAACTGGAGCAATTTCCAGTAGCAAATGAAGTGAAAAGCAGTGGTGGAGATGGAGGACTTGAGCATTGTCTCAGTTTCACAGTGAGGGGCAGTCTGTGACCCTGCCTTCCCTTAAGTTTGGGAATGTTTAGGTCTGACACCAGCAGAGCAGGCGCTTTTTCTTTCTTTTTTGTTTTTTTTTTTTTTTTTTTTTTTTTTTTTTCCCCCTCCTCCATCCTTTGGCATGCCAAGAGCTTGTTTGGGAGCCTTTCTTCCCTGACTGTCCTCCTACAAGCCTGTGAGTAAAGCTGTTAGCTAGCTCTAGCCTCCACCCATAACAGGTGAAGGTGGAAAAATAACCCTGTGAGCATCTTGGGGGTGGAGAAAGCTTTTTACCTTTTTTCTCTCTTGGGTGAGTCTGTCTCCTTCTGTCACCTGCTGCTGTTTGCCCACTGCAGTGGTAGGGTGCAGGATTCCCCCTGCTATCTGCTGTTTGCATGGACTGTCCTTAAAAAGACAAGACAGCGCTGTTTTGCTGGTTGTTTATAATGTTTTGAAGATATTTTTTCGCCTGCAGAGAACACCTCTGAATTGCTTTGTGATCCTGTAAAGAAAACAAATGAAACCAAGCCTACCCTGCTCCCATTGATAGGAGGAATTCAAGCATCCACGTAGGTGGCAAGCGTGGATGTACGGCCCTGTGTATTTGATATTCAGGGCAGGAAGCTGGTGGGGAAAACCCAGCAAAGGATTCTTTATATTGTTAATGCAAATATGCCTATGGTTCAGAAAAACCAGACAAATGAAACACTTGGAGCTGGGGAGGGGAGAAAAAAGCAATTCCCAAACTACGTGCAACCTGCAACAGAAACACGGCTTCTGTTGTTTAAACAGACTTGGCTAGAAAGTGCCAGGAGGAATACCATCTGCAGTGTGGAAGGGAACAAAGGATCTGACTCCAGGTAATGCAAGTCATTACTCAGCCAGGGAAGGCAACTGTATTGTGGGGAACGCTCCTGCATATCCCTCCTCCCTGTCCCCATGCTGTGTGCTTGGGAGAGGCTATTTTTATTTATTTACAAAGAGCCGGAGGCCAGGAGTCTCCAACCAGCACGGGTTAGCCCCAGCTGTGGCTCCCATGCCCTTTGTGGAAGGACTGGGAGGCTGCTTACCATGTCCCTCACTGGAAAACTTTCTTTTAAAATTACCTACTTGGAGAACATTACGATGTCCTCTCGGGTGGCTGAATTACAGCGTCGCTGAAGATGGGGCATTTCCACCGGTTCCCAAATGGCGTAGTAGTCTCGTGCCCTTATTTTCTTGAGGTTTTTACTGTGTTCCTTGAGGGATGTGGTGATCTACCTTTAAATGTAAGGGCAGATATTTGCTTCTGGGCAGGTCATGCTTTTATAGAGAGGCAGGGCAAAGACAGCTTATATGGTTTTTTCTGGTACCTGGACACGATTAACTTCAGTTTACCAGAACTTTATAGGGTGTCCCTAATTTCTGGTCTGGTGGCTGTTTTTTTGAGTGTGTATCTCCTCCTCCTTGTCTTTCAGCACCGTGGTATTTCCTTAAATAAGTCACACAACAGACAGCCCGTTATTTTTCTGCAAGTAGCCTATATAGAACAAACTTTGTACTCTTAAGTACGAAGAGAAGCGTTCTTAGGGGAGACGAGCTCAATTTGTTTAACACTGTAATTCACTGTTAGAAATCTCTCTTTTGTCACAGACAGAGTCACTGGCTGCGTCAGCCTTTGATCTCAGCGGCTGATCTTCTGTGTGTAAGAAATTTCAGTAACACTTTAAATTATGTGTCTAAGATACCCATTACCAACATGTTGCGCTTAGATTTAGGAAGACTGTCGAGTAGTAGATAAATACTAGATGAGGCGCTTTTAAAAATAGTTTGTTTTATTATATCAGTATTTTTCTCCACGAGATGCTCTTAGGAACTCGGAAACTGCATTTCCTCTCCTGCCATTTTAAAAAATGCTCCACAAGCATGAGTTTATGGTACTCTACCTAATTTGATAGATGTTGATAAATAGCATGTCTTATAACTAGTGGCTTTGGGGCTAAGTATGCTTTGTGGTTGGATTCAGGTTTGCTTCTTGCTCTGCAATTAATTCCTTAGGTGACCTTGAGCATATTGCTTCAGATCTGTCTCATTTTACTGCATTATCTAGAAATGAAGTCCCTCCATTTATAGAGGGAAGTCTAAATGAAATCTCTGGCGGCAGCTGGGAGGTCACCTGGTTGTGTGCAATGGGTTGCAAAATGGGGTTGCATTTCACCCTCTGGTAATGCGTTGCAGTCTGTTGTGTTACATTGGAGTTAAATCCAGCCTTTTGCACTCGTCTGTCAGGCTTCTGCGCTAAGGAGATTCACCTTGTTGCTTTTACACAGTTTCAGGTCCCTGTGCTTCACTTAACAGGATTGTCTGTCCAGGAGACAGCTTGGGGAAAATTTAAAGATGTGCTTTCTGCCTCCTGTGTTCTGGCTGTTGCCTACCTAGGAAAATCTATGGGAGAAAATCTCACGGGGTGCAGCAGGGAGCGCTTAGGAAATGCACACCAAGACTTTTAAATCTCTTCTGGAAGTGTCCACCTGAGTGCTAGCCGTGTTTTAAAATCAAGCGTGAGACTGAGAGGTTTGAGCTCCTCTTCAGTGCACGCGTAAGCTGCAAAAGAGGTGGACCATCAAGATTATGAAGTGATATAGCTGTTTGAGGCGTTGAATGAGTACCCCTAGGGCTGGGAGAGGCTGTGGCCAGTTTGGCAAGGCACAGTGCCCCAGCTCAGAGCTGTTTGGGGACTTGCTTTGGACTTGCTAGCAACTCCCGTCTCCCCAATGCCCCAGACCTAGAGCTTTTGGGTCTGGTTCCTGCCGATGAGTTGAGATAGCAAGTGGCAACAGGCAATGCTGCGGGAGCAGCTGCTGCTCCTGAAGCCTTTTCCTTCTGCATCCGTGTCTCCAGCCATCCCACCCCTCTATGCACGGTGGTTGAACTGCAGCAGCAGAAGGGACTGGTCTCCGCTTCTTGACAAGAGAACGCCAGTGTTTTCCAGGGCTAACAGCCTGTAGCTGTTCCTAATAGCATAATTCCCAAGCTGGTGTTCTCTTTTGAAATCCTGTGAATGGGACGGGAAAGGTCAAATTTGGAGCTTTTAGCTACTTGACCTCCCACTTTTGTTTTAAACAGACCGTGCTTGTGTTTTGTTAGTGGTCAAGTGCAAGGGAGAGCGTTACAAGGCGGCGCGCCGGAGTGTGTGCCTGCACCACTGATATCTCGCAAACAGATTTGTAGTCACAGAGATGCTGGCTGCTGCTGTTTAACAGGTGACTAAGTCATCTCTGAATATATTGGCTTCAGTACAATGAAGTAAATTTATAAAAAGGTGGGTTGTTTTGTTAAATATGAACTTGTGCTCTGAGCATATTATATTTTTTTTTTTTTTTTTTATCAGAGGTAGGTTGTACACTCCTGTAGGCAGAGAGACATATGTAGAAGGGAAAAAAGATTTTCCGCAGGTAGGCGTTAAGAGCAAAGACGCATTGATTGTTGGAAGCAGTGAGGTCTGGCTGGCCACCTACCTGCCAGGGGCCTGTGGTTTTCCACCAGTTTTTGCCTTCTGCATTGAACTTTCCCCCTTTTGCAGCATGGGCGTAGCAAAGCTCTCTTCCCTTTGAAGTGCTCAGAGAGCTTCAGGGTTGGGGGGTGGGAGTGAAGTAGATGCAGGCATCTCTTCCTATGGATCATTACTTGGCTTGTCTGGAAACACATCAACGGGGGATGCAAACCAGACCTTAAGATCTGGGAGCTGGTTATGGGCTGTGATGTGCATACCGGTGGCCAGAATACCTGTAAGCATGGTTGCTCTTTAAAGTTCATTATGGACTTATTGCTATTCCTTGCAGCTAACGTAGGGGAATAGCTGCTGGAGCTAGTAATATATCTGAGATAGTGAACTTTTTTTTTTTAAGTGCAGCTGCTGTACTGTGTCAAGACAGTGCTGCACAGTGCAGGTTAGCAGAGGTCCCTGTGAGGCTTCGTAATGAAACACAGAACCTTTTACCCTTAGCCAAAGCTTCTGTAAATTGCAAACGGGGATTAAAATGGTAGCAAGAGCCCAGGGCCCTGTTCCTCATGGTGCAAGACACATGCTGAATTTTGCTGAAGCTGAAGTGAAAAAACCATGGCTAAGAAAACAAGTGTTATGGGGCAAGGGGGCAAGTCTAATGAAACTAACTGTGACCACATTCCCTAAATTAAATCCAGAGCAGTTGGTTTGCAGAGAACTCCCTGGGCCTGGTTACTTTTTTATTCTTATTTAATAAAGCAGTCATGTAGTATCCAAAAGAATTGCAGAAATGGAGAATCGTTGGGAGGGGGGGAGTGCAGGAGGAGGAGATCAAAATGGGTTTGTCAGTGCAAAAATCGCATAGTGCACGACAGAGAGACAGGGAGAAGCAGATCGCGTGGGGGAAAATGAGACTGAGAAACAGTGAAGGTGTCAAAGCAGGTTTGTCGCTGATGGAGCCAACTGGAAGTGAAAGTGTCACGGAGAACTAGAGGCAGATCGAGACTGTCAGGGAGATTTAATTTGTCTGAGGACTGAAAACACTCACAGCCCCATTGTGATTGGAGTGGACAGCAGGGAGAAGCAGGTGCCTGTGGATGCTGGAGATGGTGGAGGTACCCAATGAAGTGCCCAGCTTGGGAAGATCTTGTGCGGCACCACCGCTACGGTGCCAGGCGTGATGTCCAAGGGGAGTGTGAATGGTTGTGCCCTCCGGATGGCTTGAGGGTCTTTCGGTATAGTTCCCAACTGAACATGTGATTGAAGTCTCAAAAAAATAATCTCCTCTTAAACTGAGTAGGGTTTGGGGGTATTGGTGGCATGTGAGGGACTGGTGGCCATCTCCATCTGGAGTTTGACTAGGTGGTGGAGGGGGAGCACTGTGCCCCACCACAGGGTTGCCCTCCTCCCTGCCTCCGCTTGCTGGCAAATTCCCTTTTAATATTCCTCCCAGATCCTTTTAATATGACAGTCAGGGGATGCTGCTGTGCTTTACTGCCACCACGTTAATGAAAAGGCCATTGTAACTGAGCTTTTTGCGACTTGAAGATGGATTTCCTCTTAAGGCGAGTAAAATGAGCCATCCTCATCCCATGTGTAGATAAGAAATGGTGAAAGATGGCTGGGGCTGGAGCATATTTTGCTGGGCGGCTGCCATTCTTCTGCCTGACGACTTGTTGTTTAAAATCCCCAAGGCAGCCCCTTCTTGTCAAGCGGTGGTATGGATCGTGCAGGTAGGGCTTTTTGAGAGTCCAGGGCACCAAGGACCTCACTGAAGATGGGGAGGAGGAAACCCTCTCTGCTGCTGGGGATCCAAAGAAGGTCTCTTTCTGATGCCACAGATACCGAAACCTGTGCCCACGATTGCATCGTCTTCCCTGGTCTTCATGCAGGCAGGGCTGCTAGACCTGCTCCCAGTGGCACCGAATTAGGAGATTAAGCCTTGCAAGCTGAGGAGGGCTGCAAGCAGTGGGAGGGTGGACTTCTTCTGCTTCCCTTCCCAATGCACTGCCAGGGATTGTAAATATTGCAGAGGAGACGCTGGTGCCAGAGTGTGTCTCAGCGTGGTGCTGGGGAGCACTGGGTTGCTGCCATCCACATCAGCTATAAAGCCACAGCTGTGATCACACATGCTAATTACAGCTCTCATGCCTCTTTCCACCTGGATCTAGGTGCTGGGGCAGCTCTCTGACCAGATTTTACGGCAGTTTTTCCTCTCTGCCTTTTCCAATATGGTTTTCTTGTCTTCTGGCTTTTCCAGCATGCGTCTGAAGTGTCCCAGACCACTGGGCACATAATACTCGATGGGGATCTTTAGGTGGTATTTTGCAGCAGAAGCAAAAAAGAAACAGCTAGCTACTGTGTGCAACAGTGCACTCCTTCCCTTTTAATACCACGGAGAGGAGCTTCAAAAAGATGCAGGGCAATGATGCTGAGGCAGCATTTAAGCAAATGAAGGGTCAGTCAAGGAGGACTCTGAATATTACGCATTTCCCAGGTTTCAGTGTAAGGTGGCAAGTTTGGGGTCACAGTGCAATCGAATACAGGGCAGAGACTCTTGAGGTAGTTAAAGCAGCATTGAGTCTGACAGAGCTGTGCCTGCCAAGAGTTTGGCCCCTTACTACGGAATTTGATGCATCTTTTTCATTTTTGCACATTTCTACTGTAGAAAAGCTGTGTTAAAAAAATAGGGAGGGGAAAAGTTTCCTATCTGCTTTAAATTAAAATAAATCCAGAGCAGAGAAGGCCTTTTGTAAGGTCTGCTGAGTTAATGGATTCATAATGACTTTTAAAGCTTCACTTGGGTAAGAAATACTGTTCATTTCATAATTGCATATAAATATACTTTCTCATAATCCAGGACAGCATAGCAAAAGGAAATCTACTGGCTTAATTATAAATCTTTTTATTAGCTGGAACCCCACTGGAATAAAAAAAAAAAAAGCCACATTGTTTTTATCTATGAGGAAAAGCATGGGGAAAGGGGAGGGGGGGTGTCTTGGAAATGAGTTATGAGGAATTAAACAGGAAAGAAAACAACTCTGAGTGCTGAGGACTGTAGAGTAGCAATGCCGCTACCAAGGGCTTTTGTGAGCACTTCTCTCTGTATCGATCTGCGGGCATTCAGCATGCCTACCCTGGGTTTCCCGGGTGTTTGGAGCTAGCACAGATCAATTCAATATCCAGTCAGTGGCTTCTCAAACATGTATTTTTTATCACTTCGACCTACTACGACCCGAGCTGAAGCAGATTTGTCTCCTTAGCTCCGGTCCACCTTGCTGGCACAGGCAGATATTTTTTTTCTTTTAAATCTGGGTCCTGAGGGCTGGAGGAGAAAGCTTGGGTGGAGGAGTGTCTGGGACCCTGTGCAGCAGTTTGTGTAGCTGGGGAAGAAACCAGATGCCTCCAGTGATGTGCTTTGGAAGCAGGGTGCTGTATGTGTGCTGCGCATGGGACTGACCGTGAGCAGAGGGATGCTGGGGCTGGCTGGGATCAGTTGCTTACTCTAGGAAGTAGTAAAAATTAAGTTCGGTTGCTTGGGCATTTGCCACCGGTGCAGAGCTTTGGAATCGGAAACCATCTCCACACGCCCGCCGCTCTTGCATGCTGGCGGTTTGAGGCTGAAGGATTGGGCTGCTGTGCCCACGCACACAGCCCATCCATCACGCCCTGCTACCCTGTTCCAGGCGAACGCGGCACCCAAATGTTGCTTCTAAAAACAAAAAGGAAACTTAATTAGGCGCTTAAAGGTTGAGCAGCCCATTTGCACCTGATGGAGACGAACGAGACTACCTCCGTGCCCGGGGAAACCTGGCACTCTTCTCCTGCTCCCAGGTGGCTGCTTGCAATTACGGGCTGGCTGCAAACCCCTGGCAGTGCCAGCCACCCGCCTGCCGATTCCTCTGTTTGTAGGGCCGGCGTGGCCGTGCTGTGCCTGGCATCCACCCGCTTGACGAATGCGGTGGGACCAGTCCCTGGGCATCTCTATAAATCCCCCTCACCGTGCTCGCGCAGCGCTGGCATCCCACTGCTCTTCCCCCAAACGGGCTTCTCGCGACCCGGGGGACGTGCAGCTACGATGGGTTTTCACGCAGCCTTTTCGCGGACGGAGCAGGCAACTCTTTACTGCCTGCCCGTGGGCTGGTAAGCGTTGGGTTTTTCTCATGCACCTCATAGGCAGGCATTTCTCCGGTTTAAAGGACCACGAGCAAATCACACCGAGTCTCTGGCTGTAGGAAGGGCTGGAGCTGTATGAAAATCCACCCAAGCACATTCAGCTTAGTGACTGGCTGTATTTCCCCCTAATAGCCCTAAGGTTTTTCCCCTCCCAGGCGTGTCCAATCCTTCCTTGAACCTTCACAAACTTTGCAGCCAGTGTCCCATAAGTTCCTCGGTTCGGTCATGCCTTGGTACACATTTCCTCTTGTATCAGCTGTATAAGGCTTGGTTTTCTCCTTGCAAAATATGAAATTCCCATCTAGACTGGCCAGCTTATGACTCCTGACTATTCTTTCCCTCCTTTGTCTGCGTTTGGGGAGAACGTGTTTATGACAACTTTAATCTGCACAACCAAAGGGAAGCACGAAAGTCTCCTCTAGTCCTCCTCATCTTGCTTCTGCCCTGCTTTTGGATGCTGGCATCCTCTGCGTTGTGTCTAAGGAGAAATACAACTGGAAAGTTTGAAATCTGAGGGGCTATAAGTAATTTCAGCTGAAAGAATATGTAAAACTCTCCCTCTGTCTGGGTTAACCCAGTTCTTCAGGAGCATTTAAAATATCAGGATGGCTAGGCAAATAATTTCTGTTTGTTTTGCCTTGTGTGTTGAGAGATCTGATGTTAATTTGTTCCTTCTAAGGGCAACCCAGGAATGTCTTATCCAAGCTAAGTCATCAACAGTTTTGGCTAGGTCTTCCCTGGGTCCTGTATGTATTGATGGAGGTGGGAGGGAAAGAGAAAGCTACAGCAAAACCACAGACTTAAAGCAAAGCAGACAGGACAGTAATTTGCTTTTGGTTTTTCTTTTTTTTTTTTCATGTTTCGAAAAGGAAATGGTGGGGGGGAAATCTCCTCTTCCACCCTTCCCTCTAGACCATGGAATTAAATCTATAACTATTAGAGGAACACTTCGACCCAGACATCTCTCTTTCTCTCCGTTCTTTCTCTGTATTCAAAAGCCTCCGAAGTGTCAGCATGTTTCCATGCAGGCGAGATGTGCATAGCATCTAAACAACATAATGTCAGTGTGGTAGAGAAAATTCCCACTGAGGGCCCTGCAGGTCAAAGCAAGCTAATGTATGATGCCCTCCCTTGCACTATTGAGCGTGAGTTGTGCTGATAAGACTCTGTATGCTCTGTCTATTAAATCTTGTCTACTATATAAGCAACGCAGGCGTGGAGTTATTAATTTATTTTTCCTGCTTTCCTCCTCCCCCCTCAAATTGTCATTCTCGAGCAGGGGGGACTTGCTTGGCCACAGGAACTGGTGGTAGCCATCCTATTTGCTTTTATTTTATTTTTATTCTTTTTTTTTTTTTTCTCACTCTGGGTGACACTCGTAACTTGTGTCTGGTTGCTTTATGTGCTGCTGTGACTTAGCTCTAGGGCCTGTCCTCACGTAGCGCTGTGCAGTTCCTCTCTTCCCCGCTGTCACGGGTGCGAGGCGAGTGTTGGATCCCCTTCGGCTCCTTTGGAAAGTGGCCACGGTGAGTGGCTGATATTTCACCGCTGTCTGAAGCTTTTGATGTGGAAGATATTTTGGGAGAGGTCTGCTTGGCTGTGGAGCTGCTGCCCCTTTCCCCATTTTGCAAGGATCGTCCTGTGCCAACAGGGTACCCAGTGGCTGTTTTTCACGTTGCTGCTGCTCAGGACAGGCATTTTGGTGCCGTTTCCCCATCTTCTGAGTCTTTTTTTTTTTTTCTTATCCCAGCCTTGGGGCAACCTGGTCTAGTGACAAATGCACCCTCTCCTCTGGATTGCAACAGAAATGCTTTCAGCTCCAGTACGAGCCCGGTTGCAAAAGGCTGGCTCATTAACCACATTTGCACCAGCTTGCTCAGCAAGGAGGGAGAGAGGTCAAACTGTGAAAGCTGCTAAAGTGGGGCTTTTGTAGGAAACTGTTGGAGCCTCTTAGAAAAGAGGCCCTGGGGACTCATTATCTGTTGCTGATGTTGCAGGGAGCGAGCTGGCTGTGGGTCTGCTTTTAAACGTAAACAGGCGCGCAAGTGGAGCGCTGTGCAACTCGCCAAGAGCGTGGGGTGCTCTGGGAGCAGAAAGGTTGGTGGCCGCAGGGAACTTGCAGGCTTTTGGGTGGGAAAGGCTAAGAGCAGGAGAAGAGGGACCTCTTTTTCATATTTCCATATTAAGGACCTGCTGTTCCCTGGGCAAAAGAGGAGGATGACTGTGCTGGTGAGAGACTTCCACTGCTTGCACTGTGGGGATAAGGACGTGTCTTAGTGGAGTGACGGTCATGGAACAAGAGCAAAAGAAACAGGGGAAGGCAGCCAGATAGACACCTTTAATCTTTCACATTAACTGAGTCTTTTTGCCCGTGGATTTGGGGAAAGCAGCTGGCTCCTGTAGAGCCAGGCTGGTGAATGAAAAAAGGGATGATGGGAGATCTCTGATGCTGAGAGTGGATAATGCTTGTAGGGGAGAGTGTTGGGGTGGGGATGAGCAGTGTGGGGGAAATTGCCGACATCTGCTGTCACACTCAGCCTTCACGCTGATCCCTCCTCGAATCTGACAATCTGCTCCCCCTAATCCTTAAATCCCACTGATCTGCTGCAGCCGCCTGCCCTAACACTTCATCTCTGTGCAGCCTGCCCGAGCTGTGCTGGCTGGTGGGTTGTCTCTCTGCAGTAGGGTGAGGGAGGCAGCTGCTTTGCATGATACAGCCTAAATGAGACGCTGGCCTTGTTGTCAAACGCTGATGACTTTCCCCACCTGGCATAGACACGAATTAATCAAACAAGCATCAGATGCTGTGAGGAGTAATTCCCAACGGCTGCCTGAAGGACAGTGGGGTTCGGCTGGTTTTAGGGTGGGGAGTAGTCAGCCTGCAGATCCAGCCTTCTGAGTGTGTTTCTCTGGTCTCCCTCTAGTAACCACAAAATATAGTAGTCAAAATACAGGGAAGCCTTTTTTCCTGTGGGGCTGGTGGTCCAAACACTGTGCTGGGGCTCGACCTGTGCTCTTCTGCAGGTCTCGGCCCGGGTTTATGTCGCTGCACCTTTGCCTTCTCAATTATGATATGGCTATTGCTGATGTGCCTTTTTTAGTGGGCAGTGCTGCTTTCCCCTTTGGGAAATGTCAGTCTGTCGGAATCCAAACTTTGCACAGAGACGAAGAGTTTGCAGGCAGCCTTTGTCCTTCTGCACAGGGGCATGCTGGGGGGATGCTGGAGGCTTGTCTTCATGTCCTGCATCAGGCTGAGCAGGAGAATAAGGCAGGTTTCTTGCTTGGTAGAAGAGTGCCATTACCTGGAGGAAAGAGGCATATCTGTGGTTGCTGCAAGGCTGTTTCCATCCTAAGGAACGCACACGCGTAACTTCTTCTAAGGTTATAAGCCTTTTTGTTTTCAAATGCGCATGTGCCAGTCTGTGGCTTGCTTAGGTTCCTTGAGGCGGTACTTGGAAGCCACCAAGCAAATTATAGGCTGATGCAGCAGTGCCCAGTGATGGGCTGATTATGCATATATTTCCCAGTCCCCCTTCTTAAGGAAACGAGAGATCTTTTGGGAAGAGGGAAAGAAAACTCAACTGTCTTTCCACTGAAACCTGTTGGCACGCAGAATGTGCCGAGATGCCACCCATCATGTCTTTAGCACCTTGTCAGTGATTGAGACCGCATAGCCAACTGAACTGGCTATTACAAAATATCTTATCAGCTATTTTTTACATTAAATCCAGGTTTCTTGGGTGTGATTTTTTTTTTTTTCCCCCTAAGATTTTCTCCCCCTCTGTCCTCCCAAAATTAGCTGACTTTGCAGTGCTTGACACACAAAAAAAGTGATTGGAAAAATAAAGTGCAGGGAGGCCTCTTTTAAACCTTTCATGACTACTGGAAACATGTCCCTGTGCCAAAGAAAGATGGCTGCGCTGTCTCTGGGAGCGAAACTAATGTTCCTTCCCATTGCTTGTGGACATGTTTATGGTGTTTTAGGCTGGCAGCAATTCTGCTGTTGGGGAAGCATGAGGGTGTAGCCTGTCTCGTCCCCTATAAAGGTGTGATCTGGCACCAGTAGAAACCTTTGTGTGCTCCGGGAGTTATATTGATCCTGTCCAGTACAACAAGCAAAGTGCTCCTGAATTGCATCGGCTTGCCAGATGGAGCAAAGCAGGGTTTGCTTTTCTTGGGGCCACAACCTAGCTGTTTGCTGGCATTCTCTTGCATGTGCAGTATGATTTATTGCTGTGGCAAGAGCTGGGAAAAACTCACCCCAGAGCTGATGGTCATTAACTCAGGACATCCTGCACCACAGGTGTCCCGTAGATCCTTGGCTAGCAGGCTGACATCTAGGGATGTGTCACTAATTACTCTAATTACTGTTGCCCAGGACTGCCAAGGTCATCTCTCAGTTGTAGTTCCAGGCTTTGCTGTTCAGGCACAGCCCTGCCAGTTTAGTGGGAGTGATTTAAATGACACTCAAAGACTGCAGGCAGTCAGATGGGATGGGGAGGGACAGGAAAAAATATGGTCCATGTGTTGCAGAACTGTGCTACTGTAATGCCAAAATTTGGCACTTGCATAATGATGCTCCTTTGGTCTCCAGCAGCTTTCTTGGGAAGGAATAGAGGAACTAAAGAAACTTTAGAGCCGAGGCTGACCATCCTCATGCTTGCTGTTGGGGTGGCTGCGCCATGCCCCCCAGCCCATGGATAGCCAGGCAGTCAGAGCCAGAAATAACTCAGAAATAACAAAAGCCCTGGCTGGCTTCCCAGCCTTGGAGCCAAAGGAAAGATGTCCCCGAGGTGGGCGGCAGGAGCTCAGCAACAAAAATCGCATTAAGCGCCGAAGATGGATGCTTACCTTTGTAACCTTGTACCTCGCCTGCTCAAAACATTGGTCAAGACGGAGACGGCAGCGTTGGAGCCTGGGTTGCAGGGTTCAGCTTGCAGACGGGAAAGCGGTGAGCGACCGGCTCTGCCCAGCGTGAGCTTGCTGGCCGGGAGCGCTTGCACGGCACGCTGCCTTGTGCTCGCTGCTCGGAGGTGACCGAGGAACAGACGACTCTCGTAGTTTTTTGAGGGCAGGGGGGAAAAAATATCATTGACACCAGAATCTTTCCTGAATTTGGCTGTCTGGTTTAAATAAATCACGTTTACAGACGTTGCCTCGTCTGTACTTCTCTGCTCTGCTTTGGCTGTGTAGCAGCGAGGCCGTAGGTTCTTGCCAAGTCTGGGGAAATCTGAGTCAGTCTTGGTTATGAGGAGTTGTGTGGAGCGGGATTAGCTCATCCCTGCCAGTACTTCTCATACAGCTGAAAAGGGGAAAAGGCAAGAGGTTCCTTTTCCTCTCTCCTTCTTGCCAACAAAAATTGAGGCTCCTTCTTGCTCTGTTGTAGCTAAATCGGCGTAAGCCTTTCTTTTTGTTTAGGTAACCTTCTCTTATTTTAAACATATACCCAGCAAGCCGGATTCATTACTTATTAATTTACAAAGTGGTAAATTTCAAAGCTGTCATAATGCTGAAGTCATGTTCGCTTTAGTTATTCTGCATAATTAATTACAAAGTAATAATTTGTACATCATGATATTTTCATTCCAACATGAAAGCGAAAGACTCAGAGCCGTAACAGCCTCGGGCACAAAAGAGGGAAGAAGGAGGCTTACAGACGTGCTTGCACTGAGGCGAATCTCAATTCAGCCTCGCTGGCCGCTGCATTTTGGGGGAGGCTCTCCTTCCTTCTCCTTGGGGTGAACTCCTTTTCCATGCTCGCTTTTGTGCCTGGAGGTGGCTCTCTGGAAAAGGCCAGCATCGCTGTGGGCAGAAGGAGCGAGGGTTCGCATTTCCCAAACCTTCTCTTGCACCTTGCTGGCGCAGCTGGTTTGTACAGCCTTTGCTGTTTAATCTGGTGCTGATAAGGAGCAGCTGTGCCTTGCGGAGAGCTTTTTGGTCCTCTCTTCGGGGTGGTGCTGGGCTGAAGGGGCCGAACCTGCTCAGATGGTGTCCCAGCACCTTGTAGTAATGGTGCTGTGATGTGAACCTCTGAGACCCTCTAGAGACAGTGCTACGTGCTGGCAAAGGAGAGCAGGGCAAGTGATGGAGGGGGGTGAGCATATTGCAGAGCACTGTCACTTTATCCAGGATGCTGAAGAATAAATGTTGATTTGGGTGGGAAGAAATGCCAGTGTCAGAGGAGCTCCACAGGGAACAAACCCCATGATTTTATTGATTTGTTCTTTTGGTGCTCTTTTTGTTTATAAACAAAAGGAGAAATGGATTCTGTCTGAAACTGCCTAAGACCTCAGCCCTGAGATGCTGAATGCATGTATATAAACACGTCTCCAGGGACGGAGCGAGAGCTATTTCGCCTTTGTACAAAACTACACTGAAGCAGAGGTTTACGTGCAATACTTCTGTTAGCTGACTCTGAGGGTGCTCTTAGCCTTCCTTTCTCCCAATATTGCTTTGGAGGCGGTTGATCACATTTCCAAACTTTTCAGCTGTGAGAATTAAAAACTTTTAAATGACAGCTGAGAGGACTGGACTTGCCTGACCTGTGGAGCTTGGGCTTTGGATAAAACTTCAAGAGATCCTAGCAAAACTCCCGGTAAGCTCAGTGGCATTGATTTCACTCCAGACATAATGAGCCTTAGCAGCTCTGTCAGTTGCACATCTTTGATCTCCATTTTACTACTAGTTTCCTTATCTCTCAGAAAAGCTCTGACTTTTGGTTCCCTGTCAGTTGATTCCTCTGATTTTTAGGTATTCCCAAGACAAGCACACTGGTTTCTGAATTGTGTGTTTGTACCTCTCCTACCCCTCGAGGAGACTTCTGTCGTTAGTCCCAGATCCAGTTCCCCCTTTGCAGGCCTGGATATTTTCACACCTCCCCGTGTTGGTGCTGTTGGTTGCTGAGGTCCCAGGGATGAAGTCACCTCAACAGCTTGGCCGCGTGAGGCTCTGAAGCCCTTTCAGGCAGCATTGAAGAGAGAACGTGCAAAAGAGGTCTTGTACAATGTGCGTAATAAAAATCCCGTAACCCTGGGTGCGCGCCACTGGCAAAACTTGAACACGCAACTATAGAAAACACCAGTGCAGCTCAAGGGCAGTCTGTGCTTGCATTTAATTGCTCGTCAAGCAGCGATGCGTGGATCACTTTGGACTTGAACCTTCACGTCGGAAGCAGGCTTCGGTCTGATGTCACTGTCTCAGCAGCCAGATCTTCAGTGGACGATAGGTCACTCGTGTTTTATTGCGTGTGTCTGCCGTGTGCCTGGTGGACGCCCTCCCCTGCAGAGGGGAGCCTCCGAAGGAAAGGGTAAGATCGTAAATCTCCCACAGCTGAATTCAGTCCTCTGGTGTTGGAACTGGCTCCGTCGGGAGTGTCACTTACCAATCCTATCGCAGAAAAAAAATATTCCTTCTGACAAGTCTAATTCATTAATTGTGGTTGATGATGCCACGCGCAATTGCAACAGCAAGTGGTGAAGGGGATGTTAGCAGCGAACGTTGCGAGGATTTCTCAACCACCGTGCACTTCATGTCCTTCAATGTAGCCAGTTTTGACATCCCATTAGCGGCAAATTGCATTCCTACCGATACAGTAAAGGCTTTTCAACCCTCTGGAAACAGGACTGCAATTTTTATGAAGTCTGCCTATGTTTATTTCGTGAGAAAACAAAAACAAGATATTGAAAGCAAACAGCTTTCAAAAATTGAGTGGTGTAATGGTAAACTTGTAATTTGGGAATGGCTGTTATATTTACCATTGCAAAGATCAATCTATAGCTTTTGTGAGCTGGTTATTTTGCCCAGTCTGGAGAACTTATTTTAATCACTGGAAGCTAATCTCATTTCCAAGCCTGAAAATGGTCCCAAACATTGAAATTATATGTTAATATACAGAGATTGACAAAAGGAAGCTGGTTGTATCGACTTGGAATTAATGAAGCAATTCAGCGATGAACAATAATGCTGGCAGGAGGTGTTAAGGAGAATTGTTGCAGTTGTTAAATTTTGGCACCGAGAGGTCTCATTGCTCTGAGGAGACGGTCAGATCACAGCAAAATGAAAATTACTTAGGAACTTCAGACTTATTTAGCTAGCCTAAGTCATTTTACAAGGAGTACAGGAGGAAACAGGAAAATGCTGGTGGAGGGACTCATATTTATCTACAAGTGCTTTACTGCATTGATGAGGGAAGAGTCCTGTCTGCATTTATATGGAACAGTAGCAATAACATGTTCCTCATTTAGGTTGGGCTGTACCCTGCTGCAGGCTGCAATGGTTAGCTAAATCTTACTCTGCGTTACAGCAAAGACAACTCCTGGGCAGAACGGTCCTGGCAGTTATTCATTGTTTGCAGCTATGGATTTGCACATCCTGGGATAAGGCGCTTGCAAAGCAAAAGTGTCTGTTTATCAGCTGGATTGCAGGTCAGGTGTGTAACCATGCACAGACAGCATCAAGACCCCGCACAATTTTGCAGGGTGGCTGAAAACTTCACTTTTGCTGTAGATTTTCCCTTGTTGTGGGATGCTTGTTAGCCCAAGTTGGTTTGGCGCTTCTTGCACACAGTAGGCAGACTGTTTTCTAGTTTTGGCTTGATGCAAAGTGGTGCATGTCTAGTTTCGGCTGCCGAGAGCATGAAAGTGTTTCTTCTTCCCCAGGATCAAATTTGTAAACATCTGTGATGCTTGGTGGTCAGCAGTGCGAGGGCTTGGAAGTGCCTGAACCTGGCTTTGATTCTTTGACCGGCGATCAAGATCAGCCAAGAGATACAAAGCGTAAAGCTTCATGTCAGTAGAAAAGGAAAACTTGTTAAGAAATAGAGTTTCTGTTCTTTTGAATAAAATTCTCAAGTAAGACTACAGAAAGATGCCAAGATGTGTTGCTGCTGTTAACATCTCAAGTCTTTGAACTCATACATGCAATACTTGAGAGACCAATTTGAAGAAACTGAATTCAAGGCACAGCAAAAATGCTTTAGAAGCTGCTTACTGACAGCAATAAACATGTGAAACAGTGAAGTAGTTGCCCAGCGGATTTTGAAGTAGCTGCTAGTGAAACTGTTCCTTCAAGGAAGCCATAGTTGAAAGTTGAAGCATGTTTACCAATTATTGACTTGTTGATTGATGGCTTAGTAAGACGAATGAGACTTCAAAACATCAACACCAGTTTCCTTACAGATGAGGGAGAGTCTGCACACTGCTGCTGCAAAAGCAGAGCAGGACCATCAATGGGAGACGCGGTCCTCTCATTCTCAGCACCATGGCTGGAAAACACATCTTGTTTGTGAACATGCATCTTCCTAAGCATCTCGGGAGCAGAGGAATTGATGTCCGTGTCCAGGCTTTTTGCTCATCAGTCTTCAACTTCAAATGGGATTTCCCATTCCCTGGCATTAATGCATGCTTCAAGGCTTTTCTTGTCTGGTAGCAAACTGCATGTGCTACTTCTGTGCATGTTTAGGCTGTCTGAAGTTTCCCCCCCTTTTTCTTTTTTTTCCTCTTTTCTTTACAGGAGAAAGGCTAGGACTGTTTCTGTATCCTGCTGGTAGTTAGTTTTTCCTGGAGCACTGTTAGTGATGGACCTTTTTTAAGGTAAAATGCAGAGCTCTTTGAAGTTACAGCCTTTTCTGTTTTGGTAGCTGGTTGAGGGTCCCAGAGAGAAGGGGGATCTATTTTGGTTGGGTAATAAATATAGGTGGTTTATTGTCACCAAAGCAAAGTGAAGTTTCATGTCTTGAGTATACCGCAAACAAAATGTTTTGTTTTGTTTTGTTTTTTCCAGTCTCAAAGTAACTAAAAAATGTGGACAAGTTTACTTTTCATTGCAAGGAAAAAAAAAAAATGCTGAATGCTGATGGTTGAACGTACTTCCATTTCATGAGCTGAAAATTATGTTATCTGAATGTAGCTCAGATTTGCAAAATTACTTCAAGCCCCTTCTCTGCCTTTTTTTATTTGCCACCCCCTCTCAAAAACCTGAGCTCTACGTAAATGTCAGTTTGGGGCAGCACTGCTTTGAATTTCAGGCTGGAGCAAATTCAAAACCTCTATGTGAAAGTCTCTATCAGGGTCCTGATACCCCTCCTTTATCACCATGCTACACCTATGGATCTCGCAAATGTCTCTGCATTCCCTCGATACAAGGTAGGATTATCGTGTTTTTAATGGTGGAAAATAATTTGTCTGAGGTCATAGAATTAATCTGTGACTCAGGTAGTACTTCAGTTCAGGACAGCTGTGTTCAAGCCTTGGGTTTTAACCACAAGACCATCCTTATCTCCTAAGAATTAAGCTAACTTGGGATCGGAGATGTAATGTGGGTTTAAGGTCTTCTGTAAGGTGTGATTTGTCGTCTAAGGTTCGAGATGGTACCGAAACCTTCAGCTAGGGCTTGTTCCTTAGTACTGGTGTGCTTTCTGGGTGCCACAGGGTCTGTGGCCAGGAGCAGCATGTCTGCAATTGAAAAATTGATGTTCTGTACTTTGTTCACTTTGGTATCTGAAAACTCAGCAGCCAGGAGATTTGGATGTCACCAAGATAAAATGCCACATTGAATGCAGATCCATGCTACTGTAGATGTCCTACAAAGTGCAGATATACTGCCCGTGAGATGGATGGCTTGCATTGTTTTATTACAATAATGAGTATTTCTGGTCCGAACAGGCTATCCATTCAGAGGGTATGGCAATGCCCTGTGAAAGGCAAGCTGGTAATTAGTTAAGGCTATGTCAGCACATCGGAGCCCGTGAAGAGGGGGGAAATATGCTCTTAAAGCCAGCCCCGATCTCGGGTGCGTAAAACCAGCCCCGCAGCTTGCTGGTATCAGGAGCAGTAGTCCAACAGTTGCTTACCCTGTGTGCCAGTGAAATACGGTGCCTCTTGGATCACTTCTAATAGATTTCTGTTAACTCAAACCCCTTTGCCAGATCAGAGGCAGAGGGCTCAGGTCTCGCTGGCTGCCTGGAGTTTAATCCTGTCCCTATTAGTCCTCAGGTGGGTTCTGTCGTCTCTTAATTCAGACCCTCTTAGTGGGCAGGGCTGCTTGGCATTGGGTTTCTGCTGAGATCTCTGCAATGGCGAAGACGAGCTCGTTGCATCTGTGCTGGCTATATGGCCCATCTGCGGATTGCTGCAGGATGCCTGCTGCAAAGGGAGGACCGCATGCTCTTGGCAGGGCTGCCCAAGTGCCAGCATCTCCGGGGAACCATCGCTTGGTCCGTGCTTAAATCTGTGAATGGCATTTCCATCTCCGGTGGCACTTAATAGACTTAGCGTGGCTGCGCAAGTGCAAAGTGACGCGATTCACGTTGGATCTGTTGTCGTACTCCTCGGGTTGGGTGCTAATAGACCTTCTGGTGATGGTCGCGTTGCTCGTTATCAGGGCTGGCTGTGCATGTGCATCAGCTTTTGGCTGGGGAGCTCTTGAGGATTACAAGGCTTCATTTATGAGGAAAGAATTTGTATCTCATGTCTACCATCAAATTGGAAATGGCCATATATATATATATATATATATATTTTTTTTTTTTTTTTTTTACTAAAAAAAAAAAAGTGCCATTAGGGAAAAGGAAGAAGAGTCTTGGAAAACTCCAGGGGCTGACAGGATTAGAAATGGGTGCAGGTATACAACAAGAAGTAATAAGAGTCCAAGGTAAGGACAGAGACTGCTAGAGCCAGGTTGTTTTTATTTGCAGTGCCTGTTTGGAAGTGATGAAACAGGGAGGGAGGAAACACATTGTTTATTTTTTCTTCTCTACAGAAGTTTGCGTGTTTAATAACAGTGAGGCACTGAAATACTTTAGCCAAACCCCAAAGTGTTGATGTTCTCAGGGCATGTCTGTGTGGTTTTGGAGCTGCACGTCTTCTGTACATCTTGTATTGTATGCGGAGGGAGTGTTATGTGGTTTTGGAGTAGAGACCATTTCCATAGCAGTCTCTATTTCAGGGTCAGATTTTGTGCTGGTCTCCAAAAATCTCCTTTGCTGTCCAATCTGCTAGCTCGTAAATCAGTCCTGAGAGAGGCTTTGTTCCCTGTGCCCCCACAGCCCCAGCACTAGATAGCCAGTATGAGCCTTTTTTGCTCTTTTACTGTGACATTCAGTACTCCATTCGCTAAGCCTTTTCTTGCCTTTATTTTCAAGTACGTAGGCACAATATTGGGCAAGTGTCTTAGCTTGCCTAAAGGTAAGATGTAGTGGATGGGAGGTAAAGCTCCTAAAAAGGAGTCCTGGGGATAAAATAGAGCAGCTTATCAAAATATCTCACTCCCTGGCTAAATAGTTCAGGATTTTGCTGCCTCTTTGACAAAACAAAGTCCAGCTTGTCACTGTTTTCATTCTGACGATTCTTTTTTTGGTGAAAAAAGCCAATCCCTTTCTTTAGCGAAAAGCCGGCTTTTCAGTCAAAGCCCAGTTTTCAGCAGAAAATGGTAGGAAATTGATCATTCCTATCGAAAACCTGCCTCTGCAACTTTCTGTCACCGAGGCTCAAATGCATGCGAAGCAGCAGTTGCCCTTCTGCGCTCCCTCAGCTGCTCCAGTGAGATCTTGTGTGCTTCAGGCAGGCGCATCAACAGCCGAGCGTAATTCATGTCTTTGCAGCGAAGGATGATAAATGCCCCCAGTGTCCAGCTGTAATAACTTTGGGTGTTGCTCGGAGTGGTCTTCTGCTGTCAGAAGGGGGGATAGGGCTTGGGCTGGGTGGGGGCGAGGAGCTCTTAATTATTTGTCAGATAAGGATCCAATCTTCTCTACTCACTGCTTAATTAGGCTGTCCAGAAGCTGGGATTAAAGACTTTGTGTTATTGGCTGAAGAAAAATAAAGATGGTTTAACATGACTTCATCAAGCAACCTTCAACAGCATCTGTTATACTGCCCCAAATCCTGTGTGTGTTTTGAACCCCTGGCCCTGAAGCATGGCAGTGAGTTAGTATTTAGAGATTTCTCCTGGACATTTACTCTGAGCGCTCAAGTTGATGGCCGTGAACTTGACTGCTGGGGATGCTTTTTCTGTGTCTGGCTTAATCGGTTTGATAGACTGTCCATCACTTATTTTTATTTATTTGTATTTAGGAGAGGAGAAGTTTATTGCATGGACTCTGTTGGGCAGCTGTATGTGGTGGCAGAAAACAGCATCTGGCTTGGACCTTGCAGGCTTGCAGCAGCCTAAAATAAACCAAGGGGTGTTTAGTATGGGGGGGGGGGGGGGGGGGGGCATATGAAGCAAAGCAAAAAGGGCGAGGTGTTTTCCTGTCCCAGCCCAGGCAGTGCTGTATGTTCAATATGGGTCATGCTAAGCAGGAAATTTCATCTGTGTTTAGAGGGGTTTCTAGAGAAAACATTTTGCAGGCAAAGGCAAAGACCTAGTGACTTGTCCCCCAAGAGCTGAGGCTTGGAAAGCATTCTTTTGGCTTGAGGTTTAGCTGAAGTTTATACCATCTCGAGTGAAACCAAGCCTTCTGCTGCAGGCAAACAACTCTCAAGTGCAAAAATGCCTGATGGTTGTGTGGTGGGATGGCATCCTGGGGTGGGCACATGATGGATTTATTCTGCTGTTTCCAAGTGGCTGTTGTTCACATAAAGTCTTTTATCGTGAATGCCAAGGGGTTGGGTTTTTTATATATTGGATTTTTGGAACAGAATATCCATAAATGGTTAAGTTAGAGTGGAGTGAACTGGTGGTTTTCTTTTTTGTGGTGATTTGCAGGCTACAGTCAGGGCAAGAGGAGAAAAGCCTCTTCTGTAGCATAGTAACAATAAATAGGAAGCAAGCATCTAAAGATGTTCAGCATGTTATTGTGCTCCTTAAAATACATATGCCTTGAAGTCTGCCAGGCGTTTTGTTCTACAAAGCATATGGTTTAACAGATAAAATGATACCTGACCTGGAGACCTGAACTGACAACTTTGGAGACGAACAAAAACCAGGATGGCTCCATCTGTCAGGCCTGTTTCATCTCCATGCTGCTTACTGACATTTATGTGTTTGCATCAGGAAATTGCTTCAGTGCCCCTTTCTCTCCCTTCCCCAGAAGTCAGTCAGCATCCATCCTCACGTGTCTTGGCTTGGTGCATGTGTTCAACTCCAGGCTTCTGGCCACGACCTCCTCTTTGAAGGGCTTTGCCATCTCTGTGGCTTGCCGCTTTAGCAGTTGCTTGCTGAGGGAATGGGTTGGTTGCTGGATTCAGTCTGAAGCTTTGAGCAGGATCTCTTCTCGATCTTTCTCGGGGTCAGGAGCTTGCCACAAGTATTCGCGAGTCAAGTTAGCTTCATCTCCATCTTAATGCCAACGAGTGATTCATAGATGTCATTCTAGTGGCATATTCCTTTGGATAACAAAGCTTTGGGTGCTAGCCTTCACGGTCCGCTTCCATTTCAGTTTGTTGTGTGCGTGTTTTTCAAATCCAAGATGCCCTCTCAGCTTTCTGGCAGTGTTTTGTTTGATAGGACTGCCTGACCATATGCTCATAGAGTGTATATCCTAGCAATTTCCCGTAATACCTCCCGCCTCACGCAAGCGTTGTATCCCTTGCAGAGGTGCTTGCTGGATTAACTACTGATATCACTGTTGAATTCAGAGGCTGAATGGAGGTTTAGAAAGCCCACCTGGCCTCTTCTTGCAAACAGTAGTCGTTCATCAACCTTGGCGTGGTCACTGCATTCAGGCCTTGATTGCAGTAGGAGTAGTAGTGTCCAAAATTGGGTAGTGCCCAAAATTGTTTATCTGCCCTCATTCCCTTGGGAGAGAGCGGTGCTCCATGGGACCAGGCTTCATGCATCCGCAGAAGCTTGGGTAGTAATAGCGGCTTTACCTCTGGAGAAGGAGACTGGGAGATAGGAGGATGGGATTGGAGGAGTCCCACATACAAGTATATACGTAGGCATGTGCTTTCTAGGTGGGGGTGTAGCTGGGGATGGGTAGCAAGGGGTGGATGCTGCCAGCTCTGTGAGGCGCTTTGGGTGATGAAGTTTTCCCGTGTTGCCTCCTAGAATAAACTTTGACTTCCTCCTCCTTGTCTCATTATTCTCTCAATATCCCTAATCTCCCTGTGTACGTTCAGTGGTAGAAGAGATGATGGCTTAGGAGAGGGGGATTATTTCTGTTCTTACCAGCAACTATATACCCATGTAGTTATTTAAAGCTGAAACTAAAAAGCCAGTAGCATCTGAGAACAGAAGCTCTGCTAAGAAGTTTTAAGCAAACATTATTAGATATGACCTCTTATTTATGAAAGACTTTGCAAAGGAAAGTCTGTTACCCTCTTACTGCCTCAGTGAAAGACCTATTTTCCCAGTCATAATATCCCTGCCAGCAATCAGTCTGATTAGAGTTTAGGATGATGCAGTAAATACACGAAAGCTCAATTTAACCAACGGCACAGAAGCAAATAATAATAAGTTGGGGCCTTTGGCCATAAAAATGCAGACGTTTACCTTGAATGTTGACTTAAACCATTTCAATTTTGTGCTAAATGAGGCTTGAAATGTATCACCCAATGTACACTGTCTAACCAATAAAAATTGCCTTAAATATTGTACCTTCCTGCTGGCAGCGTGCTATAGAAGTTAAACATTTCTTTCTTTGTTGGGACTTCCTGGAAGCAATACAATAACCGATGGTTTTTTGTTTGTTTATTTTGGGATCTTGGAGCAAACTGTGAATATTCACTGATGCTGTGGAGGCTTTCTGCCTCCTGGCCTGCTTCACCTGCTTTCACTTGGACTGTATGGCAAAGTAGAGCTTTGGTGTCTTTCTGCTCCACTGTATCTAAGCCTGCAATTTTAGGTTGAAGGAGCAGGAAATGATGAAGGAGTACAGATAGATAAAGCAAAGCCGCAGAAATCTTCATCTCTTCACTTTACTGAGCTTCCTGATTCATTAGCAGGCCTGATTATCCAGTTCCTTGGCTTTAATCTCTAATTAAACACCGCTGCAGACGGTGTGTTTGTGCCAAGCTGAACATAAGTGGCCTCTTCTTAATAAAGTGTAACTATGATCTCTGTACTGTTAACCAGAAAAATGTGAGAGCCTGAAGTTCTCAGGGAATGATAATTACCAAGGACACTTGCTTCCTCCCCTGCCCCCCTTAAATGCACAGTAGATGACCATTAGGCTTTCAGTGTCTTTTAAATGGTAAATCCTTAAATCAAAAGCATATTTGGGAAAAAAAAAAAAAAAAAAAGAGTGGAGGCCTCTGTGTGTGACCATCAGGCAGCAAGGTGGTAATTAATCTGTCTGGAGAAAGAGTCCAGGAGCTGGAGGTGTTATCTTTTGTTTTCAGCTCTCGGTATTTCCTCTGCAGGCTTTCTGTGGGGACCGAAGGATGCTTGAGCAGGTGCTAATTCCTGGCTGCACTGAAACGTTTTGTGATCTTGATAGCGGGTTAAAGATGCTCAGCGCTGTTTGAATTTCTGTTCTGTTTTTGGGTCAAGCCTGGGTTCGGGTGGTCCGTGTGGGAAAATTATTTGGGGGAAGAAATGAGGGTATGGGTTTAGGGTGGAGTAACTGCTGTATGTTACGTTATTCTACTGGTTTGGCAGCAAACAGCTTTGAAATGGGTTAGACAGGATCACACCATCTCTGGAAGGGCAGTAACACCTCAATGGCTCAAACCTGATTGCAAAAGCACAGCTGATTACACCTCACCCATGTGGGTGTACAGGCATTTTCTTTAACCTCTTCTAGCACGCTGCCTAAAATAAGAACAACAACTTCTTTGCAGAAAAAGCACAAAGGGGACAAAGGTTTGCAGCTGGCGTGCTGACGCTTATGCATGACACGGGACTAAAACAGTGCTATGTTTTTGTTTAAAAAAACCGTGGGATTAGCTAGAAAGATCTTGACCAAAACTTTCAAGCCCATGGTTTAGCGACGCTGAGGGATGTGGATGAGGATGCATGTGCAGGTCGAAGGCTGCATCCACATCGAGTAGCGTTTGGAAAGCTCTGCACTGTGTACAGCTATGCCTGCCTATCCCCGTTGGCTGTTTCACTTGTGCTTACTAGCTCTTCCCTCTTAAATACCTGCTTGCTTTCCCTTTTGATAATCTGTAAAGTTGGTCTCGGGCAGGGGGACAGGAGCAGACTCCTGAATCCCTCAGAGCAAGGGCCGGGGGTCTAGGTGGAGAAAGGGGGATTGCAACTGCAGAGCAAAGGGACAGAGGGTATTTTCTCCCTCCTGACTGGGAACCTGCTCCTTTAGAGTCACGGGGGATTTTTCTTTCTCCACACCCCTGGAGCAGTGGTTCAGCTGTGGAGGCTGCAGCAAATTCCCTGTGTCCTCAGAGGTTGACGCCAAACAGCGGACATCGTTCTGGTGCTCTGTGGCAGGGGGACGAGGCTGCGGGTCCAGCCTTTTGCTGCCTCCATGGCAAAATCTGGCACTTGCTCTTCAGGGCTTGGATGGGGAAGGGTGATGCTTTCAATTTTTTGTAGCCTAGTTCCTAGATATGCTCTGTAGAAGTGCCAATACCTGCAGCCTAAGGGGCCACCTGAGCCTGTGCCCCCCAAATTTAGATGAGTCTGTGTGAGGTGAGATCACCCTGCCCCTCTGACCACAATATGGTACCTCTCAGGCGTTGAGTTTCATAAGGGGTGGGCTTTTTTTAAGTAGACACGTGAGCAAACTCAAGCTCCCCGCTGAGCACCACCTTTTTTTTTTTTTTTTTTTTTTTTTTTTGCCTGAGCAGATGTGAAGATCGTGCTTTTGTCAGCTTTCCTCCTGCTCAAAAAAGGGAAGAAGAATTTGAAAAGAATATTAAATTCAGGAAGGGTGCACAGAAGGGATGGGAGCAAGTTTTTCTATCGTACATCAGAGCCGTGTGTCCCACATTCCCCTCCTCGAGGCGGATCCTTTGCCTTGATTTCTCTTCTTTACCTTTTTCTTTTCTTCTGTCATGACTCCTGGAATAATTAGTTGCTAGCAACTGTGCGTGTGTGGTTTTAAAGGCATCTTTTATATTAGCAGCGTGGGTTCCCTTTGCCACAGCTCTCTGCAGTGGCTCATCCCCTTGAAGATATGCAATCAATACTTCTCCTGAACCCACTGATATACTTGGCCATCACTTAAATATCATTACAGGAAAGATTTCAACAAGATCACTGCACATTATACTTTAAAGTTTGACTTTAAAAGAATGTCTGGGCTTTGCTAAAAGGCATTAGTAATGGGATTCTCTATCTTTGAGCTTAATTTATTCTGAAGAGAAAAAGTCTGTTATCTTAAATCTTTTTCCCCTTTTCCTCCTCTTACAAAAAAGAAAAAAGGAAAAAGCAGGCCTCTGAAGTCCAGTACTTATGGCAAAATCATTGTTTAATTACTTACTCTTTTAATGCTTTGGAGGAAGGTGAGGTAAGGGGGAGGTGGCAGCCAGCTGCATTTTGGTGTCATGTCTCCTGTTTCTCCACAAACAATGCTGGTGTTGATATATTTTTCCAACCCCTCCTTCTCTTGACCTGCTTTGCTCCAGGATTAGCAAGTTGTGGGCTCATCTTCAGTGAGAAAACTAGAGCCGTTCATATTATGCAGTGCCATAGCTTTGCTGTGGGTGTGCCCTGACTAAGCCAGAAGAACGGATAGCAAAATCCTGGGTTTTCTCAGTTGTTAGCCAACAACTGCAGGACTGGGGAACCTCCATCTGAAAGACTTCCTTGTGACAGACCAACCCTCTCTTGCAGAGTTCTCGTTAGCTATGCCAAAAATCAGACCAGAGGTGAGTACTTGTCCATGGATGTATTTTATGTGCAGAGACTGTTGGGAACAGCTGTTGGGGTTCTTGAGGATTTGATTTCCATCAGTACTACCAGAGCAGAGAGCCTCTGAACCTCCCGTTATCAACGCTCAGCCAGTGCGTCCAAAGCCTGCATTGTGCTTGTGCTTCAAAATTGAGCAAAAAGCCTTGTCTTGGGTTTAATTCTGCCTGAGGATAGATCTTGCCTTGGATTAAAGCATACAGAACCCTTGGATTAGGCCAGAAACAGAACCCAAGCTCAGCTTTCAGCAGCAGCAGGTTTTTTTGTGGGACTGAGGAACGCAAAACCCAGAAAAGCTTTTTTTTTTTGTTTGTTTCAGAGCAAAATGTGGTTCCCCAGAGTGCTGGGATGCGAGCCTTCATTCACGTTAGTGTACTCAACTGCAAAATCTGTGGGGTGCTGGAGGAGACAAGAGCAGAGGCTTTGCCCCAGGGCTGTGGGAAGTGTATTAACTCCAGATGTCCTGCATCTTGGGCTGTGACTTTCCCATTTCACTTGAATTGGTTTCTGCTCTCTGGGGCCCTTCTGGGTGGAGGCAGGACTCTCTATCCCTTAGAGCTATAGCTGCTGGTGCCTGAGTTATCATATGAGCTAAGGATCAATTATACATTAGAGACCTGGTAATGATGAGAATTAAATGAGGTTTTGCTGAAGTGTGCCGTGCTTCTGTTCACCTTCAAATAGAAACTGCTCCGAAGAGCACCAACATCTGCACAAATAATCTGTCTTCTGGAAAACACATTGATCTCCTGTTTACATATGGGAGTGCTCTCCTGTTGTCTCTCCCGGGACAATGAGCTCTGCGTGCAAGAATGCAGATATGATGGTTTTCCAAAGGACCCTGCCTGGTATATGCATGTCACCTCTAGGTCCCAGTTACGGGGAGTATGGAAGCAGCAGGGTCCTGTGCCCAGGGCTCAGCCTCCTTCTAGACTGTCAAGGCTTTGCCATGTAGCGGTGTGGAACATCTATCTGGATACGTACGGATGCTCCAGCGGCTCCTTCACAGATCTGTAGGGCGTTGCCACCTTTTGCCAAAGGTGCAATGGTTTGAGCACCTTTCATGTTGGTATTCATCTGTTGTTCCTTCTTTCTCCAACACGTGGGTTACGTCAACCAAGCTGGCTTTGGCATTTTTCTTGTCCTAGGCCTGGATAGTTTTAAATGAGGCTATAACTTTGGCCATAACCCAAGGGTGTGTTGAGTCATTCCAGGTTTCTCGCACTTTGGATGTTTTCTCATGGTTTTGGTCTCTAAGCATGACTTAGACCTAGGTCTCCTGACCTAAACAAGTGTCACTGGGTATCTGTAGCATAACCTTTAATTTGTGCAACTTGTATAGTTTGATGTAGAGTCCTCACGACAATCTAGTCCAGTGGTTAAAGCAGCGTCAGGTACTTTTCTTCTGCTATTTGGATCCCTTTGACTCAGTTTCCCCCTACAGTAAAGCTGTATTAATGATGCTTACCTATTTTAAAGCAGTTCTGAAGGTTAATTTATTTTTTCCAAAGCACTTAGCAAACATTAAGTGTTACATAAATCTCAAGTATTATTATCCACGAGATGCATTGATTTGCAGAGTGTGGTCATATTGTCTGGGTTTCTTTTTTCCTTTAAAAATTTCAATCCATTAGAAAGAGGAAAAAAACCCCAACCCATAGCTCTTATACAAAACCAAATAGTTACATAAACAAAGAGCACAAAATGTCTAATCAATGATAAGGCAAATGGGGCCAATTGCATATCAGTTCCAGCTTCCAATTACGGTTCGCATGGACTGCACTGGAGAGACAGGGCTTGCTAGGATTGCTGCTGCTGTGCACGAGTGTGGTGACAAGCTTGCAGTGCCAGTGCTGGGTGGCAGCTCACCAGCTGTGCATTGCGGTATGACATTTTCCCCGCTTTTTTTCCTTATTTCTATGCACCGTACGCTACTCTGTGCTGCATCCAGTTGCCCTTGGTTATTAAAAGGAGTGGCTCGTGTCATTGGGAAAAATCAAATTCTTCCAGGAGAAAGCAGTATTATTTTCATACCTATGCCACTGTTATATCTCTCAGGAGATATCTCTCAGGAGAGAGGGCAATACAGACCGGCATTTTTGGGGGTACTGAATGCAACCACAGGGGATAAATCGTAAGGGAGCAGTGGTGAAGAGCAGGGTTGCTCCTACAGCTCCTTGATGATGCTGTAATTTATCCTATCAGGAACAGCAGGACAGGAGAGAGAACTGAATGCTTTCTGTTAGGGTGGGGGAACTGACAGAAACGGTGGGGTTTTATTTTTTTGGCTGAGTGGCAACGTAATGGCAAGTGTTGTGGGTTTTTTCCATTTTTACTTGGAAAGCTAAGATGGAGTAAGCAGAGACTATCTGTTTTTTAGCGTCTTTAAAGCCATGAAAGGTGTACCCACCCCAGCTCCAAATCAATCATAACTCTCTTAGACTCATTGATTTACAGACAGCATGAAGCCACCTGCTCCCTACATCCCCAGGTTATTTTCTTTTTGTGAGAAATTCTGAATTTTGCATTAGTGTGAGGTAGTAAGAGGCAGGACAGTTGTAAGCAGGGGCTGAGCCGAGCAAGTGGCACCTACCTTGACCTGCTCCTGCGGCTTGCAGAGCCCCGCTCTGGTGTGCCCAACTCCTCACTGCTCGTGTCTGGGCTGAGACCAAGCAAACTTGTTTCATCCAAGCCTGTAAAATCGTAAGCTTTTGAGTCAATAAGATGGGAGTTGCCGATACTGGGGGAACCAGCTCTTGCCGATGGTCTCTAGTCTGGCATTGATGGTTCGAGTGTTGGGTCTTCCTTGGGGCAGAGTCATGCCAGCTCCTCCATAATCCTCTTGGCCTGCTTATTTTCACTGGAGAAAGGGGATGTGTGGTGGTTGCACCAGGTTCTTGGGCTTCTTTGTCCTGGCTTCTCTTGTGCGCGGTAAGCACTTGAGTTTTGCCGTGGTGCACCGGTTTCTGAGACGTGGAAAAGCAAAGAACTTATTGCTTTTCAGCAAGGCAAAAAGCAAGGGGATTTTTAATTTTGTTTGCTTCTGGATGGGATTCATGTTTGCAGAAGTGCTTTGACATTCTAGGCAGATGGACCCAACAGAAGTGCAAAGCGCCGCTGTTCTCCAATGACAAGATGTGAAAACTGAAGATGCACTTGTAACAAACTTCCCCCAAATCTGAAGCGTGCTGCGGGTTTCAAAGCTGGTCCACTCGGCGCCTCTGCTCTTCAGAAGAGTGGTCCTTCTGAGGCAGTAGATTACAGCAGTAAGTGTGTACCGCTGAATGGGATCTCTCTCCTGCAGTACACGCTTTCATTGTCCCAACCACATTTTGGTATTTGCCATAAGCCATGCGCTCTTATGAAAAACCATTTGCAAGATAAGTAAAGGAAAATGTAATCCCTGAGTGGAATGAAGGGTGCTTTGAAATGAATGGGGGATAATCCTTTTGTTGTCTGTTACAAATGCACTTTATTTCTGCATTATCTGAGCATGAGAATAGACTGTTCGCTCAGCCAACAAATCCACTGCAGCACCCTCTCCCCAATGCGTCAAACCCAAGTGGCAGGCGGCAGAGCAGGCTCTGAACTTCCTGAGGTCGGCGACTTGCAAAAAGATTTCTTTCGAATTTCGAAATCCTGCTGGCGTGATTATTTTGGCGCTTGCAACATGCGGAGTCTTGGCTTAAGTCATGCTAAAAGACACAGGCTGAGATTCACAAAGCGGTCTGAGGGATTTAGCTGTCTACCTGCCCTTGATTTTCTATCAAGATGGGTAGGGAAATCTGCCTAAATTGCTTTTAATATCACAAAGCCCAATCTCTGCCCCAGGGAGCTTGTAGTTGGGGTAGAAGAATTTCTTCCTTCTGCTTTCAGTGCGTTTTCCTTTGTCTTGTTGGCAAATTTCTCATAGCAAGTTCAAGCCCGTTGACTTACACAAGGAGGTGCTTCCAGCTTTTGCGGAGCATGGACATTTTGACCTGCGTGGCCAGCAGCCAGGCGCGATCTATCCGGCCACACCGGCAGAAAGTAAAGCTCAGAGCTTAAAGACTAAATGCTGCCTGGTCTTGAACAGTAGCAGCTATTTTCAGCTAATGTTAAAGTCCTTTAGTTACTGCAGGCATTGATTCTTGGGGCCTGTAAAATGAGTCACAGCATGGCTTCTCCTTGGTTGGTTTTTTTTTTGGTTTGTTTTTTTTTTTTTTGTGAGTAACCTAAGTTCAGTAGATATGTCATGAGATATATTTGTTCACTCTGATTTTACTGCCTGCCATACCCAGCCTCCAGCCAGCAATTCAAAACTTCCTTATACTCTCCCTCCTTCCTTGTTTGATGCATAGTTTCCCACCGTGTTTCTTTGGTGTGTCGAAGACAGGATGAAGGTTTCTTTTGGTTTTGCTTGAGCAAAGTCCTTGGAAGTGAGCACTGTCCTGGGTTGCATGGTGTTGCACAGCTTGCAGCCTGGATAGTGTCTTTTCCCAGGTAAATTGCCAGCAGCAATGCTCGATGCTCCAAAGCATGAGATATAACGGGGTCCCATCAGAGCCTGGCTGTGCAAGGATCATTGTGATTTTCCCTAATCAACAGGTCCAAGCCTGGAGCTCCCAGCGGTCCCACAGTCTTTAACATGGATGGTATCAGTCTTGGAATAATCCAGTTGCTTTTAGTAAAACAATTATAGCTGGTAGAATTTGTCTTTGCAGGCGTAGTAATTAGGGGAGAATAGGAAATTAATTAAAAAGCTAATTATAAAGCCCATGAATGTTGTTTTTGACTCTTTAAATGAATTTACTTTTGCTAAATGCCACCTTTTCTGATTTATTCAGCTCTGGTGGTGGTAGTAGGTGGGGAAACTGAGAGAAACAAAACATCGGTTCCTGACGCAGCGTGGTGCTGTACCATCTTCTAAGGAGATTATGCCATATATGATCGAAAGACACAGGAACAGCAGTAAGCTGACTGTAAGCCTGTTGTCTTCCAGCTTTTTCCATTACGAAGCACAAAGGAAATTCAAGTTTTCTGCCTCCTGGAGTCTCATGCCATTCTAATCTAAAGCTAATCCCTTCAAACAAGCATGCTGTCTGCCCTTGGAGCAGGTTTGTCATGGGGTCTTGCTTTCTTGGGAGCTACAAAGCACTGCAATTAATCTGGGTGTTTAGGTGGCTTCTTTTAGACCATGTTGCGCTCGGCAGCAATTTAAACCAAGTGTCCACTGGTAAATGGTAAAAACTACCCAGGGAAAACATGTGATGTTCCCATGCATAGCAAATGTATTCATTAGCATCAAAGCTATTACGCAGAATACCAAAATGACCTTGCAGTCATTAGAAGCTAGGTATGTTATGACTTAAGTTTAGAGGGACTTGCATTACAATGTAAAATCTAATTAGTGTTACCTCTACTAATTGCTACATATTGCTGAGGTATATAAAAATAAATGCATGATTGATACCAGGTACCATCAATGCTAAGGCTAGCCCCCATTTTTAAACAGGAAGAGAAATTTACTGTGATAATGAGGAGCAGTAATTTAGTTACCTTCACTGGCACCTTGTTAATGCATCTCTTGTTGTCTGCCTGAATGTAAAGAAGGTTTTTGTATGTGGGTTGTGACCATAGGGTTCGCCAGTGCCCTTTAAAGGTAAGGTTGAATCAGACTGCTGGAGTATGTGGGTAGAAACAGTGGAGAGAGCTGGTGGGGAAGTATTAGCAGTAATTGGGGGTGGTGGATTTGCCAAAAAGCTGGTCCAAGTGCCTCGCGCGAGGCTGCGGCCATGGATTTGAGGTCAAAGCCTTCACCTGTGTTGTCGACATTAAGTAAAGGGAAACGCTGAGGTTTTTATCCCCAAGTCTCTGTGTGTCCTCTCCCCAAAGCTAAAACTTTTGTTCTTGGGGATGAAGATCTTGGTATGAAGTCTTTATGAACAAGCTAAGAATAAGTGACGGGTTGACCAAGAAATAATTTCTGTGGGAGGCTGTGCTCCGTGTAGGCAATGGCTGTATTTTCATGTATACGGGTAATCAATTACTGTTTTAATAAAGAGCACAATTTTGTCTTCAACCTGCCTTGCTGGTGAATGGTACGTGTAAAGTAAGGCAAGCTTGGAGTTAGGTGAACAGACCCAACATTAAAGATGTGAGAAGTAGAGTTGGTGTGACCGGGATAGTGCCTTTATGCACCAGTAGCTTTGTTTCTGCCGTAACTGCAAGTGAGGGGGTGGATGGGGGTCTAACATTGAGGGAAGCAACTGTGAATACATTGGAAACAAAACAGCAACCAAGAACATCTGCAGATGCAAAAGCTTTCTGTCGGAAATGGCTGTGCACACCTGAATTGCTGACTTCTGAACACTTTTGCTTCTCAGCTTCACAACACTTTTGTTTCCCAGCTGCCTTGGTGGCGTTTTTTTAGGTTTTTTGTTTGTGGGTTTTTTTGGAATAACCGGGTTAAGAAAAATTGAACTGCTGATAATTAAAATGAAATCTTTGTTCCATGTGGTCTCTAGTCCTAGGAAGTCATCATCAGAGCCAGACAGTGATATTTTGATATTCTAGACTTTTTTTTGATATCTGGAGGGAAGTTACAAAGCAGGGAAGGACGGCAGGCCTAGCAGTTTTATAATTGCTCTTTCTAATGTGCAGTATCATGGGATGCCTCTTAGATGTCTCCACGGTGGCTTCTGTGTGCTTCAAACACGTGTGCTGTTAAATGCAGAAACCAGCTACTGAATTAATGAATGTGGCTTCAAAGGACCCTCCCCCCCTTTCCCAAGCTGGAGATCTGAAGGCGATCTCGAAGTGGGTGACATGCCTTTGAAAATTATGCAGCGCAAACAATAAACCTCATTAAATAAAGTCAGCAAAAGCAGCACAGAAACCCAGCGTGGAGAACGGACACGGCGGGACTGACGTGGGGCTTCCTAAGCAGGTCCAAGGCAGGCAGTAGCAAAAAAAAAGCGCGTGTGCGCGCTGCACGGGGAGCTGGGAGCAGAGCAGAGTGCATCTGAGTGCCCATCACGATCAGGTTGTAGCATTCCCTCCAAGGAGCTTTTGGATGCAGAAGTCAAGCAGAAGGAGCCTGGGTAGGATGCCAGCGAGTCCGACGCTGCAGGCTGACTCCAGCGTGGGCAGCTCTGCCAGTGGAGGGGTTTGGATGGGTTTCTCGTCTCCCGTCTACTGAGAAGAGTTGGGCAATGCAAGGTGGAGCTGCTTCTCCTGCTCCTCCTTCACGTTGGTGGTGGCGTGGGGAGGGTTTTTCTAAGCAGGATGAAATTAGTGCCTTGACAGGCTGCGGTGTCGTTTATGCCTGAATGTCTGTTGAAGTCTGGTCCACCTCTACTGTGAAGGGCGCTTAGCTCCACCACCACCATCTCCAAAGAGGACCCACCCTCCAGTTGGGCATGGGGCCAGCTTGGCCACCCTGATACTTTGCCCATTCTGAAATTAAGATTAATGAGTTCTTCCATCTGATACTTGTTTGAGATTTGCCGTTTGGGTTCATTTGAAGCTAATTTTATTCTCCATGTCGCTGGCAATTTATGCAGTAAATGCAATTATTGGAGATGAACGCCCGCCACAGCTGAAGGCTAGAAGTGCCACTTCCTTGGATGCACGAGGAGCGGAGAGCTAGGGAATTGGGGCGGGGGGGAGGGAAAAAGAATATTAGAAAAATAATCTTTCCCCACAATTCTCTGAGCTGATACGCACACCTTCATAAAAAAGTAATTTAATTTTCCCAGTGCAGCACGAAAAGGAGATCTAATTATCCACTTCTAAATTGCTTTCTTAATTTTTCAAAACATGTCTTTTTGTTTATGCCTTTCCCTGAGCCCTGCTTAGAGGCTGCTGTGGAGCTCACCTCCATATGGAGGTCAGCGATAAAGCCACCTGGAAACGTACTTTCTCATGATAGCAGGTGTCGGAACTCCTAATGGGCCACGTGGGTCTTTTGTCCACGGTAACGGTGCTTCTCCGCAGACGACGTCCTCCACGCAACGGTGCAAAAGGCAGGGCCACGCTGGTAATTTGGGAAGCAGCCCCAGAGCTTGGCTGGGGATGCACATCGAACTCACGTGGATTATTTTCTTGAGGTTTGCGGGAGTTTTGCTGCCTCGAAGCTCTGCGCTTTTGCTGGTTTTTGCATTTCTGGGTCTCGCTCGGAAGTGTTTGTACGTCCTCGTGGTCTGTTGTGCATCCGTATCAGAGTCTGTAATCCTCTGTAATGAAATTTCTGGCGTCTCCTAGAGATTCCCGCAGGTGCTGCATTTAGGCTGTTTATTTACCTTGAACCTGGACAATACTTTCCACCGAGTCCCCAAAGGCCTGTGCTTCTGCAGGAAGCTGTTGTAAAAATCATCAGCTGGTGTTAGAGCAAAGAGAATTGTTTAGAGGAAAAAAAAAAAAAAAAAAAACTACCACCTTGGTTTTGATCATATTGCATAGTGTCCCTCTCATGTATTCTTCACATGGATTTCCCTAAAGTTCAGCTAATAGGCATGCCTTCTGAATTTAAAATGATGTACACATACACCTTCTCTAATATTTATAGGATAAATGCTAAGCTGTACTTCAGTGATTATCATGAGTTTCTGAAAAACAGATTTCAGATGTTGGAGATGACGTGACACCTTCAATTATTTACCAGTAACTGTTTTCAAACTGCTGGCTACAATTTGTCAGTGTTAAGGTATTCAGAGGCTCACAAAACAGTTCAGACGTTTGTTGTCCGTGTTTTGAACTTCTTTTGCGTTGTATCCCGCTGTTAAACTCTCCCTCTATGTGCTCCCCTGTGTTGTTGGGACTAGGCAATAGGTTTTGCACAGAAAGCCATAGGAGTGCTTGGTGGGGTTTTTGGTTTTGGTTTGGTTTGGTTTTTTTTTTATTCCCTGTTTGTTTTGCTGGTCCTGGTGTGTTTTAATTTTTTTTTTTACCCCCTTTCCCCCCCCCCCCCCCTCAATTTTAATGGCACCGAACCAGAGCTTTTTAGGTTGGCTTGCATCTTACCAGTTTGGATGTGGCTGGTTGCAGTAGGGGATGCACAGCTATAGGGTCAGAATTGGTCCCCACCATCTCCAGCCAGATGCACGTGGGTCAAGGACTACATGGGACCGAGCTGTCGGCTGCTTGTGAAGCTTGCCTGCAGAGCTTGCCTGTTCAATAATGCTCTAATTAACTACTGCAAACTTCAGAGGACCCAGCTAACTGTAATTGAGACATCAACAGAGGCTGCAATGAAGTTAGATGTGCATACTAATTACTGAATTATCTAACACCTGCTTTTGAGAGCAGCATCAAAATATAAATACATTTTGCATTGTAAGGCCCTTGCTATAAGGAATGCAAGATCTTGTGCGAGCAAGAGATGAAGTGCCTTGTCAGACAGATCTTAGATCCTTTTTAGTGTCTGCAGCTTCCTAGAGGCGGCTGCAAGACCTCATTTGACAAATCTCTATCCTTTATTTTTAGTCAGGGTATTGAGGCTGTCATGTTGCAGGCTCAACCTGCAAGGAGCCAATTAAGCAGTATTCCAAACATTAAATCAGATCCTCCCAAGGTGGTGGTGAAGATGATGATGATGACGTACTTCCTAAGGCCCTGGTGAATTATTTCGGCACTGCAAGTTTCATGTCAGTGTCCAAATGACGCTCAATTTGCTGCCAGGTCTCAAAGCTTCTTGAAGGAAGGGGAAAAAAAGAGTAAAAAACCCTAGGATTCATTTTTCAGCTGCTAAAGTGACAAATATAAAGGTTAAATATCCCAGACATTAGTGCAGTGGACTACTGAAGGTCCATTGCTGATCATTCTTGGCACGGGGAGGAGAAACAAGTGAGGGGAGAGAAAAAGCTGGGTTGTTTTTTTTTTTTTCTTATTCCATTCCACTTTTTTTTTTTTAATACTGATCAAAGGTGCCATTTCCACATCATCAGCTCAATCAGCCATCACCATCAGGCCTCTGAAGGCAATAATTTTCTGCTAAGCAATTTTGTCACTGTGCTGGAAGAAAAATAAAACCAACGTTTCGGTGCTTTGTCCAGCCTGGAATCAGCATGTGGCACGGTTCACCATCTCCCCCTCAACAAGTGGTTATTCACTTTTTTCCCCTCTGCTGAGGATTAAGCCACTTATCACGGAAAATACTTGAGTTTTGCTATTTCCTCCCCAGCTCCACCACCACCTCACACCCACCCTCCCCCCCCCGCCCTTTTTTTTTAGTATCATATTTTCTCAAGTGTTATAAGACTCGTTGGCTATTTTGATGGTTTCAGGTAGTGTTGATTAGGTTTGTTACAGAGCTGGTTGCATACTTTGCTGTTGACGACTAACTATTCCATCCCTCCTGAAAGGCAGGACCTCTCGTGAAGCCTCCTGCTCTTGAAACGATGCTTTTAGTCATCGTTGTGATTCACAAAGCCTTGAAATCCAAAACTCTTGGATGTATTTGAGCCAAAGCCAGGTAGGTGAGCGGCTTGGGAGGGTGAATTTTTTTCTTTCACGGCTGTGTGTTTGCAGAGAAAATAACCTCTTCTTTGGAGTCTCGTCCTAAACAAGATGTTGCTGACCTCTTGGAAAGACAGAGATGACTTGCCTATCGCTGCCTTGTCCCAACGACTGACTGTCTCTCGCTTCTGATCAAATGGCCTCACGTGGATCCACGCGAGGCGTCTCTGGTATTTAGGAGAAGGGGGTTGTTAGAAATTCCTCTCTCGCTCCTCTTATCAGAAGCAAACCTGGGATTATTGACTGCTTGTGATGCTAAACTTCCCATACGCTGGCCTCAGCCTACTGCTTACTTTGAAAATCTTTTTGTAACCGCAGTTGCCAAGCAACTGTCAGCTGTATTTCTAAGATGCTTACCGCCTTCAAGACGTTGGGACCCAAATGCTGCCGTGGCGCTCTCCAAGATTACCGTTGCCCCCAGGCAGTGGGCTTTGTGAAGGCCAGGTAGTGTTCTTCCAATTTTGTCCTGATCTCCGCTGGCTTTATTAGCGTGCTTTCACAAAGCTCTCTGTCCACTTACCCCATTGATTATCGTGCTGGTTAGGCTCCAAGGGGGTGCCTGGCTCTCCCCATTTGTCCTTCCAGCATGTGCTTTGATACCTGGTGTGGTACTGAGTGTGAGAGAGCTGGAAACCCAGGTGTTGCCCCTTGTAACTAGTAAAAAAAGCATTCCAGTTGTCATGTTTTTTTCTTCGTACGGAAAAAAACCCCTGTATTTTTGGTAGAAGCTAAGAGCAGAATTTTTTTAAAAAAAAAAAGCAAAGCTTGGGTATATTGTGTCTCGGAGTTGGTGCCTGCAGTGCCTCACAGGCAAGGTTGCTGTTGCCTGTTGGTGTGCTGTAGGCTTTTCAGCCGGGCTCCAGCCCTCGCATGGGAAAGCAGGCGCTCTGGGTTGTTTTTGCAGCAGCAGAAGCCCGGTAACATCTCTCATGGTCTGCGCAGAATGAGAGGGCCAAGGGGAAATTAGAAGCCCATCAAACTTTGCCTACAGAAGTGCTCATTAACGGACTCCCTCTGTACATGGATATGCATGGGTTATTTCATTTTAGTGCCAGCCTATTCCATTTGGGTTAATAAAAGAAATATCCATTCTATTAGGTGCATTACAGTGACAAAGCACCAAGGGAGAGGGAAGCTGCGTGCTTGTCAGCCGCCTGAGTATCGGGCTGTCAGTTGTGCCATCAAGCCTTCCTGCTTATTTGCAATTTTATTTTCAGATGTGATTGACATCTGGAGGCTCTGACATTCTCGGCACAAACATACAGCCTGTTATTATGCTTGCATTAACATTTTGATAAACACACAGTGCAGCATTGAAAAAGTAATTACATGTCATCACATCTCTGCCTCATCAAAGAAAACTTTGCTGTGTAATTGCTCCAAGATTTACCCAGGTACAATGTGCTGCTTCCAGTAAAGGCTCCTTTCTATTGAAGAGTTTACATTTACCTTTTAAGATGCACAATATCTTTTCCCTATGGGGCTTTCTTGGGCTAAAATAAACTTGGTGATATAATTTAGCTTTCCATAAATATGCTTGGATATTAGAGTGCGGTACTCTTTGCATATAATATTTATTTAATGCTTGATGTAAATATGCTGTGTATTATATGGGCTAAGCTATCAAGGTAAGTTTTTGACGACTGGGAGAAATAGCGCATTGTTGCATTGGTTTCTGCATTAGCAGAAGAGCCCTTTTGCACTTATATTTATATCGGTACTTCTCACAATGACATCTAATTTTACAATAAAGTGAGCCTAGCTGAAGCGCCTCACTGCAGATTCTAAAATATTGGCTATTTCCTTGCTTGTAAAGGACTTTTCTGATATGTCTCTGAAAGAGGTATTATATGGAAGAATACAAATAATTTCAAGGGTTTTTTTTTTTTCCCCCACCCTTTCCTTCAGAGCCAAGTAAGGAAGAGAAATCTCATTGATGTTCAGTCAATAAATCTGGCAAGATAGATACTGAAAGACCTGAATGAAAGGTAGAAGGGAAAAAAAACAGTATATGACAATAAAACAGGTGAAAGTGGTCAATCGGACAATTGCTAGCCATGGAGTGTTTTGAGGTTATTTTATTGAAGATGCTATGTGCTGGCCAAGTCAGATTGCTCCTTGCTGGGTAGCCTGGATAATACGAGCCTCTTTCTACTGCTGGCTGATGGGATTTTATTCCCTTTGCTCAAGTAGTGCTTGTCTGGAGTCCAGGATTACAAGTTTCAAGTTGTGTTCTTGGTTCTGGTGGGGTAACGTACTTAACCCTGATATTTCCTACCAGCAGGCAATGTGTTGAACATATTGTCTGTGCATTTTAATTCTTACATTGCAAGCTTGCTTCGTTGTCTGTGGCTTGCTGGGGCGATGTGGAGGCTTGTGCATCGCAAAGTGGTTGGTCTACTGCTTCTTCTGGAGTAGAGAATAATTCTCAGGGTTGTTCGTGAGAGGAGTTTATGAACAAATCCTTTGAGATGCCTTTTCCCTCTTACTATGGCAGTAAAGAAAGTGAGTAAGGAATGGCCTTAACAGTCATTTCTTCCCATCTTCTCTTCTCTGCCTTTCATCAGGGCTTCTGTTTTCAAGGGAAAATGTCCCCCTTCCTTCTGCAGAAACAAATTTTCTCTGCTTTCTTCTGGAGATGTAAGGGAAATGATGTCTAAAGCTTTTCCTCCTTGGCCTGCCTCCAAGGGGGTCTGAGCCCATTGCTGCCATGTAGGACAGGAACTGTGCCAACCTTATCGCTGCTACCACCTGAGCACGTTGGCTTTTCCCAAAAAACAATTCCCTTTTTTTCCTGGGACTGGTACCGGCTCTATCAGAGGTGCCTGACCGTACTGAAGCAAACCAGCACCTCCTGGGGTTGGGATCCCCCAAAACCCCTGACCTCCGGGAGGTGCCAGCAAGTAGTGGATGGCGAGAGGTGCGTTGGGCTGCTGCTCGGGAGCAGCTCGTTGCGTGCTCCAGGCAGCACTGCTGCCACCCGTATTGGCCGGGGAGATCAGCATCGCTGACCTTGCTGGGAGGATGACTGTTATAATAAGAAGCATTAAAGATGGACAGAATGGCATGCGTTTCCAAGTGTGTTTAATGGTTTGATAATGCGATGTTAGTGTCTATTAATCCCCTAAGGAGATTGGTATTAGCTCAGCTTTAGCACTAGACTGAATAAATACGCTAACAGGATGCACCCAGGCTTGCGCCTGGAACATCTGTATCCAACATCTGTATTATTATGATTATAGGCTTGTGGCCTATATGCAGTATCTATGAAATTAGATCTGGTATTATACCTTTAGAGCAGCCGGGATAGGTTAATTCCCTCGACTTGCTGCCAATGACAGCCGGCAGGGCTGGAGGAGCAACGCTGGGCGATGCTCAGGGACTCTGTCTTGCCGTGGGGAGGTGTGGGGCAGCCCTGGACTGGTCCTGTGGGTTTTGGCAGCGGCTGGTGGGGAGAGAGCAGGCGCTGAGCTGCGTCCGTCGAAGGCCAAAAACTCTCTGAGCAAGTGAAGTTAAGCAATTACAGCACAGAGGGGTCTTTCTGGCGTTGCATTTAACCTTCCGCTTTCTTGCCTTTTGTGGGGAACCGCTCTCTGGATTTTAATCTTTGCCGTCCCAATGGATGCTGTGAGCAAAGAGCCAGGCTCCTTTGTCCAGAAGCTTCAAAGCGTCGTCCCCCTAACGTGCAGCTTCGTAGCCGTGAAGAGCTAAGGGATTTGGGCAGCATCGCACCCTGGCTGTGGTCTTCCAGGGGTCTTTGAGCAGGAAGGCATCTACACCTACGTATGAACACCGAAGCAGGGAAGTCCCATGTGCTGTCCTGCCCTATCATGGTTTATTGCGTTACTTATCCCAAGGACCCATTGCAAGTGGCTCACGATTCCTATTCATCTTCTCAGCCCTTACTTACCCATTTACTTTCAGAACATTTACATTTAAATGTGTGTTTCTGCAGAAGCTTTACAGGAAAGCAACGTTGGACCAAAAAAAAAAAAAAAAGTTTAAAATACATTTTTCATGCTCTTTCATACTCTATTGATTTTGTTTTTCTCATTTTTTCTTATAAAGAGAAGGTTTTCTAATACATTTTTCAGAAATAAAGGAGTCAGCAGTTCTACCCTCCTAAAGCAATAGTTATTCACCTAGATTATAAACAGAATTTGTGAGGGAGGGCTATTTATATAAATTTCCTTTTTCAATAACATGAATATTGTAAAAAAGCAGGCAGCTCACAGAGCATGGTTCCCAAGCGGAGAGTTCAGTTGCCGAGTTTCTCCCTTGCCTGGACTGCTGGTGATGGGCAATGCGCTTTGCTTTTCCCACATGTGAGAGCTGGCAAGGAGGGAGCTGGGAGACATTTGCCACTTCCCTGTACAAGCACCTTGTAGGTAAAAATCAGTTTCCTCTTGTCACGAGGCAAGACTTTTTTGTCAGCGCTGGATTGCTGCAGTTTGACATCGTTGACGGCCAAAATTCCAGTTCTCAGTGTGAAATGGCTGTTTTCAAATGCTGTTTGTGCTGGCCTTTTTGAAGAAGGGGGGGGGGGGATAAAAAGAAGACATGCAGCATGTCAAAATTATTGAGAAGAATTGCTGTTGCCGTCACCGACTTGATTGTCTAATCTTCCAGATTTTTTTTCAGTTAGGGACTATTTCTGAAATGTTGATAGGATCAGGGTGGTGGTTTTTTTGGTTGGTTTTTTTTTTTTGCATTTGTGAGGGCGATTATTTTTGGTACCTCAAAAAAAAAAATCATAAACCCTCTCTCTAGCTGTATTTTGATGTAGGCAGCCATGTATCTTGGTTAAGCTCCTGGAGTTTGCAAGAAGCTGCCAATGATAGTCAATAATATGCCCTTTTATATAAAATCTGCCTGCTCAGTTTGGTGGAAAAGAAATGGGACCACGTATACTAAATGACAAACTTTGGCTCAGAGGCTTAGCTCTTTTTTTTGTTTGTTTGGCTCTGTGAAATTTGAGCCAAGTGGCTGTCAAGTCTCAGTCAGAGAAGGGAGGACTGTCTTGCTCTTATGCTCCCACCTCAGGCACTTGCAACTGCAGAGGTTTGGGCAAATAGCACAAATTTAGAAATTAACTCTTTTGTTCTGTGTTTTTTCTCATTTCCCTGCTGCTGCTGTTATTAATATTAATTACTATTAATAATAATATTGCTGCTATTATTACTATTTTTGCTTGCTACGTGCCTCTGGAACGTCATCCCTCTTCCTTGCTCTGAATCTCTGCAGTCTCTCCCTATTTACTGCAGATGAGCTCTGGCTTCTTGCTTAGGGTTATTTCCTCCTCCCGCACTTTTGTGGACCAAAATGTCCTTGCTGGCTGCGGGAACCTCCCCCTTCTATTTATCCTTGTTCTTTGTAATCTCGTACAATGTAGCTTAATCAACCCACTGGTGCTCTGCTGAATCCTGTCTGGGAGACACAAAAGAATTAAAGCAGTCGGGTGTTGAAAAGCTTTTGCCCTCCCGCTGCAGTTGGCTCCGTGAGAGCAACTCTTGTTGTTCTCAGTGCTGCTGGGATGGAGCGAGCTGCCCTTGCTGGGTAAGAGCACTGACCTGGGCAGAGGGGCTCTGCCAGCCTGTGTTCCTGTATTTCAGATTTCTAGCCCCAAAAACGTGCCCGCCAAGCGGTGGCCCGCTGTCAACTGGAGCTCCTGCAGACCACCAAAGTCTCCTCGCAGCGCCGAGGAGCATCTCTCTGCCCCAGTGTGTGCGGAGGACCGGCAGAGAAGGCTGGTGCTGCTTCTGGGCTAGTGCACCCCAGGTGTTTTAGAGATAGCATTGCTTAACACAGCCCTCCAGAGATGCTGCCGCTGCATGCACCGCTTTCCATCTGTCACTGGGGGAACTATCGGTTTAATTTAATTTCCATCTCCCCTTCCTTCCCTCTTGGTGCGTATCTCAAAGCCTACCGTGCTTTATAATAACTTGTAGTGAAGGGCGTGGAGTTGCCCCATGGGAATATCGCTTTCCTACGTCCCATTGGATTCATTAATAACAACATTATGTTATGATGTTTTCCCCTTGTATTATTCTATAGATCATTTTTATTATGTAGATACAAACCCTTTGATATTGTAATTGTGAAGTACACGTTATGAAGACAAATGTGTTTGGCTTAATGAGAATGGATTGCCAATAAAAGCTGAAATAGAGGAAAGGGTATTTTTTTTTCTTTAGCATTAACCCTCATAGAAAGTGCTGTCAGACTGAGCATTCAGCAGAAAAGACCCTCAGATGCAAAGAGTATTTTTAGTCTGTTGATAAAGCATTGACTTCCAGAGTGTCGTAATTATCTGATAAAAAGGGGAAAAAAAAACAACCCACCACCTTGGATAGCTGTAAGGCTGAGAAAATTGGTGAAAGGATGAAGCGTAGCATGGTGTGCACAGCAGAGGTGGAGCTGAACCGCTCCTGGTAACCTGCAGGGTAGGAAGTCCTTTTGGAGAAACTCATGGGTACCCCACCAGAAATGCAGGCAACTGCAAGCTGCGTTTGCAGGTCTGTCTAGAGAAGGCAGACGATAACCCCAGTTAGGGTTAGAGGGATGTGCTGGAAACCAGGAAGCTTGGAGAGCCCGAAGCATGGTCCTGCCACCTCCACGCACCAGGGCTGCTGTCTCTCTGCTCTTGTTGCCAATGATTTTAGAGGTGGGCGCAGATAAGGGGAAAATATACTGCTGTCATGCTTCTTATTTGCTTTGTCCCCAGTGCTGGCTAGCTTTATGGGACTCCTCCTGTGGTGCCAGGAGGTATATTGCCTTCCCAAGCCCATAGAGAGGAGAAATGCAGTGCTGCTTATCCCATAGAAACATTTTTCAGTGGCGCACGGACCTGTATTGAACTGCCATGCAGTGGGGAGGGGAGCATCCCGATTCCTCCTGTTTTGCGGATGGAAATGGAAACTCTCCCTGTGTTAAAGTAAGGACCCGGGATTTCAGAACGTGAAAGGCCTTGCCTAGGTATGGCTTGCACGATGCAGGCGAGAAATCATCCTGCGGAGACAGAGGGATCCAGGGATCTCAGCATCCCGGGCTGGGATCAGCATGCTTTTCTCTCCCTCCATTCCTGAATTCAGTAGGTAAGAGCAGTTCGCTCGGAGAAAGAAGGTATGCACAAATGCACATCTCCGGACACAGGCACGCCTCCCTGAACATGCATCTCCAAGACGGTCTCTGCTAACCTGTGGCTGCCAAAGTGAGATAACTCGGTGATACCAGCCAAGGGATTCGCTGGCGAGCTAACAGATGGAAGGAGCCCTCTCCCCATCTGACGCGAGCACAGATTTAATCAGCTCACGCTTTCCTTTTCCACCTGGCATAGACGCTGGGAAATGTATCTTGATTTGCGTCCTCCCAGCTCTCCCCATAGACTCTTGACATCTTTGTTTTTTTGCGACTTAACAGCAGCGATCGCAACCAAGCACTTTGCCACCTGTCGCAGGGACGAGCCCGGTCCCTCCCTGGCTGTTGCGAGCTGCTCTGTGTTTCGAGCTCTGCCGGACGGTGGGGAGCAAGACGGGGATAAAACAGGATGGTGAAGAGAGCTGGTCCAGTGTTGGGGCTGTTGGCTTTTTATGTTGGGTGCCTGGTTTGTTTCCATGCTCCTGGTCTTTTTTCCCAGCTTTGGAGAAACATTTAGGCTCAACTTTGTTCCAGGTATTGGTGAAAGCGAGGCTGTTTCATGCTTGTGGGTGTCGCTGTCGCTTGCGAGTTTTTTGATGTTTAGTCTTGCGTTCTTGAAACCCACCTCTTGGAATTGGTTACTGAATGTAAACCTCTTTTCAGTAAGAGAACAGGGGGAAAAAAAAAAAAAAAAATCAACCCCAGATGCCCTCCAGCACTACATTAAAGCTTAAAAAGGTGGGTTTTTTTCCTTTTCGTTAAGATGGGAAAATGAATAAAAGCCCCAGCAAAGGAGTTTTGTTGTATAGGAAGAAAGACTCCTTCAAAGCTGTTGGCTACTTACTTGAATAGATCTCAGCAAGGGTCTGTGAGAAGTCTGTATTGTATGGATGGGGAAACTGAGGCATAAAAGCAAGTTGATCGAGGAGGAGAGAAGGCAAGTTTCATCTGCTGTATATGGTAGCCTTTGCACACACTATTTTCCTGTTAGGAAGTGCATTAGTTCATGTTGCCTGTACTGAATAAAATGCTAAAAAAACCAACCAAACAAAAAAAAAACAACATGAAAAGTGTGGAGGGGGAAAAGTCACTCCCTGACTGCGATATCTGAGGTATTTGTGCATCTCAGCAGAGCTGTCAGAGTTAAATCCCAAACACAACCATTGGAGGCAAGTAAATTGAGAAGTGAAAAGTATTTTATTAGTATTCTGGTATTGATTTCTTAATGGCTTTTCTTCCTGGAAACCAGGAAAATATTTACTCTGCTTGTAAGTTGCTTGGGGCAGGGGCTGTATGTGGAGCAGCAGAGGTCTGGTGTGCGATGACATGAAGGCGTCTGAGCCTGAGCCCCAACCTGCCACTGGAAAGGACACGTCCAAAGAAGAAAGTATAGCAACTTTTGCAAGGTTGGGTTCAGTTTCCATCTTCCGTATGCTCATTCTCCCTTGCACGTTTCTATTATTTTAAGCTTTCGGTGCAGCAAGGGAAGAAAAAGAAAAAAAGAAAATCACTTTTCACTTGCAAATGATTATATAAAACACATCACTGCTGTAATGTAAGGTGAGGAATCTGAGATAATAAGAAAAACCTGTAAGGAGGCTCATCAGTTTGCTTTGCCTACCCATAGTCAGTAGGAAAGTGATGCATTAGATATTGGTCTGTTTGGTCTTGGTTGATACACTGAGCAACCGAGTTGCCTGGAAAGCTAAATACCTTGTTTGGTCTGCTCTTGACTTCTTATTCTTTTCTCTCTCCACCTAATTTTTTTTTTTTTTTCGGGACTGTGTTATATGAATATCCTTGGCTTAATTTGCATTGCATTAGAGTAAAACACTTTAAATTTCTCCACAGCAGAAGTAAATCTGACAGACTTTATGAAGCCATTATACCTGCAGGTATTTTATACTTTTAAAATACATTCTTGTCAAGCTATCTTAATTATATTATTATATGTACTTTTGAACTCGGATCCACTCTTGGGTGATATATTACGCTTCTGACAGTGCAGTCCTAAAAAGCTACAATTTATATCAAAGCTCCGTGGCTGAACAAAGATGTATCTATTATGGATTCAGGGGAATTTATTAATTTACTGTTTTGGAACACTTATTCATTGACAAAGCTTGCTGGCTTTAAATTTCTAGCGGGCGATGATTATGCGCAGCGTTTACGTGGCTTTTGGGGCTGTCAGGTTTGCAATTGAGAATACTGGAGAGCAGCTGTAGGTAGTGAGCGCTGTAGGCTTTGCTTGGCTTTTACCCGGGGTTAAAGTTTACAGCATTATCTCAGTCCTGCGCGCGTGTTTGCATTACGATCCACTTAGGGTCCTTGCCAGCGCTCTTAAGAGGACCTGCTCTGGCAAAAACGTCTTCAGCAAGTACTTAAGCAAAGCTGTTTGGTGCTCGAAATCGATGGGAGTTAAGAACATGCAAGTTAAGTACTTTGCTGAATCGCAAACCTTGTTTGCAAGAGCGATTTTGCTCGCAGAAGTCTGTCCCATAGGCTGGAGTTGTTTTATTTGGGTGTCCCAAGGATTGGGCATCGGGAGGGGACACGGAGCTGCCCATGGAGTTACTTATCCCCGTGACCATGGGCAAAGGCCTTGCTCTTCCCGGACCTCGGTTTTATCACCCAAAAAAGAGGTTGGTAGTAACTGTTTATCAATTAGCGATTTCCCTGGGGAGGGGGTTGCACGTTACTCCAAACACTCGATGAGTGGTTTTGCTGCAAAGAGAAGCCACGTGCTCATCTTGAATACCGTTAGCTGGCAAAATAGTCCACGGACGTGCAAGAGCCCTTGTTGATGTCTGCAAAAAGCAGGGCCGGCGACCTGGAGAGGCGAAGGTCCTCTCCATCCTTCCTCTTCAAACTCTTCGCCGACTCCATGCTGAAGCCAAGGTTTAGTCCTGGCAACAGAAGCATCTCTTTGGGCAACCCCCGGTCTTCTTCCCTCCTATTTAACAGCGAGAGACGTATGCATCGGCAACAGTTCATACGCTCATTCAATTGCCGTCAACTTTTCTGGCTGATCGGCGTCGATAGATGGGAGGTCGTTAGCTAAACTGGCAGCTAGGTGAGGGAAACATCTGCCTCCCTTGTCCGCATTGGCACGAAAGGGTCTTGGCAGCTCCAGAAGAGCTGGTGGTGGAGATGCAATGAGCTGGGAGTTTTTTCCGTGAACCTCCTCCTCCCACGACTGTTTTCTTCCTGCCGCTCCTCGGATTAAGAAGGCGAAGAGAATTGGAAGAGCAACGCTAGACTTTCTATTCTGAGCTAGCAATCACCAAAATCCACTCAGAAAGTTTAATTACTGCAAGTAAAACTTGTAAATACTGCCATGGCGTAAAGCACAGTCGAGCAGGCAGTTTTTTCCTCTGCCTTCTGAGAACTCAGATGATTTTTGGTTTTTTTTGTTCCCTATTGTTGCTTTAAAGTTTGGAATAGCACTGATTTTTTTTAATTTTTTTTTTTCTCTTCAAACCCTGTTCTTCCCTCCAAAAACGTGTTCCAGCCAGGCTCATTGAAAACGTCTTGCTATTGTCAGAAAAATCAGTTTGACTGCTTCATCTTGTAAAACTTTCAAAGCTAAAAATTAACTGACATTTCCAAGTGAAATGTCATTTTGCTCCAAATAAATAAATAAATAAATCAAATGTTTTGACATTTTTAAAGCACTTTTCCCTTGTAAAAGGGAAAGAAGTTCTCTAAATGAAAATTGTGTCAAAACTGACTTTTTTTTCTCAGAGAAATTTTGACTTTTATGGATTTCTTTCTGTGAGAAGAAATTCAATGGCTCACCCATGAGGTCTGGCTGGCCCCAGGAGTGACTGGCGGTGGGATCCTGTGGAGATCCAACCAGCATGACAAGGAACTGCAGAAAGTCTTGGCTGGTCAACACCACCGAAAGGTTATGCATCCCTGGCTGCATATGTATATTTCTTTTTTTATTTTTTAAAAATATCTAATTTGTGCTGGCTTGGCTGCTCCTTTGGAAGCCTTGAGACAAATCTGCAAAGCAGTTGAGCAACACCGTGTCCCAGGCCACGGCATCCCCGGGAAGCATCTCGGCTCTTCCACTGGACTGTAGAAAACTGAAGATGTCTGACGTTTGGGTCAGCTTTGGAAACAGCAGCTCTTTCCCCTCATTTTGTTTGGTCTTGTTATGTGGCTGTTGAGGTTAAAGAACAGCATCTGAGCTAAAAGCTGGTCTCAACTCCAAAACTTGCCTAGTTTTCACCCCAAGAGCAGTGCTGGGATGCATGCAAGTGTGGGTTTAGCTTGCATTCACCCAGTCTCGCTGGATTTAAGATGGCCCACTTAGAGCTGTACAGGTTTTGGTTTGGGTTTTTTTTTTTTTTTTTTTTACTATTTTTACATCGATTGATGTACTACCTGCCTTCAGTGAAAGTGGCATGCCTTGCTGAGTAAAGCAGATCTAAGCGTATTAATTCAGACACGTTGCATGACTCAAGGGGCTCCGGGAAGTGCAGGTTTAAGGAGGGTGGGCAGAGCTCTGCAACGACACCGAAGTCTCCGAGGTGGGATCCTCAGCCGAAGTCTCCGAGGTGGGATCCTCAGCCGTGGGTTAGCAGGGCTGCGGCAGACGAGCTGCTCCCTTTCGCCTGCGGCGGGGCGGGTCTGTCGTGGTAGCTCAGGGCAGGGCGATGCCTTTCAGAAATTGAGAATAAACACATCTCTAGCTGTTTCTCTTGCTTTTGTGTTAGGGAGTTAAACTGACATTGGTAAATCGCTGCAGTATGTTGTAAATGATGTATGAAAGGGGAAGGGGAAAAAAAAAAAAAAATCCCTTTGCAATGCAGGGAAATGTTCTGTGTTGGGGGAAATTTCTTGCAGGCGTTTCCTGTAATGACAGGGCAGGGAAAGCTCTGGGACCAGAAACCTTTGACTCTGAAGGGGCAGAAAAAAAAAATCACCCCCTCATTTTATTTCCATCTTGATTTTTTTAAATACCTTATTTCCCTGCGAACTGTCCTCCCCAAATATTCATGGGCCCTCCCCAACCCATACTTGGGTCAGCCAGACCTTTCGGACACAACCAGTGGTTTCACTCCCCGTTTTTGTTTGTTTGTTGGGGGTTTTTTGGGGTTTTTTTTGGGTTTTTTGCAAGGCCATGTAGTTCCCATGCCTGTAACGCCTTCCCTGCAGAGGTGAATTGTGAGCAACCATGGTGGAGAAGAGTAGTAGTCATGTATTTAAATTACAGTGGGGGAGATTTAACCTGAGCATCTGGAAAATCCTTTCTCAGTGAGGAGAGCGAAGCCCTGGGACAGATTATGTGGGAAGGATGTAAGCCCTCCATCCCTGGAGGTTTTTAGGGCAGTTTAGACACACATCAGCTGTTTTTATGGGAGGCACAGTTCCTCCTGGTCCTGGAGAAATACAGAATAAGAAAAGTGGCTTGAGAGGACCCAGTGGGATCATGTAACCCATCTGTCTTGCTTTAAGTCTGGAGTTAGGCAACACCAGGCTGGGCTTTATCAAGGATCAGGGACCATCAGCGGTCTCATCTGCAGAAGGAGGTTTCTGTGGCTGGTGGAGGTGCTCAGGTGGGGTGCTGGTGAAAGGGTGCCCAACCATTTTGCCAGGCAGGTGCTTTCATGTTATTTCTTGCATGAGTCCCAACTAGTGCCTGTGAAAGTCCCTCCGCTGCTTTTTTAAGGACAACTCTTGAGGATGGACCCTTGTGCGACGCAGTAAGAGCAGCGAGCTAGTCCTGAGACTAGGCTGGCTGATGCTTGTGTCTTGTCTGAATTGCAGCTTGGTATATAAAGTCTTCGTATCTCCATGCACTTTTAATTGACAGCAACAGTCTCTCTTGTTTCCTATCTTCTTGTGTTGTTGCCTTTCTACAGGCTCGGGTGTTCCTGCCTCGGACTGACTGCTTGCCAGCAGCAGGTGAACTATTTTCCCCATGCAATCTATACCTGCCGCGGGCGTCAGCACTGGCGGTTGTCCTCCCTCTTGTAACTTCGTTATGCAAAAAGTGACCCTCTGGGCTGCTCTTGAGGTCAGTTTAAGATACAGGCTGCCCAGTAAATTGCGGACCAAAATCTAGGTGGGTGATGTTGCAAACTGCTAAATGTTGGGTCCTTGGTTTAGGCATCCTTGGTTTAGGAATAGACAACCGGTTTCTGCCTCTGGCTTTCATCTCCCATCCTCTCGTGTCTGCGTCCTCCTTCCAGCAGCGACCAGCCATGGGCTGGCCGGTGCCTGTGTTTCAGGGCAGCCATCAGCAACCCTTCAGCAGTTGCTTCAGAAAAAAAGGAAAGGGCTTTGAATATTCCTTGGCCGGGATTCAGATTATCTGAGATTGGCCAAAGTGCCGAAGCCCAGACACAGCCTCAGGCCCGCGGTGAAAACCTGCTATTTTGGGAGGCGAATGAATGCAAGGGGCTATTGGTTATCTGTCAGCGCAGGCGAGCCGGTAAATGAGAGGTAGTCAATGACATAAGAGATGTCAGGTTTTATTTCCAGTAAGAGCCGGTGAAGCTGGGAAAATTGCTCATTAATGCTTTATTGATATTCATGTTACTATTGAAGAAGTCTGGGGTGGGAGGTGGAGGGGGGGGGTCCGTGCCCATGTTAATGGGGCCAGGCTGAAAATAGGTTCTTTTATGCCTGGGCAAAGGGTATGCACTGACCGCAGGAGGTTTGACTATGTCAGTCTCTCTAAATAGAGAATAGATCAGTTCTGTGGCTGAGCCAAAAGCTTTGGAGGAAAAAACTAATAACGCAGGTCAAACTGTGCCAGAAGCATTGGAGTACTCTTTTTTTTTTTTTTTCCCTTTTTTTTTTTTTTCCCCCACAAAGCAAAATTTAAAGCAGATTGTTGTAAAACTATGCAAAACGTTCATCTGTGGGTTTTGGGACTATTTAACCCTCATGTTTGCTTTAGCATTCTGTTTTTAGAGTAATTTGAATTTAAAATGTTCTATCAAAAGGAATTTATTTCTAAAATGTCAAATTACTTTATTTCAGAAGTGCTGATGCTAAAATGTTTGGATTTTAAAAAACAAAGCAAACTCCATTAGTCGTTTGGTGTTGTTGACATTCACAAATATTTTTCTGTCTCAAACTCCTTATACCATGCATACCTGTATATCCTGCCCAGTTTTGTAGCTAGGCTGAGCGCTGCAGCTCTGCAGGGAAAGACCCCAAACCAAGCAATGCCCAGCACGGTCGCAGCTCCTGGGGCTTGCTGGAAATCTGATTTGCTGTGCCTGGTTCTCATCCCCTGCACAACTTTCCTCCCAGCGTGCTTCTGTAGTGCCCTTTGTGTCAGGGATGAGAAATAAAGCAAGTTATGCGTGTTTGGGAGCGTAGCGTTTTCTTTACGATTGCACGGGATTAGGATAAAACCCTTCCTGCCTCAGTTTACTTGTGCACTAAAGCAGGAGCCATGGTGCCTTTCCCTGCTATAAATGATGTGAAGGCTTCAAGCTAGGCTGCCAAAATCACTTCCCAACCCCTTCCCGGTTTGCTCTGGCTTTGCAGAAAGCCGTGTGCCTCACTTGAGCAGGGAATTCGTGCGGGAGCCTCACCGGAGGGAAAGCCAGCACCGCTCTGCATCTGCGCTGCGCTTGGCCAGAGCAAACCTGCAATAACTTAATAATTGAGATAGTTTAGAAGGTAAAATACCTCCCGGTATCATGTTTAATAAAGCTCTGCTTCTCATCTGTCATCACGCAGCCTAATTTCCTGGGCTGCAGATCAGCAGGGAGGCAGCCGATTGACGAAGCCCAGTTGGCGCAGCATACCCATCTCGGAGGTCCGCCGTGCATAATTCCCCTGTTTTCTGGAGGTCTCGCTTTTTTTGTTGTTGTTGTTCTTTTTGCTATTCCCATGTGTGTTCATGTGCCCAGGGAGTGTTTGATTGGGATAGGATTTGTGGAAGGGCAGGACGTAACGTCCCAAAGGCTGGGCTTGACCCAAGACTGCTTGCTGAACCGTGAACCACTCCTTTTGGATGTTATTTTAAGCTCACTATGTTCCCTGGTCTTCTGCGTTCAGTCTGATCCTCCTGTCTGCTGGGACTTTGTCTTAATGGAGCATTGGGCATCCCACAGTTGTTAAGAAGCTTATCCTTGTTGTTCCTGGCATATGAAAGCAGAATCATTCTTCTTGCCTTATAGGTAGAGAAAATTTTCCCTGGTGACGTCTCCTGCCAGTCTGCTTTCCCGAGGCAGGAAGGTTTTCCATTAAAGCTGCGCTCCCAGGACCAATTGCTGGTAAAGGGCTGGGTATTCCCTTTTCACAAGACATCTGGTGGGGCGCCCAGCAAGATGGAAAGCTGCTTGCAAATACATTTCCCCCCCACCCCAATATGAAGAGAGGGGACATATTACTGTTCAGTAGGTGTTGGGATGAGGAAGGTGGCTCTAGTCGGTGTTCCAGCACTGCTGCTCCTAGACCTAAGCAGAGCTTAAGGCCGTGGAAGCAATAACGCACAGGGTATGGCTCTCCATTGTTTTATGGTCCTTCTCATCACCAGAAGGTTGGTTTGGTTGGAAGTTGATTAAACTTGCAGGGAAAGATAGTGATTTATGCCAAACCAGTCCTCCCAGCCACTTAGTAACCACAGTGTGAATTAAGGCTGATTAAAATCGAGGGGAGGCTCCCTTCTGCCTTGTGTAGGTTTTTTGGATCAGGCTGTCGGGAGCATCCCTCTCTGCTTCTGCTTCACCGGGTCCCTGGCTGCCAGACAGTGATGGGAGAGGAGGGCATGGGCCAAAACGCAGGAGCGTGGCAGTTATTATTCTAAATGAAAAGCATCTCTTCTCATTAAAGCTGAAAATTATGGTCCACAGACAACTCTGATGGTGGTTCATGGAATCAATAAAACCCCAGTTTGTTTTGAAAGCCAAGTTGCCGATATGCCAAAATACATATTTTGCAAATTGCTTAATTTACATTTGAAAAGATCAAACCTTATTTCTTCTGAAAGCCGAGAGGTGGGGTGGGGGATGCAACACGTACACAGCAATTTAAATCTCCTTTTTGTTATCCTGCAAGATACATAATTTGATTGAAATTCATAGCAGTTGAGAAACTATTTTCTTTTTTTCTTTTTTTTTTTTTTTTTTTAAACAACAACAATGCAGGGAAGCGGATGATCTAAGTTATCAGGGAGTTTTTACTAATCCTGAAGCCATAGCTAATTTTTCGAAGCAACGTTTCTAGTTAAGCAGGGTGTCTTCATTTGCAGCATCTGTCTTTTGGAGGCGTGATGGTCATCTGTGCTCTTGGGGATGCTCATTACTTCTGTCTCAAGTTCTTTACTCTTTCCTAGAAACTTTGTTGACATTGGAAATGTAGGATATAAAAGCCTGTCTTATGAGCAGCAGAGATGCACGCTGACAGGAGCGCTGCGACATGAAATCATTAAGACCTGCTTGGTGGATGTGAGGTGGAGCTGCAGGCTTGGATGGGGACCCGAAATGCTGAGCCTGTTGATTGTTGAGGAGTTTGGTCCCTAGCTGAGCGTGCAGACAGGCGTGAGCGATGCGGTTGGCATCTGGAGCCTATTTTAGCCCCGCCGTGGGATACGTAGAGCTGAGCATCCTATCAGCCCCTGTAACATGTCAATAAAATTTACTTGAATTAGCTGCTAACTTGCTTAGAAAGGGGGAAGAAATGTAGTGGGTCAAAGAAATGGTCTGAAGAAAATAGCCCTGGAGTCCCCCTTTGGCAGTGTTTCCTTAAGCACCGAACTTCCTTGCACGGCTCTGGTAAATGCTTCGTTACCGCAGGATCAATTTTGGCAGCGCTTGCTGTACTGTTTCGATGGGTGGCTTGGTAAGGGTGAGGGCTGGTCCTGAAGATGTTTAGGAAGTCTGCTAAACGAAACCTGCTGCAAGCTCCTGCTGCACCTCTGCTCCTCCACAGAAACCTGGAAATGTGCCTTCCCTCCTTAGGTTGCATGGTAATTTACCTACTAGTTGCATGCTCCCTCCTGATAGATGCCAGTGGCACGCACGCACCCTTCTGCCCTGTGCCTCCCCACCCAGGGACTTTTTTTTTTTTTTAATAACCAGCCTCCCTACGCGCTTGAAAAATAAAGATGTATGACTCCCACTTGAGGAGAATAGATTGTTGTTTTCGATTGCTATTCATCTATTATTTTAGAAAGTAAAATGAATAAAACTTATGCAGGTCACAGACATTAAAGAGCGTTTTTATATCAGTTTGGGAGCGCTTGTCAGCTTTGATTTATTAAGTAAAGTTCCCAGACTGGCTACTAGTGTGTGTTGTCAGTCTCTTGATAATGGATAGACCTCACAGCTGAGTGCTCTGTGATTAGACTTCTCAACTATATATTTTTAAATAAAGGCATAGCTTTCTTGGGTTTGCTCATTTCCCTCTCTTAGGCAATTTCATTCATCTTCTCTTGCCCTCCCTCCCTCTGCTGTAAATTTGTTTTTGTTGGAAGCTATGAAGAAGGTAAATGGGACGCATCTTTAAGGTTTTTTTGTTGTTGTTGTTGTTGTTCCCCCCCCCCCCCCCCCAAGCTTGCTCCCAACTTAGCTTGATTGATTAAATGTCATGGGGGGACAAAACTGGATAAGCAGAAGCTATCTAAACAGTTTTCCAGAGAGACCCATTGCATACACTGCTCTGCCACGCGCTGCTCTGTTACTACGACTGCATCAGCATTTTTACTATCAAACTGCTCTTCCTTTGGGCTTAGGGATGGAAATTACCAGAGCTGCACGGCGAGGTGGCTGATAGAGCCCGCGACCTCTCCAAAGAGAGCATGGGCTGAACAAACCCACCGCTACCAGCCCTGGAACCTCCTCTGTAAGGTTGCTGAGAGTTAATGGGGTATCTGAAGCCTTGCATGCCTGATGAGGAATGAGACGCAGGGAAGTTCAGAGGCGCGGCTGTATCTCTGCTAACAACAACTATTTGTTTTCCCTTTGGAGGATGGACCTGCACTGCCAGGCTGAGCTCAAATCCTACTGCTTGCTTGCAGGAGCCTCTCGTAGGGTATCTCAGCAGCTGCTCGGTCGCAAAGGGCAGGGGATTTGCAGTTCTTGCTCTGAGCTGCTGTTACCAGGCACGTGCTGTGATCTTCTCGTAGGGACGGCAGCAAATGAATACTGAAGAGGAGTATCCTGGGCTAAAATCCCCAGCTAGAACTTTAATTATGCTTTCATAAAGAACTGAGCTGGAACGAGGATGAGATTGTTTCCCCAGGGGATGAAGGAGCACTGGGACTAATTCGTTAGCATGGAATTGAAATAGCGCAGGTGGGAGGCCACCAAGTACCTTTGGTAAATGAGTCTTGCAGGTCCTTCAGGAAGGGCAAAACTCAATGACTTCCCCAGGACGCAGGGCTGAGACAGCAGCCTCTGGTTTTGTTATCCAGCGCCTTGGCCTCAGACCAAAACCGATCCATGTAACTCGTGAAAATGCAGAATGCACTGGAAAGAAAAAAAATACATCCAATTGCACCAATTTCATAAGCCTTTTTGCTCTCGTATGACTCTGAAAATTGCTTTTGATTTAAAGGTTAAGATCTGACAAGCCAACAGACCTTAAAGAAAGATCTTTTCTTCTCCCTCCTCTTTTCCTCCCAGTTTCTTTCAAAACTTGAAAGATGAGAACATCTGTATGGGAACGTCTGTATGAGGAGGGCGGGAAGCGTTTCATTCGGGAAGCACTTTTTGCTGCCCCTCTGCTGCCGTTTCAGGACACAGTGGTTGCACAAGAACTTGGCTTCCCCAGTCCGCATCGGTCTCTGCTCCGTCCCGCAGCGAGATCCCTGCCAGTTGGTAAGGGGATGAGTGACCCCACGGGTGAAGGGTAGGTGGGATGAGGAAGAGGAATGTGAAGAAAGGACAGTGCAGGGTTTGAAGTCGTGGTTTTGGAAGGGCAAGCGATGTGCCTGTGGTTATTTGATGTGATGGTTTACTTGCAAGGTGCTGGTCCCATCTCTGGAGCTGGGGTATGCTTGTAGCAATGTCTTTTGTGGTTCATTAAGGCTTTGTGTTGCTGTCTGTCAGCCTGAAATGGCATTATTTGCTTTGCAGTTCCAGTGCTACTGCCATTATCTCCTAATAACACATGAGTTAATTATTAAGCCAGCTTGCTTATTCTACACCTTTAAATGATAACCCTGCTGTACGTGCTTGCTTAATATATGCAACCCCAGTGTGTTTTGAAACGGCTCATTAGGGGCGTATTTAGCTTGTCCCTACTGACTGTTGTTTCTTAAACTGCCACAGTGACGGGCAGGTGGGAGTATCATGGGCAAATAAATGCTGAAGGCTCACGTGTTAGAGGGGTGCCTGCTGTTGGGAAAGGTGGGTTTGCCTTTTGGGAGGGGGATTGGCTACCAGACCCTCCACAGGTGCAAAGTGAAGGGTCTCCACTCATATGGGGTGGCAGGTTGGGGCCTTGATGTCAGTGGAACTAGTGGGGAAGCACCCACCAAGTCCCATTGGCATGCCTCAACCTTGGCATTGGTGGAAGAATCTCCTCTTCTAGCCCTTGGCATCAGCAGCTCGTTCCATTATGCCCACCTTTGGCTCAATGAGGAGGTCCCTGGCCAGGTTCATCAGCGATGGTGCTTGCTGTTGAGAGATGGTGACGTGTTTTAGGTTGGAGGTGGGCCGAAGTCTCCTAGAGCTATTTCACGCATGCCTGAGGGCCGACAGCTTCAGCCCTTAATTGCTGTAGACCCAACACGAATGCAGGTAAACCTCCATGTCCTACAGCAGAATCTGCCTAACCAGGTCCTTTATGCTTTTTTCTTTTTTCCCCCTCCCTTCCCAAATAAAATTGGCTACACTTTCTCCAAGGAACCAGGTAAAAACCTGGAGCATTTCTCCCTTTGTCATTTCCCGAGAACGTGTAAAATAATATTCTCCTCTTTCCCAGTGCCAGGTTCGTGGCTCAGTGGTGGTTCTTGAGCCAGCTGAAGGTTGCAAGTTGGTTCTTGTCCTCTGCGTGCCCATCTCCACCCTTTGAGCCCTATGGGGACTTTGTGGGCTATCGGGAGGAGTTAAGCCTTCCAGGTTAAAGACAGCAAGGGAACATAGACACGTGCTAGAAAATGTTAGTAAATGAAAGCTGCTGTCTGGACCCCCAGCCCTCTTGTTTCCCACACAACTCCTGCTGGAGCACCAGATGGGGTTTAATCAGGACCGCCGCAGTGCCGAAGGGATATTATTAAGAGACGTCTAGTTCTGGATGAGAGAAGATTATCCGGGGTTTATTTCCAGCTGATAACACTCTGCCCTTCCATAACACCTTTTATCTGAGGATCTGGGAGCTCTTTACAGACTTCAGTTAATTAAGCCTCACATTGCCCCCTGGTGTCATGGGTGAGACCAGGGCTAAGCATCCGCGGAGGAGCAATTAGGAGGGATCCGGCTCTGGCAGGGAGATAAGATAGATGATCTCCAGGCTCTTCTTTGCTATCGTATTTGCATGTTTATCTCCCCTGTGCAGTTGAGAAAAGTGAACCCAGAGGTTGCACCGCCTGCCCAAAGTCCTCATTCAACACCACACCAGGCTAAAAACTCGTGGGATCCCCTTTTCCAGCCCCACAACGTGCTGGATGCAGAAATACATCAGTGATGCACGATGCCGACTCTGCCCTCAAAGTCTCCCTCTTCTCCTTTCCCAGCGTTGGTTTTCCACTGGGCTCCATGCCTCGGCTCTGCTCCAGTTTCCTTCCTGCAAACACTATCTAAAAGTCTTCCTTTGGTAGAAAATGACAACAAAAAAACCCCGCACAGGCCTCCAGAAAAAGAGCTTTTGCTGCCTCTCCCTACAAGGCCAGATTTTTCAATAGTGATTTCCCCCGAGAGTAGCTGGGCCTGAGGTTTCCTTCCCCTCCTCTTTTCTTTTCTTTACTTTCCCCTAACTAAAAATCAGGAAGCTCTAAAATCCTCTTTGAAGTAACACTGTATGAAGAGGATTTATCCTTGTCCACTTAAATATTCATGACAGCTTGCATTTCTGTTCAAAAAGACACTTGTTTATTTAGATAAGATTTAATTTATTCATAATTTACCTAAATTTGCAGGAGCGTGCATGTACATTTTAGCTTATAAGCAGCGTAATACATAAAACATTATTGAGGCATGCAAATTACACAAATACAGCATTTGAAACTGCCTGCTTGTTTTAGGCAGATAACTAATTTCTTACCCTGAGTAGAGACACAAACACAATTGCATGGGCTTGTTGCCTGGGATTCAGCGACTCTGAATTATGCTTCCCTTAATGGAAGAGGCACAGCTTTTTAGCAGGGCCATGGCAAAGCCCGTTTTTCTTGGAGCGTGAACCGTAGTAATGCCGAAGCCCTTTGCTGGCAGTCTTTTTGCAGTCCTCTCCCCGGGGGCTCGGTTCGGGTTTGCCGAAGTCTCTAAGTTACTGTTTGTTTCCCCGGGATGGAGTTAGGATTTGTAGCGGGGCATCGTCTCGCCAGTGCCGGGGGTGGTGGGGGCTGACGGAGCGAGCAGACATCCCCGCTCCATACCATCAATCTGGCAGCGTGGGATCTGTTCTTGCTGTGCATTGACCTTGTTCACGTGAACGGTGGAGTTGCCCCTAATTTAACCTCTGCATCCCTCAGGGCGATACGGCCACTTGTTGCTTTCCTTAGGGCAGCCTCGTAGCCCCAAAATAGCCCATTTTCCACTTGCTTCCAGATAATAATTGCAAAAATTAGCATCTGCAGAACGTGCTGGGCCACGGAAACCGGGTTTGGCTTCCTCCCAAAGCTTGAAGACCACGTGCCGTAAGGACAGCAGCACAAGGGCTGAGGGCTGGAGACATAGCAGGGGGTTTTGGGCTGTGCATTTGGCAGCTGGGCAACAAGCACTGCCTTAGCACCGTGAGGGGTCTGAGCACTGTTAAAAATTGTTTCTAACAGGTCCCAGTCAGGAGGTAGATGTTTGCAGTTGTATCTATGAAATCTAGGGTATGCGCATATGAAACTTGTAGAAGGAGGCATCTCAAGGACTCGAATATTGCGCAAATCTCTCTGCGTACGGCTGCATTACCCCACAACCTGTTATTAAGATTGCCTGCCACTTCCCATAAGATTCTGCTTTCCCTTGCCTGTAACCATGCCAAGCTGTAACTCTTTGGGCTGAAACTTCCATGACCAGATGTCCTCTCCGGGCTCACAGGCTTTGTTTGTTCCGCAGGGAGGGGTGGACGAGGAGGTGCAGAGCTGTTTGATGCTTTGGGTTTTTTGTAGCTGAAATCACAGCCGACTTTTTTGATCATTTCCGAGGTTGAGGCTAATGGGGAAAACACATCTTCCCTGGTTTTGCCGGCTGCAGAAATGACCTATGAGTAGCTTCAGAGCCTGAGCACTTCAGGACAGGGACTGGTGCTTTTGGCGGGGTCATGAAAATGCCGTTCTAACCTTGGAAAAACCCTTCTACCTCGGAAAAAAACCTCTTCCCTGCATTAGGCATGGTGTCGAGTGTGTGATGCGCTGCAGGTTGATAGGCAGGATAGAAACTGGCTGGATCTGCCTGGGAAATCCTCCCACAAGGAGGAAGATTGTACTGGCCATGTCCCGTGTGTCCCTTGTCCTCGCAGCCTTAAGGCTGCCGAGTCAACCGGAGCAGGGTCTCTTTTTTTCCATGGTATCTGCTGAGTCATGCAGCAAGGAGGAGGAGGTGGCTATGTCCGAATGCAGTCTGCATTTGCATTATAAGAGACTTTAATTACGGAGGCTTAATTATGTGATCACAGCATATTTGTTTTTTCCGCAGGACCGTGCCCTCACAGCGTGCACAGGGTGGACAGTATTCACTTAATGAGTTGCTTGCGCTCAGGTGCTGCAGCGATGAGCACGATAGGAAAGCCCAGGAGAAAACTAATACCCTGTCTCAGAATAACGTGCAGCAAAATAAGGCTTGGGGCCACCCATAGAGCAGCAAGGAGAAATCGCAATATTAAATGCTTCCTTATTAAAGGAGCTCTGCCTATTGTGTGCGTGCTCTAGATCCTGAAATGAAATGGTGTAACAAGTATGCATAGGGAGGGCTTTAGTAGTCTTAACTTTGGCAATGCTTAATATAGCACGAATGATCACGTTACCTGACCACGATCTTTCAATTTATGCATCTATGTCTGTATGGAGGTTTGTATAGGGGGATCAGAGGTATTCTTTACATAGGCTTAATCACCATATTGTCCTTTTTTCACTTGGCCTTGGCTGGCATTCATGCACAGACAGTATTATTTGATGGGAATATTGTGATGGAGCTGGCAGACTCAAAAGAGTTTTGTTATCAGGTGGGGCCTGTTGGAGCTACAGGAATGCAAAGAAATTATGTATGTGGTGCTAGGCTATTGGTAATGCCATCCAGGTGAAGAAAAGCACACTTCAAAAATAAGCACTGGAGAAGAAGTTGGCTTTACCCATGATTTTGGAGGGAGCGGAGATGAGGGAGTGTGTGCGTAGGAGCATGTGTATGGAGGAGAATCTCTGAATAAAAACTTCAGGTTTCAAATCGTTTCACTTAAATAGCTCATAATTGCGTGCGTTTGAATGACACAACGCTTGCACCGCGCAGAACGGGGGAAATGCAGTGTTTTGGTATGCGTGCACACACATTAATAATGTGGAGAGCTGAATATTTACTAACTATCACCGAGCATGGTGTATCGGAAAAGAATAAGCTATTGATCGGAGTCTAAAATAAATAAATAAATAAATTAAAATCTCCCCTCCCCGCCACCTGTAGATGTATTAGGGAGAAAATATTGAACGGGGCTCTCCTGGCTCCCATGCAATTGATGCAATTTATTTTCAATTTGTCAAACGTGGCATTGGAGCAGCAATTGTTTTTGGTGATTTATTAGGAATTTTCTAACCAGGGCACTCTGTCATTGGAGTTACTTCACTTGTGTCCTAGTAGATTTTTGTCTTTCTGCAAGCTCAAGCTGTGAACCCAAGAAGGTGAGTTTTTCTTTCTTTCTTTTTTTTTTTTTTTTTTTAAGCAAAAGGGAAAACCAAAAGAAACTAAGCCAAAAAGGGAAATGGGGAAAAAGTAGCAGAATTGACATATTTTAAACATGATGACAGGATCGGCTGTTTAAATTGCCTCTGTGAATTGATTTAAAACATGTTGGTAGGCATCTCTATTTCATTAACTGTCTTTCTCCTTCATTTCAGTCACTGGAGTCATTGCCTCTTATTACCTTCTAGGCTCATGATATCTATCCACATGGTTATTTTAGTTATTACTATCTGTATACAGAAAATATAAGAGGCAATTTTGGGACAGAAGCAGCTTGGGAGGGATATGGGTATAGTGAAATAAATAATTTGAATTCTGTATGACACCCATGATATAAAGCCATCAGGATTACGATAGCATTAGTGCTAGGTGTGCATTTTGGTCAGAACCTGTGGGAAAAGCGTATGGGTTTGTGGTATCAAATCTGGACCTGGTAATGAAGCGTTTTCCCACCTTGAATAACCAATAATGACCCCAAACCGAATTTTCTCCTGTGAATTAGGTGGTCCAATGTGCGCATGGTATTTTTCAACCCTTCTGACTGCTGTGGCATCAGGAGTTTGGTGAGTGTGAAGTGTATTTTCACTTACCTCCCACTCTGAGATAGAGCTTGGGGAACAGGAGCATCCTATCTGTGTCCTCAGGCACATTAATGATCTTGTCGCTCCAATACATGGGGAATATTGATGCTCCCCTTAAGTAACAGGTATGGTGTGAAAAGGTGTATGCGATGCACGTAGATGCTGCTGAGTGTTACGGGGCTCACCCTGTGAAGGTTTGCCTGCTAGGACTAGCTGGGGAAAAAAAAAAGAGGGAAGCTTTTTGGGATGTCTTTCCCAAAGCTCAATAGCCCGGAATTGAGACATTTCCATCACTTCTTTGCAGACCGAAAAAACCTAGAGAGTTCCAGATTATTTTCACAGTTTCAAAAATGCTGTAGCTTACAGTATTTTTTTTCCAGCACTCTGCAGAGTCATTAGCTTGCTTACAGCACTTAAAAGAAAAATGTGGTGCTTGGGAGACTTAGCTTCTGTTTGCTGTCTTTACCACCAACTAATTGGTTGGATAACGAGCAAATATTTTTCCTCTGTTCCTCAATTTCCCAGCTTTTTGGTTGGATAGCGAGCAAATATTTTTCCTCTGTTCCTCAATTTCCCAGCTTTTTGACTTGCAAGTAGGAAGAGAAAAAGCTGCTAGTGGTTGGCAGATAGCAAAGGAAAGGGTGTTGCGGCGAGGCAGCCAGAGTCACGCTCGAGATGCGATTGCAGCTCTTGCTTCCCGCAGTTGCTCGTGCTTCCCCCTCGTTTCGTGCCTCTTCTTTGCTTTTGCATCCTATAGGCCTGGTCTTACTCATCATACGGACCTTCAAAGCAGGTGCCCGGTGGGGAAGGGAAGGGGTGAAGCTCTGCAGGAGCGGCTTTGGAGCTGCGCGGGGGGAGCGGCGCGGTGTGACCAGTGGTTTGCTGTTTGGAAACGGTCAGAACAAAGCATCCAGGAGACTTGACAAGAGCACTGGAATGATCCTATTATCAGGGTAACTGCGGTGGGAAGAGACGGCTCCTGGCTGCACCTACAAGCATTACCTTGATTTAAAGGCAGTGTTTGTGGCTTAAACTCTGAATTTCCTGGTCTGGCTTGGTTTAATTCAGACCCGAACAAAACACGCTTGGTGTATTGCAAGAGGATGCTATTCACGCAGCTCCCTGTTAAAAAGCGATGTTGCTCCACACGCGCGGGCACAATGAAATACACCAGTGGTCTTAATAAAGCATGTTGTAAAAGCACTGGCTTATTGAAAGCATGGACGTCCTGAGCGCCGGGAGGAGAATAGAGAGCTGACCCGACAAGTGAGAGCCGACCTCTTCAAGGAATTGATCCGTGCACGAGGACGCTCTTGCTGTAAACAGCAAAGCTTCCTGAAAGGGTGACTGTGGACACGAGTTGCAAAGCATTCCTCCAGACCGAAACCTTTACCCGAGCCGTGGGGCTTGGGAAAAGTGGCTTTTCACTTGGCTCTTTGCTAATGACGCAGCACCCAGACCCAGCGCCTAGGAGCATCTGGTGCCAGGGTTTTAACCTGTCCTCTCTCGCTGCTGAAGTGAACCCCCCCAAAGCAAAGCCCAGTCCTCCCGGCTGCCTTCGAGCATTGCTTTAGCTCCCTCCTGCCCTTTTAGTACGTTAATTCACCGTGCGTGTTCAGGCCAGAAATACAAGGACAGCTTGGCAGGAGGTTTGGGGTGAGAGCGGCAGCTTGGTACCGTCTTACGTGCCCCTCACGCGTGGTTTTGGGAACGGCAGAGGGAGCGTGTTCTGTTGTTGGCTTTTTTCCCCGCTATCTCAATACAGTTGCTTGATGTATTTGGGACGGTCTTGTTTATCCTCTGGTAACTCCTCTTCATCTCTGTATGAAGGGAATACCTAGCTTTTCGAGTCTGCAGGCCCGGTCTGAAGCTGCAGGACCGCAGAGGTCATTCCGCTTGGAGGGGCAGCTGCGGTTGCTCCTTGCTGGCGTGCAGGGGTCTCTCAGACTTCGTTCCTCACACCTAGTTACCTCTGCCTCCGCCACGGACGGCAGCAGACGTGAACCCATCGCCCCGCCGCCTGCGGAAGGGCTGCAGGAGAAGCCCCTCGCGTTAATTGTGAACGCGTCCCTCTTGGGGTCGAATTTCCGAGGCCCGTTGGCTTAGAAATGTTAATGCTATTTACTGTAGTATGCGCCGGAAAATGGCATTTCTCAACATCTGTTTTCATTTAAAATTTCCAAAGCCTTTTCTTGCACGCGGATTTCAGTAACGCTGCCGCCTTGTACTTACTGGGTGGCGGGATGGGAGGTGGCAATCTCCAGCCCAAACAAAGCGAACCCAAAAATTTTATTAATGAAGATTTGCAGCTGCTCCTGGGACTTGGCAACTGCCTGCAAAAGCTGGTGACAGGATTCATCTTGTGAAACGTACCCGTGATAAATATCAAGTGGGAGTGATTAGCGAGAGGTGGTTAATTCATGAGCGGGTTTTGCGTGTTGGCTGGGGAATAATTTGGTTTCCGGAGGCAGCAGAATGTATTATTTTTCTTCTCTCTCCCCTAACCTCCTAAAGATGCTGCAAGCCTGAGTTCGTAAAGCAGCAACTGTTGCAGCTACTCACCTCGTTTACGAGCCAAGGTTGATCAGCCTGGAAAGGAGAAGGACCTGGTGAAGCCTGAAAAGCTGGGATGTGCTTAGGGAGGAGAGGGAAGGGTTAAAACCAGGCAGGTCGTTTTTGCAGGTGAAGGCAGCAGTGATAGTTGTGGCAGATAATCGTCCTGCTCCATCTGGGCTGAAAAATTTGCTAATTGAGGCAGGACTTACTTCCTGCGGGAGAGGTAGCCTCCCTGTTTTCAGGGCATTAACTGCCCCTTATTGCAAGGGTCAGGGGCAGGTGTCCCTTTGGAGGTGCTCCTTGCCTCATCCTAAGACTGGTTTAGCTGAAATAGTGTCAGCTATTTTCCTCCTATTTTCATCCATCCCTGGCACTTTCCATCTCCACCTTGTTACAGGCTTGGCAGGGGAAAGAGGCGGGGGGGAAGAAAATAGGAATGAAATCTTTCATTTCCATTTCCAAAGCTGCGTTTCAGCTCCCAAAGAGCGGGCGCGCAGAATTGATGCTCACGGAGCCACCTCTGACAGCTCGACGCTGGGGGAAAACCTGTGCTTCCATTTCCAGCCCTGTCCCCTGCGGGCAGAGCGAGCCGAGCTGAAGAGTTCACGGGGATCAGCGGAGAGAAGGAAAACAATTTGATCAAGGGGCCCTGGAGTCAGGCACATGGAGAGACTGGGCTGGTGGGGTTTTTCAGCTTTAATCAGTGTCAAGTTGATTTTATTTTTAGAGAAGTAATGATATTAAAAATAAAAGGAGGGGGAGTGAGTAAAGCACCTACAGGTGTATGGGGCAGAGCCCCCATCAGCTATTCAGCTGGTCCTTCCTAAAAAGCTCCAAGCTTTTTAGAGCTAATCATATCAGATGTGCGTGATGTGTGGGGTTGCAGGTGCAATATTTTACCTTGCATAGCCATGCATACCTAATGCATTAGCAGTGTTCGTCTGTTTTGTAGTATGTGGGGTGGGGTATCGTTCTATGCCATGAGCAGTGTGGCTTTGGGGGGGGGGGGGGGGGGGAATAATCCCTGGGAAAGCTGCTTCGCTATGTCAAGACATTGGGACTGGACTCGCAGCCGGCAGCAGGGCGGACGGTGGTGACGGTCCCATCGGTCCTCTCTGCTAAGCTGCCAGGGAGGACAGCAATTAGAGTCAGTTACGGTGCTCTCGAGGAGCTGCCTCTGTGTCCCGTCACTGCCTGTGGCCACTATTAGGTATTTATAAGAAAGATTGAAGAAAAATCCTGCAGCAGGCAGATATGAGGGTCATCTACCCTCCAGACAGGTCCTGTCCTAACTCTTAATTGCTAGAAACTGCTTTAAGACCTGAAGCCTGAAGTTTTTATTGTCTGTCCCAAACTGCTCCTCCCTTTTAGCATCAACTGCCCTCACTCACCCTCGTCACCCGTATAAACCTTTGATTCTTGCCAAAACCGTCCAAAGTCATGTTCTTGCTGACACACACAGAGATAGAAGTGAGGTGGTGTTTTGGGGAGAGGCATCCCCTTTTTATAGGCAGTGAATGGAGACTGTCTCCAAACATGTCCCTCGGGTTTTCAAGACGTTTTTCATCTGTGCAGAGAAAGTAAGGAAAAGCTGTGGGTGGCAGACTGTTGCCTGGAGAAGTACTGCTCTCTTCATCTGCTTTCACTCAGCCCCAAATTATTCCCTGTTAATGATGGTCATATACATATATATATATGTATATGACCATCATATATATTTAAAAAAAATTTTTTTAAAATACTTTTTTTTTGTGATCTGAATTGCCCCAGCATAGCTAATGTAAAATCAGTGTTGAGGGAGGATGAAAGTTCACTTCTTTCTGTGCCAAAGAACATGAAAACGAGGGTTTTCAAACTTCTCTGGCGCTTTCTTTTTCTTCCGAGAGAAAGGTAGTAGGAAAACAATAAAATAAGGCTTCCAGCCTGGACTCCAGCTGCCAAGAGAATTATTAGGCTTTTTTTGAGCCTAGTCTCAGGAAGAGCTTTTTTACATCCCAAGCCAGGAAGGTGAGATGAAACACTGATGCTTGATGGTGCATAGGCAGGCCTGTCTTTTAATGTGCAGCTGCAGCCAGCAGTGAAGAGGTCAAGTCATACGATGCCGTCTTCTCTCCCAGCCTCGCGTCAGGCAAAACAATGAATTTTCATAATTTTACTCCAAGTGCGAAAAAGCGCCTTTGTTGCAGAGATCGCGCTGTTCTTGCAAAGACAATGAGTCTGTGCGGCATAATTGTGACCCTGTGCTGGCAGAAATGCCAGAGTGGTTTAATGAAGAATCCTAAGCAGGGCGGGGAAAAAAACCACACTCGTGTTTGCTCGCAAGCCTGCAGAGGTGAGCTGTTCCTCTTGATAGAAGAATGGGTAAAAATTGGCCCATACAGCTCTTATCCTACCTCAATTAATGAAGATAATGGTCCACTTGCAATGAGCCACTTTTACCTTGCTACCTCCTGTGACCTCTTTGAATTTCGTGGCATCGGTGGTAATGCAATGATGCGAGTCCCATGCCCGGAAAGCCCAGGTCTTTGCTGAAAAACAGGAGAGAGCGACCACGGCCATGGCATCGTGGTCATCCTGGGCTGTTGACGGTGGTGGTGTGCAAGTAGAGGCTCCTGAGTGGAGCCGCAGGTGACTTAGCCTGATCTTAGCAATCAACAGCTTATTCATCCCAGCTTCGAGTGTCATGCTCTAGTAACCAGGCAGTTCTTGTTGCTCATCTAGAAATCCCAATCGAATGCCTTCATTATCACACAGCAGTGTTTCCTTTGTGGATAACAAGTCATACTGCGAGCATTAATGTAGCGTCGTATGGATCTGTGTTGTGGGATTTTTGTAAGCTCTGATTGAAGCTTTTCCTGTGATTACGGTATTTATTCAGGTGTGAGAGGGGGAGTCTCTCTTGTCTAGTATGATCTGAGTTTGCAGTACATCTCCAAGGGGTGATTATAGGGGCGTACCTTACGATGTCAAGTTAATAAGTTGCATGCGTGAGACCTCTGTTTTCCTTTATCCCATCTTGTGTCCGACACTGGCATTGCCATTGTCTTACTGCATGCGAAACGATAATCTAGACATCGCCTGGGATTTTAGCGGCTGTCTAAAGGGGGTTGTGGTTGGGGCATCATCCTCTCTGCAGGGTGTAGACATCTTCCTGCAGAGGTGGGCACGCAGATGCACCACAGGAGGGCGAAAGGCGTGAGTTCAACTTCTTGCCTGCCCAAGAACAAGAAAGCAGTCTGGGGACACGAGAAATGGTCTTTTCTTGTCGTATGGAAGAAACGGGACATCGGCTGGGGCAAGGGCTTCATGTCCAGCAGCTGCAGGAGTTGAGAGGCAAAGTTGCTCCATCCTATCTGAAAACCCTGATGCTTTCATTCCTTGAGGAGATCAGCTGTGATTCCTTAATTGGGATGAATGTGTAATTGGGGGAGAGGCTGGCGGGACAATCTATCAATTCTACCAATGAAAAATGATAGGAAGTGGCATCCTCCCACTGTCTGGCAGGCTCCCAGCCTCCTCCACTGCACACCTCATTATCCCCTTTGTTTCATCTGGATAGCGTTCATCCTTAATGATGGCGGAGTGATATTAAGTTTCTGCAGTGTTATTTGATTATTACCTACCCACTCCTTGTTCCTTCTGGAATAGCAATGGGGTGTATTTCCAAGACATCATGGGTTGCTAGATCTGGGCTGATGGTTGCAAGATGATGGAGAAGTTTGTCCATACTTAGGGTCCTGCTGGGTATGCGTAGTATTTCAAATTCAGCCTTTCCATCAGTGTTTCTGGCCGGACTTCTGTTTTCCTGGCTCCAGGAGAAGTTTTAGCTGTGACACCAGCAGGAGGAGGATGCTCGGTCCTGCCAGGGAGTCGCAGAGCTGAGTTGTGGGTTAGGCAGAAAGCTGGGAGGTATAATAAAATGGGCAAAGCTCGGTGTTACAGTACAAGTATGTGTGTCCGGGCCAGACAATAAAGTAGTTAAATTATCCTGTGGGTTGCGGGCAGTGTGAGCTATAAAACCTGCTCCTTCTCACCTACCTCTTAGGGAGCCTCATGCAGCATCTGAGAGGCAGTCCCTGACCCTGCGAGATGTCCTTGTGGATCTTCTTTCTTGCACCTGACTTTCTCACTTTCTTCATCATCAGGCACTTCAGACGCTCGCCATTAGTATTAGCCGCATGGGCTGCATTTTGTCAAATGCTCCCAGTCCGTTTGCGAGGTGCATGCCAATTGCAGCTCGCTTGTCCACCAAGTCAAGTAATCTCTTCAAAGACTTCTAACGAGTTAATAAGGATTGATCTGCTTTTCATGAGATCATGTTGACTGTTCTTAATGAACCTGGGCATTTTCAAGCCTTTCCTTCCCCTTAAAAATTAGCTTCCAAATAAATACTCTTCTTCCAGTCGATGGGCAGCTGATTCTTTCTCCATATCCCCAGCATGCATTAAGATTTTGATTGAAGGAGGCACCCCTCCAGCTTTTGTGATGGTCACGTGTGTTGGTTTTGGAGGGTGGTTTAAGTTAAGCAAAAGCTTACACTTGGTCCTGAATAAAGATGGATTTAATTACAACTAACTGTCTCATTGAGTGATGGCTTGAGAAAGTAGGTTCAGGCCTGATTTTTCTGAAAGATATATAAGATTTGGTTGCTGGCCATCTGAAAACAGCCAGATCTTAATTTTCTTTGGAAGAGGCCAAGCCTGGAGTAATACAAATAAGGGCAGGAAGAGCATTTCAATAGGAGCCCTCAGAGCAATGAAATTAGTGATTTTCCCCACAAAAAACCCCCATTGCTGTTAGCAACTTAGATAATGCACCCTACTCACTGTAGCAATGACAGGAAAGAGATGTCAGAGTAATGGGGTCTTTGGGAGTTTACTGGTGGTTCTTGTATAAATGTCCAACTACTTGCACTCTCCATTCCCTGTCTTACCCGTTTTAAGGGAGATCCGTGAGACTGAAGTCCTGCTTTGTCATTGCTTCCCCTGTTTGTTAAATCCCTTGTGCGCATGTTACCATCTGGTCCCTAATGCTTTGTGTCAGTTTTAAGTTCCCCTAAGCCTTCATTGACCATTTCTTGTGTTATCTGCACACTCCCTAATTCCTCTTCTCCTCTCCCTGGGGATCTGATCCCTGACTTAGGCAAATCCTCATCCTCTTCATTTGCGAACACAGATGCAAAAGTAAATATTGTAAGTGTCAGTGTCAGCTTCTTATCCTCTCCTGCCTCCAATTTCCCTGTGTCACTCTTATCTGCACTGTATCCACTTATCTCCTGTGTATATATAATGGTCTTTTCCTTTACTGTTTTTGTAAAAGCCATGAGATTCTCTGTCGTTAACTGTCTTTGCTCCTTTAATTATATACTTGTGTGTTTACCTTCCCGAGTCCATGCCCCCTACTTCTAACACATCCCTACTTCTAAGCAGGTGAGTTTTCTTTGTACGCCACTTTGATTAAAGATAGGAACGTACCCAAATCCCATGTTTTGAAAACTCAGAACCTTGGGCTGTTTGAAGCTGAACCTGAATTCTGCGCCGAGCCAACATTTTTGTCTCTGCTTTGAATGCTGCTGTGACTCTCCGGGCGGTGCACGTGCAAGCTATAGAATATAATGCCATCACAGCCCTCGTAGTGATGCACTGTATGAAATCAAGAGTGTTTTTTATGTCTGAGTGTCTTGATTTTCCTGTCTGTGAGATAGTATTTCCTACAAAGAGAAGAGGAAAGAGTTGTGCAGGTGGAAGCTGCTGCTACAGAGGGCAGCCACTGGCCGAAGTGGGAGCTGAGCTGCCTTTTCTGTTGTGATTTTTTTTTTTTTTTTTTTTTTTTTTGTGGATGCAGGAGTATTTGGGGAGAGACCGTACCTATGGGGCACATGTAGTTTAAGCCAGAACATGAACAGCAAACCCCCAAAATCTTTTGAAGCACCTTGCTCCTTGGAGAGCTGCAGCCCTGGTGGATGGTCCGTGCTTTGTGGTAACATCTGATCCACCTTAAGCCTCGTGATTTGTGGTCTGATCATTGCTGATGTTATAACTTGGTTATGAATTGATTTTTTTACCTGCAAATGCCACACAATAGTGTTTATTACATAACCATTCCCATCAAGAAAATGTCTCGCTGTATGATGTACAGCAATACTAAATGTTGGCGTAGCGTAAGGGCTCTGCTTTTTGCAAGATGCAGCAGTTTGTAATTCCAAGATCAATATGATGATGTGTTTTCTGAATTTTAATGGATAAACTACATTGGTGTTTGTTGTTTACCTGCTTTCTGATTTTTTAACAAGTGGCTCTAGTGATAATTACCAAAATTCTGTAGTTGCAGAAGGAGAGAGGGCGTGGGGGGGGGGGGGAAACCTGGATCCCTCATAACTGTCCAACTGGGCAATTATCTCCATACTGTATGTGCTGCTTTTCTATAAATGTTGAAATTCAGTAATTACCACTAGAGCCAGCCGTGACATTTCGAAAAGCAGATACATAACAAATAGGGATGCCATGGAGTCATTAAAATTCAGATATCAAAACAGCTCTCCCTATTCTTCTTTGCATGAATCCATCTCTTTGTTTCATGAGGAATTCAGTTGCCAATTAAATACCTTTTCTTTTCTTTTTCTTCTTTTTTTTTTCCCCCTTTTTTCCCTTTTACAAATGAATTCTAATCTCCATGAAAGGAGCTGAACTGACAGTCAGTGCATTAGGAAAAAACATGGGTGAGTTTAGTCCTTCCTAAGGAACCCAGCCAGCACCTCCCCAGCTTTGGAAATTGTATTTGTATTGAAAATTTAGGGGGGAAGGATGTTTTTCCCAGCAATTCCCCTTTTCTCCTTCTGGCACCATTTTTCTTTCTCATCCTGTAAGGGAAAACATCTCTTAAGGTTGCTAATAACTTTGGGAAATCTTTTTTGCCTGTCCCACCAGGGCTTTGGTTTCATCGCCAACAGGAATAGCTCAATTATTTTCCAAACTGTTATTCGCGCTGCGGTCTCATAGCAATCTCTGGCATCTGGCAGTTGTTTTGTGGATTGGTTTTTTTTTTGTTTCTTTGTTTATTTTTGTGTGTGTGGGGGGGGTGTGTGTTGGTTTTTTTTAACAATGTTGTCTTGTTTACGGGTTTGACTCTTGGAAGACAGGATTTGATGCCTCCCAATCAGTCTCTAATGAAACGGAGGGATTGACAGCGTGGAATTGATCCTTCCTTTGTAATCCTGCAACAGCGAGACATGTTTGTTTCTGAATCTGTCAGTGGGTTGTATGTAAACCAGGTGTAATGAGGAACCCGTGAGCTGAAAACAAGGAGAACAGTGGTTTCATAAACCTCACAAGGAGAAAAACCTGTAGGGTTTCTACACCTCCTCCTCTTCCCATACCCGAGTGCTGCTCGTATATTTTTCTGTGAATGTCTTTTAGAGACAGCGGGATGAATTTGTTCTGAGAGGGGCTGACGCACATGGAGGTAATCCTGATCCGTAAGCATGGGTAAGCACCATGAGCCTAAATACTGATGGTGAAGGGGCTTGGAGAGGTCCGTGCTCCTAAAAACCCACGGCTTTTGTTTTTTATGGCTTTACTCCACACTTTTTCTGTAGCTTGCCAGTAGCAAAGGTCTCCTCACCTCTTGGACAACACCCTGACCTCTCTATTTCAGGCAGATTATTTATTGCATCCCTCCTCTAAAAATAATTCTGCTGAGACTGAAAGATTTCATTTTGCACTGCACTAAAGGAGGAGCTGCATTAGGGTGTACAATTTGAAGAGGCCTCGAGTCCGTCCTTTGGTTATCCAGTAAAGAACAGCTTCGTTTACTCCTCCATCAGCTCCTCTCTGGGAGTAAAGCCTTCAATGAGGCCCACTCAAGGAGAGCTTGTCTAAGGTTTATTCTCGAGCCTGATGCGTATGTGTTAAGGTGAATAGGAATTATATTCACTTCAAGGAGAGATGAGGCCCTTGTGTTGACTACATTATCATTTATACTAACAAAAAGAGCTTAAAATGTTAGCATATTCTTTTGAAAACGGAGCTTTGCATCCTATTAAGAGGAAGGAAACACAACCCGCGGCGCATTATATTTCCAAGTGCCTGTCAAGAAGCGCTTACGGCTGTCGCCTGCTTACTGAGCATCCAGCTATAGGAATAAATTGGGAATTGCTACCCGTGCGCTGATCCCCTAACCAAGAGGCAGGAGACGCCGTTCGGTTAAAATCCAGCCAAACACAAATCTTGGATCTGCGTCGGACAGAAATTCAGGAAACTGGGGGTTTGAGAGCTGCAAAAGTTTGCTCGTGTGGAAGGCGTGAGTAGAAACACATCTTCCAGCTTAGTTTTGGAGGGTGGGTGGGGGAATTTGGATGAGATTCCCCCAGCTTGCAGCACTGTGGATTTTGGCAGGGTGATTTCTAGCCCAGCTGGAATAGAGAAGAAAAACAAACTTAATTTAAGCACTCTGATTTGGGAAAAGCACTTAAACATCAAGATTGCATCCTGCTGGTATCAGAAGGTTGGTTTAGGTGCAAGGGAATAAGCGGAAAGTCTTCAGTTCCAGGTGGATAAAAGCTTGCAATGTATAGCACGTGGCTGTCTTGCAGTATGTTACGTGCTAACCTGGCCATGGAGGTGGTGCCTCCCATTCCCTAAAGCTGCTCTTCCATCCCCTGAGGAAGGCAGTAAGTTCCGCCTGCATCAGTGCAAACAGAGTCTTTGTTTTAAGGAAAGACAAGAGAAAACCCTAAATCCCAGACAGAAAAACTCAAAAAGCCCTTCCCCGAGCAGGGCTTTCGGAGATAAGCTGCTGCTTGGCAATTTGCTAAGTTGAACTTTTAGCACCACCGGTAAATCTTACTAGAACCAAAATCCACCTCGAGGGGAGGAAGCAAGATTGTCAAACGGGCTGCATGCAGGAGGTGCAGCGTTGCTTCATCAGGCTGCTGGGTCTGATGCTTTGAGTCTTTTAAGACTATGTC